>NW_004524675.1:8928743-8945811 GCF_000260255.1 Octodon degus | reverse complement strand
GATTGGATTTGAAACTGTCTCATTGCTATCTGTTTATCAATAAAACTTTGAAAAAACAAAAAGAAAAAGAATAATGATAATTTCACTTCTTCCTTTCCAATCTTTTTTTCCTTTTATTTCTCTCTCTTGTCTGATTGCTCTGGCTAATGTTTCCAGAGCTATATTGAATATGAGTGATAAACACTAAATCTAGTGGAGATTTCTAAGTAGAAATCTTGGAGACATATGGGTAGGTAGAGAGTTCATGAACAGAAGCAAAACTGCATAAGAAATAATTCAAATAATCAACAGCTAATAACTCATATTTTTGAAAAGATTTTGGCACCCCAAAAGAAATCAGCAATGGAGTAAAAATCACTCTTGAATTGGGAAAAACGTTTAGCTAACTATCCCTCAGGCAACAGACTTCTACCTAGAACACATAAAGAATTTAAAAATCACCAGGACCCATAATTCAAAGACACAATTAAAAAATGGAAAACTGAAATGAATATACACTTCTCAAGTGAAGAAATACAAATGGCAAATAAATATATGAAAAAATGTTCAACATCATTGGTCATTCAAGAAATGTAAATGAAAGCAACACTGATATTGCATCTCACCCCAGAAAGAATGGCTAATATCAAAAGTCAACCAATAACAAATGGAGTGGGACTGTGGGGTAAAAGGAACTCCTTTGCCCTATTGGTGAGAATGTAGAATGGTCCAACCATGATGGAAAGCAGTATGGAGATTTCTCAAAAAAACTAGGATTAGAGATCCCATTCAACCCAGTTATTCCCCTGCTGGGCATTTTACCAGAAGAAATGAAAACCTCATACAATAGTGATATATGTCCACCATGGTTGTAGCAGCACAATTTGTCATAGCTAAATCTTAAAACAACACAAATTCCCATCAACTGAGGAATGGATTTTAAAAAGTGACATTTTTATACAATGCAGTACTACTCAGCTCCATAAAAAGATGAACCCAAGGCTTTTATAAGTAAGTGAATACAACTAGAGACCATACTCATAATGAAATAAATCAGACCTACATGTGTAAGCATCATATTGTCTCCTTAGTGTATGAACCTGAAAATGCAATTAAAATTCAAAGGTATAAATATGCTGCGAAAGGAAAAGAAACTGTTCAAAGAGAAGAAAGAACTGGGATGAGAGAAAGAAAGAAAGGAAGAAAAAGAGAAAGAAAGAAACAAAAAAGAAATATATATGTATGTACACAAGATAGTTTGGATAATTTTATTCTGATTTATGTTGGTCTATTGAAAAGAGCAGGTAATGCTTAATTTTTTTCTCTCTCTCCTTTTTAACTTTATATGATTTTTGACCAATTTTGCATGCTTATATCTGGTAATCTGAAGTACTAATTTGTAGACAATCACATGTAATATAACAACTTTTTTTTTTTTTCAGAACCGGGGATTGAGCTCAGGCCCTTGCGCTTGCCAAGGAAGTGCTTATTCTATTGAGACATCTCCCCAGCCCAATATATCAACTCTTGTTCCTCTTATTTTATTTAATTAAATTCTGTATCATTTTAATGGATTTTTACTATTTTTATTCTTTTCAAAAAAATAAAACAAATAAAATTCAATAAAATACAGTATAAGTCCAATAGCAAGGACTAGTTCACAGTGGATTTTGGTGCATTTGCTGCCAAAAAGAGCCTCAGCCACTCACTTGAGATGACTGTTTGCTCTGCATGGTCCTAGGGTCCTTTCCACACTTACTCTTCTATATTCCTATATTCTTTATTTTCTTTTGCAATTTTCAAAATACTAGAGGATAAAACATCACGATTTATGAAAGGCTGGCTGACTGAGGCTTCTTAGCTCCCAATACAATCACTTTTGTGTTGCCAATTTTTACTCACTTTGTGATTTATGGGCATATGGAGTGTTTTGCATCCCAGCATTTCCTCTTAGGGTCATGATTTGAAAAGGAATATAATAACCCATAAACTGACATCAGCATTAAAATAAAACAATGCAACTTACAGAACAAATGGCCCTAGAAAAGACACTAGCCCTTTAAAAAAGACACAAACAACAAGCAAGGTTAGGTGGAACAACAGCCTCCAGGGAGTCTGAGTTTCTGAGTTCATTCCACACATTCTCTCCATTTTAGGATAATGTGAGTGAAGAGGGCAAAACGGGAGTGGACTCTCTCTCTCTCCTTGGCAAGGAAGACATGCAACAATAGACTAAACCTCCTCACTGCCAACCCCAAACTGGCATGCCAGTCTGCCTCATACCAGATTTGTGGCTTGTCTCCACAAAGTACTAGTGATTCTCTTGTCTATACCGATTGCAAGCTGCAGATGGGTGGCCTAATGCTGTAATGTTGAACCAAATTCCCCACAGATGAACTGGAAAATTTCCTCACTCATTCAGAAATATGCCAGCCAGCTGTCAGACCTCCAGGATGCCTTCCCTTGCCCAGATCACCAATGAACAGACGGTGTTCACCACAATGATTAGGCTGTTTCCAGTTCAAACCATTTTCTCTGGCTAATGATTTAATCCATTTTTATTTCCTTCTAAGACTTTGGAGAAGACCATTAGCAATGTGTTAGCTAAGAGAATTCCTTAAGAAAGCAGCCTAGAAAACTGTTGAGACTACCTGGGGATCAAGGATAAAAGTCTATCTATGAGCATTGTGTTGGCCATGCCTCCATTTTATACGGATCATTCTTCCAAGATGCCCAGTAGAGGACTCCTTTTTGTGCCAACAAAGATAGGGAATTGGGAAGCAGATGCCTACTCACTAGCAATCTGACTGTCACCACGAATAAAAGATACAACATAATTTTAGAGGAGTCCCAAAACCAAGATGCAACATTTACATGGAACAGGAGACAAGTGACAAATAGATCCTGATGAAGTAAGAAATGAAGGAAGCGCAAATTTCACCCGCATTTGTAAAATATGAGAACATTGCTTAGTCTCAAAAGTGTCTTTTCTGCCTTTGCATATTTAAATTAATAAAGAGAATTTAGTAAGCTCACCTTTGTGTGGGACTTGTTTGGAGTTTGTTCTTCTTTTTGCATTTAATCTGAGTAAAATGAATTGAAAAACATTCTGAGCATATTCATTTACATGGTCTTTTTACAGAGTAAAGATTTTGAGAAGCACAAAAGTTCTTACTGAATATTTCTCTTAGGGCTTTTCTGCACTGATCATTAGTCTAAGACAGTGACAGCAAAACTGTGGTCTGTTATTTGTTTTTCTATAAAGACAAAAGATGTTAATGTATGAGTTGCTTGTTCTGAACCAAAACTTCAGTATTCATGTTTAATTGCAGTTCTGGCATTTGTGACAAACAAGTGAGTTTTGGAATGCATTTTGGGCACTCTCTCTAAAAGGTTCAGCATCACTGGTCTAAGGGATCCACTTGCAATTATCTTAGCAGTGAACATGAGCTTATTGGATCTAATAGATCAAGGTCCGACCTCTGGTTCTCCCATTTACAGCATGCAAGATGCTCAGAGATTTAACTTCTCATAGTCATAATTTCCTAATTTTTCAAATTTATTGTCAGGGTGTAAAGTCCCTGTCAACCATTCAGCCATGACTTTCTATAGAAACCATAGTTTTTAGGACTTTCCAAATCCAGCCCCTCCCTACCTCTTTTCTGCTATCCCTTTAGACTCTCCTAACAGAGCACATCAGGATTTGGGCTTATTTTGCTTCATGTCAAGACTTTCTCCTCTCCTGATTTCTCACTTCCCTTCTTCTTCTCTACCTGGATAACCTATTTCTTGCTCATTTCATGGATGATTTCTTCTCTTCACAAAATCTCCAAAGTTTTGCTTCCTAAAATAGATCTTCCCCCACCACTCTAGTGCATAGGTCCTCTCTTTTGTCTTGTTGTGCTAGCTCTTGGCTTTTTGCAACTTGCATTTGTGTATTTATGTTTATTATACTTTTTGTCCTTCTTGGAGGTCAATGCTGTCTTCTTGGAAGATTTGCTTCTTCACAGTTTTGAGTATTCATTGGCTCTCAGTGACATTGCCTAGATGTCTTACATTAGATCGGATTGCCTTACTGGTCAGCTTTCTAATAGCCTAATGTCTGCAGTTTAAAGACAGAGAAGTGTAATCCACCTCACAGTTTCAGAGGTTCTACTCCATTCTCAGGTGTCCCCAAGGCAGAAACACCATGGTCAAATGGCATGGTGGGGAAAAGCTTTTCAGTTCCTGGTTGTCAAAGGGCAGAGTAATGGGAAGGAGAGTAGGAAGGGATCAAGGACAAGATACAGGCCTCAAGGTCAAACTTGAGGACTCACCGACACACCAGAGCTGTGCTTTACTCATCTGCTAGATGTCTCTTAATCCAGGCACATTGACAGTCAAAGTCACCTATCACACCTGCCTTTCTATGTATTTTATTAATAATCTGTACTTTCCTTCTGGGAACTTAGAAACACTTATAATTATGTGACCAGTCTCACTTTCTAACACATTCACAAGGGAACAGGGTTCAAGTCTTAGTCTGAATTCATACTTCTTAACCCAAGATGGCTACAGTGTTTTGTTTTTTTCTAGGGGAAATGATTTGCTTAAAAACATACCCAACTGATAAAACATATACTTATAGTAGTGCTGTCACATGAATAAGGTCAAAGCAAGCAATTGAAAAAATAGGGCCACTCAGTGTCCTAGACATGCCAAAAATAAAGGAATGTGGACAATCATAGACTACTGATAACATTTTTTATTTCTGTGCTAGAAGCCTTTCCATGTTTAAAGTTGCTCTCATTCTAAAAGTCTGAGCTTTGGTATTTAAAAATAAAGGCATGGATTTTTGATCATCTTATTATAAGTATTAATGACACTAAGAACTACCTTTCATGTCAACAATTAGAATTTTCTTCCTCCAAAAGAGTATTGTATTTAGTCCCAAGGAAAATTAAATTAACCTAAACTCTGGGAAACTATATGACAATCAATCATAGAAATGCTGTCCAAAGAACAATACCAATTTTATAAAAAGTGAATTATCTAAACAGTAGTAGAATTTCCAGATGTCAGAATAATAGGCCAAATTTATTGAAATGAAACTGAGCCTTGAAATGTTTAAGCTTTCTAGAAGCACAGAAACATTTAGGTTTTAATAAGCCTTTAACATAATATTTCCTTAAGATTAACAGCAAGTAAAATAGCTAAGTAAAAATATTCTCAGTTAAATACCAAGGCATTTTTAAGCCGTTTTCTATAGAGGAAAATGTAGGCCCTGCTGGCACACAAAGTATGAGTATTGCTGGCTATAGCAATAGACAAACTAGTCCTTTGAAATAAAGGCATTATTGAAATTATAAAGATTTAGACAATTAGTATAATTAATATTTTCTTATCTAGAAGGTTTATTTTCCTTCCTTTCCTTTTTAGGCTCTGAATCTTTTGATTCAAAATAGCAAAACCCTACCCTTCTCAAAGAATCTGCACCTTACTATGACAGTGTTAACACCAAGCAAGGCCCTAAGCTTTCTGAACCTTATGTACTTATCAAAATAGTTTATAGTGTCTCCTACTGTTATGTATTAAGCAGGTAGGCCACCGTCAGCCAGCTCTATGCTGGGGACCCCATATTTTGGCCATGTCAAATGGCCAACTCCTAGCCAGCTCTGTGTTTTGGTTTCCTTCAGCATAGAGCCAGAGAATGATGACCAACACCTGACTGACATAATTTTGGACAAGACTAAAGCTCCAGAAAGAAGTTAAGCCCCCAAAAGCCCACAACCTCAGGAAAATATAGCAGAAGGGCCAGAAATGCTAGCTCCCACAAAAGACTACAACTATAGTAAACTGTAAAAACTAAGCATGGGGTTTTCAGCCAAGTGTGATTTCCTCATAGGAGGTAGAGTTAGGAAATCTAGTGCAGTGCCCACCATATTGTCAAAGAGTCTGATCAGGCTCTACCTCCGCAACAGGTTGATTGGGTGGGACTGAGCCACACAGCTACTCTAGCGCTTCCCTCTGGCTTTTCAGTGATACCAGCCACAGTGACTGGGTGAGAGGTAGCCCTTGGAGATGCATGCACAGGGAGAGCTAGTCAAAGATGTCCTGAAAAGTCCAGACTCAGACCTGGAAGTACATAGGTCCAGCTCTCCATGGTGGGCAGCAGCCTCAGCAGGTGTAGCTTTCAGAGAGGATTGGATCTGAAGGTGATATCACTGGGACCAGCAGTCTTTTGGATCACCTTCCCTACTGCCTACACACAGCACAGACTGGTGATCTAGTTGTTCTTTATTTAGCACTATGAGAGAGGATGCCCCTGAGCTTGGGTAGCTGCCACAGTGTGGGGCCTCAGAGAAAGTAAGGAGGACATCACACAAACCCTAAAACTGCCCAGGAGGACCATGACTTACTGAATTCTAAGACTGTAGGTCCTGGAAGAAACTATTCATTCTGAAATACAGAGGAATAGTTTGACCAATTTATTGGGCATGTGGATGTGGGTGAGCGTGGTGTTGAGCTTTTCTTCCTATTTTATATTTTGTGTGTGTGTGTGTTATTTTGGTAGGTCAGCCTACCTGCCTGTCTGCCTGTCTGTTTCTCTCTCTCTCTCTCTCTGTCTCTCTCTCTCTCTCTCTCTCTCTCTCTCTCTGTCTCTCTCTGTCTCTCTCTCTGAAGTTACTTCTTTTTTATTTCTTGTTCTCCATCTCCTATTTGCTCTTTTCTATTCCTTTGATCTCATGCTATTTCTTTTTACTCCTTAATAGGATCCTTTATTTCACTTTCATCACATCCTACTCATATTCCATTTCTTAGGTTTTTTTATTTAAGTTCCTTTTTGTATTAATTTTATTGAGAAAGAAATAGCAATGAGACAGTTTCAAAGAAGGTTAGTAGGACAGTTACAATAATGCATTCAATATTGTTGTCTTCATAATATTTATTCATAGTACAAGGTGCAGACATGATATCATGTCCAAACACTATTAGTACAAATCTTTCTTCTTATTGAAATAATTGAAAGTAGCTGTATATCTATTCTAACTATTTTGTATATACAGATATGTATATTTTTAATTACAAAATGGTCCTTCATTTAGATTCCCTTTTTGTTTATTTTTGTCAGAGATGGGTACTCCATTACCATTTAAATATTGTAGGTGTATGAATTCAGCAAAATAATCCAAAATAGTCCAATAGTCCATACTAGTAGTGGGTTATCCGTAGGACTGGCAATGTCAGAAGTTAACTTGAGCCTTTTATAGCTCAGCATATTAATATGGCTTTACTTTTTATTCTTCATTTTTACACTTTTCTGCTGAATGGTTAAGACCAAGATAAAGCAATACCTATATAACAAGAAATACAACTTCTGTATCTGACAAAGTCAGTGAAATCTCCTCAATATTTACCCTGAAATCCTGTACCACAGTTTGTAGATCCTTTGTCAGTGTTAGCCATGTAGAAGAGTCATAGCCATGATCAATTTGCTCTCTGTAAAAGTCTAAGAGAATATTTTCTGTCCAGGTGACTCTCCTTAGGCACACTGTACATCATAGATCACTTTCCTTTGTGGCCCCATAATCTCTATGATCAGAAAATTTGGACACCACTGAGTTACATGATGTTACAGTACAGGTTCTCTTATGTCCTGAGTCCTCACTGACCTTGAAGGGCTAGGGCCAAAATGTTGGCTAACATTGCAGCCCTTCTTTTTCTCTCATTTTTTGGTTTGCAAACTTAAGTTGTTAACCCTCCAGAACAGATGCCTAATGATATTATTATCAAGATATTACCCTACATCTCAGGTCTTTTCATTTTTACTCTTATTTTTTTTTACTGTCCACACAATTATTTATTTGTCATGAGACTCTAAGTATTCCTTAGCCCATATATTCATGTTTCACAGTTCAGAAATGCTGATCAGTGACAAACGTCTATGGAACTCAATCTAAAGAAACCTTTTTATTCCTACATCACCTTGCACTCTGAAAGATACCAGCCTTCC
The DNA here is from genome assembly GCF_000260255.1 of Octodon degus. Lineage (NCBI taxonomy): Eukaryota > Metazoa > Chordata > Mammalia > Rodentia > Octodontidae > Octodon > Octodon degus. The sequence goes on along the minus strand of NW_004524675.1, from coordinate 8,937,839 downwards.
TCATTTCTTCAAAATCTTTCAAAGAATGATAATTTCTGTAGAAATCAGCATATGCCTTCTTTTTTGGTTCAGCCACACCAAACTTAGTTTTGTGGGTTTTTTCTTTTTTTTTTTTTTTTGGTTTTACTTTTTCATGTTCTCATTCCTTTGTCCTTAAGCCTTATGAATCTGTATATATTAAGTTAACTATGTGCTATTACTGTTAAATTCTCTTCTATTGTTAGTGGAGATAAAGTTGTTCCATTTAGTAGATATTCACTGTAGGTCAGTATTTGGTTTGTCTTAGTATTTTTACCATAACCATAGATCTCTTTTCCTCTACCATGACTTGAAGAATGAAGTATGGACTGAAATGTAAGCTAGGTAAACCTTCCCTCATTTAATTTATGACTGTCAGGTACTGTGTGCAGCAATGAAGAAAATAACCACGACCACCTAATACAATGCAAATGCTATGATACATATACAATATGCTGTATTGCCTAGAAAATTAGTCAGCTTTGTCATTTCTGGTACAAAATATCTGACACTCACAATTTAAAGGAGGAGAGGTTTAACCCATAACAGGCTGGCACCAAGGCAGAGAGTCACGACAGAAGGGCATAATACAGCAAAGCTGCTCGTGCTATGGGAACAAGAAGTCAAAGTACAGGGAGAATGGAACTTTCAAAGGCGCTGCCCCCAGGACCCACCTAGACACACCTAGGAGTATACTTTAATAATCCTGTAGGCATTGCTATGCTGATACCAATCAAGAGGACAATGAAGATATAACCTATTTCTATTGTAGATATATCTATAATCATCAATCTCTTTGTAAGGGTGATAGAGTATATTTTGTCTATGATGCTATTGTTGCTGCTTAATTCCTCACTACAGCCAAAGTGACATAGTTGCTATCAACTTGTTTTCTCTGTATGACACCAGTCCAAATACACTGCCGTCTCCTCGCTCAAATAAATGGAAATGGAGGCATCCTGGGACAAACACAAAGACCTACAGTTAGCAACCCTGAGAGCTGAACACTGGAAAGCAGACACCAACTACAGAAGTCTCCATATCAGCAGTCTTCCACTATAGTCAACCCATAAGTCTCAGCACAGAAAACAAACCAAAAAATAGAAACATGAGAAGAAAGGCAACAAAATATCTCTAAAATCTCACAGTTCTCCCCAGATCAAACTAGGAAGTATGAAGGAGGAGGAAATTAAGAGCCATGCAGCTGAATTACTTCAAAGGATAACAGAGAAGAGATAACAAAACAGATCAATAAGGTGCTTGGCGAACTGAAAGAAGATATAACTAAACAGATAATGATCCTAATAAACAAAACAATCAGCAAGTCTATAGAAGACACTAATAAAAAGCCATCTGAGCACTGAAAAAATATTAATGTCCAGCAAAGGATGGAATTAGATTCCATGAAAAGATATCAAACTGAATGCAGAAGATTAAAAACTCCAATGAAATTATGAGCAACACATGTAACCAGTATGAAGACAGTCTGTCCAGAGCTAGAAGACAAAGCTGTCATCTGAGATGAGTTACTGAGAGATACATTAAAAATGAGAATATGACAAATAATTAATTTAGAAATCTTCAAAATTGATCAAAGTTTTTAATAATTTTCCATTCAAAATAGGAACAATATTTTCATACCAATTTTTAAAGTCATTTTTAAAATTAAGGAAGCTTTTAATGGCTATCATCAGGAACACACATTAATGTTGGTGAAGGTGCCAGGCAAAAGAAACCCTTATACACTGTGGTGAGAATTTAAATTAATGTAGCCATATGAAAGCCAGTATGGAGCATCCTAAAAATGTACAAATAGTGCTACCATTGGATTGAGCTATACACCCAAAGGAACTGGAGTCAGCATTCTATAGAGATAACTGCATAGCCACATTTATTGTGGCCCGTTTACAATCATGTAACAGCAAAGCCACAACAATGAATCAATCACCTGAGGCTGGAGGCAAGAATCAGCTTTACTGACCTTGGGGACCTGACCAGGATTGATCCCAAGGAAGTTGGGCCCCCACGGCTCAGGGAAAGAGGTTGGATTTTATGGAATTTCAGCAGCAGGAACACAGAAGCACAGTGGCTTCTCAGTTGGGGATTGGTTCTTACAAAGTGTGTCATAGTGACCAGTGGTTTCTGGGAAACATAAGCTTAACTGAGTAACAGAAACTGAAATATTCAGGCGGTTTACACTGGTGGCAACCAAACCATCTTAAGCCCCTCCGGGCTAGTTAGTGGTGTTTACTTTAGAATATTGGCTCTTCAGGTGTGTCATATTCTTTCTCATCTCCCAGCCCTTTGTGGTGCTCCATCTTCTCCTTTGGTCCTTTTAGACACCCATTTGTTTTTCAGGATTTGACTCAAGTATTTTTCCCTCATGCAAAACTGCTCCCTCTGTTACCTGTTCATTATGTGAACTCTTGCAACACTTTTGCTTATTTCCAGCATGAATTTAATTAACTTTTTTTTTTCAGAATCCTAGCACAAGCTTAAGTGTTCAATGAATGTTTGAGGAATGAAAGAAGAAAAATGGCTATTTTATATTCAATGAGAGCTAGATATCAACTCAAATTGCCCCTTCTAGTATTACAGAAATCATTTTATAGTGAAGATATCCACAAGTTCAGCCAACACACATGTGTTAGTCAGCTTTCTTGTCCTGGGACATAAGACCTAAAGGCTACAATTTATAGGAAGAGAAATTTATTTTGCCTCGTATCTTCAGAAGGTTCCGTCTATTTTCAGCAGGCTCAAGGTAGAAAGAGTGTAGTAAAAGAGCCTGACAAAGCAAAGGGCTCACATCGTGGTAGCCATGAAGCAGAAAGATGAGAGAGGAACCAGAAGGAGAATAGAGCCCTAAACTCAGGCCCAGTGACCTGTGTCTTCTGACCAGGCCCCACCTCCAAACATGAGACTTTCAGGTGTTACATTATTTTTGTATTTTTTTATAAATCTTTCATTTTTTTATTTGGTACAGGGTCTCACTATGCATCTTTGACTCATAATGATCCTCCTGTTGCAGCCTCCCCAATACTGGGATTAAAGACATGAGCTACCATACCAGCATAGCCAGGACCAGCATTGCCAGGACCTACATGACATGTAGTACCAGGAATGGAACCCAGGTCCTTGAGCTTGCCAGGCCAGTGCTTAGACCACCAAGCTATTTCCCCAACCCCTCAGGAGTCATTTTAGATCTAAATTATAACAATACCTTGTCTTCTCACCTTATTAAGCAGAACACTGCTAGATATCCCATAAAACCTTTGACTCCCTACATCAACTGGGAGACTTAAGAATCTGTGTGCCATCACAGTATCATGATGTACATGACATCTAGTTGTTCACTCTGACCCAAGTTTATGTAACTTAAACTGGGTAAGTATCAAAATTAATTACAGCTATCCAATAGCCCAGTAACTTAGTGACCACTACCCTTACGTCTCAGTGTCCCTTAGAGTATACAAACCACACATCAAGTCACTAACTGGCATATTCTGCAGGAGCCTCTGGAAAGAAACCAAGAAACTCAGCACCTGCTGGCCTTCGCTCCCCAGTGGACTTTCCCTCGAGACAAGCTGGCATGGACCAATTTGATCTTTGGAGACAACCAAGGCTCTCCCTCACTTTCATTATGGCAGGACTTTAACGGAAGCACAATATCACACTAAATCCAGTGACATCTTTTTGATACCTATGAGGAAGCAAAATAAAATGGGCAATCAAAAATCTATGAAGGTCAATTGATTTCCTTTACTAGCAATTATGCCTTATAATTACTTGCTAAAAGCAGAATTGGCATTTTACAATGCCAATGACTGGCTAGGATTTTTGTGCTTATTGAGCCTCTGTGGGTTTAGAGTTTAAATCTGGATAAAAACCAAGACTTGATCAGAATTTGAGAAGCTGCTCCAAAGCCTTTCATCTAGAATCTGGCTGATGAGCTTGAGAGTTCATACAGCTCTCCCATTCCAACCAGGCAGAAGCCCCACTGTAATCACAATTCACAATGTTCCAGAACCTAGACTTCAGTTCTCATTAAAAACCCAACAGACAAAAAGTCCAGGAGGCCTGCTAGCCAAACCTTTCCACCCGGCAGGGGAGGTTAGCATTCAGTTTTATTTTTAAGTTAGCAGACTAGGTCGGAACTCATTTTGAAGGCTGATGAAAGGCTGAGAGCCCATGTTTCATCTTCTGATTAATCCCAAATTAAACAATTCAGAGATTTTGATCACTTAGACTTTTTTAAAAACATATGTGACAGATAATAAATAGCCATCTCTAGCCCAGATAGTGGGATGCATTGTGTTTTCCTGCAGGCTCTTTGTGGGACCATCGTTAGGCCTTTTCTAAGATCAGATAGTATGTCACAATTTCCTTTTGGAAGACTATCATGATTTTCACTTCTTATTAAAACTAAAGTGTGTATTTTTTTTTTTACTTCTTGAACAGAACTTACCTGCTGCTCATATTCTGAGTAATAATTTATCTTACTTGTAAAAAAAAAAAGGAAAAAAAGAAAAGAAAAAACCTTTGAAGAAGTAGATTTGTGATTTATGTAAGCCTTGTAGTACATGAAAGGGGAAAAGAATTACACATAGCTTGCAAGGCTCATTAGTTGTATTTGAGTTAAACATAAATCTTTAGAGAATAACAAAGTGTTTTGCATCTTCCAAGTTTTTTTTTCTAAATCAAGACTTGAAAATCAAAAGATTTTTAAATAATAAATAGGCAATGAATTCCATTTAGAAAATGAATGGGAGCTCCATATTCTGAGAAAGGACATGAATATTTCAGGGCAGTAAATGACTGGCCCCTTCCACAGAATGTCTGTGACATTCTCTCAATCTCTCTTTAACAGCCTCATTTCTTGTACCCAGAAAGGTCCTCTCCCACTCGGTCCCGCTGACCTCTTTCCACCCCTCCAAATTCTTGTAAAGAAACTTTATCCCTCAAGACCCAATAAAATTTTGTCTTTCTCATCTCTATAATTCATTACAATGCATTGTAATTGGTTATTTCTGAGGATGTCTCCCCCATAGACTGTGATCTCCCCAAGACCTAAAACAGGGTACCTAATATATTTTTTCCACATATTCTATTATTATATACACCCTGACTCTAACATCAGAGATTGAACTGCTTTATAAAAGATATATTTACAGTATTGAGGAATAAAAGAATGCTATAAATAAAACAGAACACAGGAAAAGCAAGAGGTGATTAGGGCCCAGCACATTTGCTAGATAGAGTATATCGGTCAGGGTCTCAGCAGGAATCTGATGGCAAACAAATTGAAACCATTAAGGAGAGTTTAATAAAGGAACTATTTGCAAAAGTACTGGGAGGGCTTAGAAAACAGGAAAAAAAAAACTGGGTAGTGTGATGGCTCCAGGAAAATAACACTTCTCTAGGAGTTTTTACTACTCCTAACCTTAAGGGAAAGATAAGGAAGTTGTTAGTATACCCAGAGAAAGAACTTTATGCAGTGGGCTGCCTGATAAAGCTGCAGGCTTATTAAGGGCAGTAACCAACCTGCAATGCCCTAATCTACAGAGATCTTAAGTACCTAGTCTCACTCTCCTTTTGCCCTTGGATCCCTTCCTCGTACTTCTCATAGGTCAAATCTAATGTAAGCCCAAGGACAGAAATTTCCCTTTACACTGTCCATACAGTAAGACCCCAGAGCAACAAGCAGGGTGCAGAAAAGAAGGCTAAGAAAACAGCCAACACATAACATAAGCTTAGAGTTCAGTGCTGGATATATTAGCAACCATCTAGTACATTTTAGTTCCCTCAAATCAGTACATTTGCCATTAGTAGCATAAGAGTGGTTTGTGAAAGGCACAGAGGCCTGAGATAAAATTTTCCCTTGGGAACCTCTGAGAAAGCCTGTGATAGAGGTCCTTGGTTGCATGCCTGGAGGAACACCAGGGGCCTACAGAGCTGAGAAGTCATTCTTCACAGTCACACTAATAAAACCTACTTGTCTATTGTCTATTATCTCAGGGTAACTTGCAAGGAACTTAAAGGAAAAATGAGATAGAATACTATACCTCTTATGTGATTCTTTAGTAAATATCAGTAATTTTCTTTGTAAAAAAAAAAAAGACCTTAAAAACAAATGAACAACAATTAATATTGTTCTTTGGCAAAACAAAAAAACAATGCTTATATATGAATGATGATAAAGCTATAGGCTCTTTTTATCAAATGGACGGAAGACAGGGCCAGCTCTTTCTGTGACTTTTTTTCAGTAAGAGTTTCACGATGCAGCTCAGATTAGCTTTGAACTCACTTTGTAGCCCAGGCTGGCCTCAAAGTCATGGTGATCCCCCTGCCTCGGTCTCCCAAGTGCTGGGATTACAGTCATCTGCCACCACATTTGGCTCTGTTTTTGTGCAATTTAAGAAGCTTACCCATGAGATACACCTGAATAGAAACTCAGCACAGGCAAGTTCATATCCGGATCCTGGTTGGCTCTGAACTCCCCAGAAGACTATTCAGTAAACAGTATCCTTAAAGAGCAACAGAGCATGTGGGGCATATTCTTAAATTTGTGCCATCTTTAATTTTGCTATGAAATAGATCCCAACAGAAAGCATTTTCTTCTCTTTGGTATAACATCTTGACAGAAACACATTATTTCATTACTTATTATAGTAGAAAGAGCTGAGGTCACTTCCTGATATTCTAATCATCATCATCGCTTCTGGTATTAAATTTCTTACAAAGTGCTAGGCACTCTTCTAAGTATTTTATATGCACTAATTCATTTAAATCTCATACCAGTTTAAGTATCACCAGTTTGCATTTTATAATTGAGAAATCTAAGGAACACAAAGCTTAAATAACTAATTGAAAGTCACCCAGCAAGATTTAGATTTTAAAAGTCACCTGCCTCTTAACCACCCAAATGAAAGTGGGTTGGAAGGACTCCCAGTGAAATAAGAAACTCGGTGGAACCAAACACTACTGCTTAAGCAGTATTTTCAACTCAGCAATTCTCAAAGTATGATTCTGCAAAACACTTTGTCCTATAGGGCATACCAGAAGACAAAGGATTCCAATCCAAGTGAGGTAGGGTACAAGAAATAAAGACAGGGGCCAGCGAGGTGGCTCAGTAGAATAAGCACTTCCCTGGCAAGCGTAAGGACCTGAGTTCAATCTCTGGTTCCACAAAAAAAGAAAAAAGAAAAGAAAAGAAAAAAGAAATAAAGACAAATGAAAAGGAGACAAGAAAATTGTAACACTAAAATTGCAATTTTTAAGAAAAACCGCAGCTTCAGGACACAAATGGTATTCAAGTTTGTTCTCCCTTCCAGGAAAAATTCCTTGGAGTCTTAAAGATAAACATGCCTGTAAACTGGGATCTGGGCCAGTGAATTTCACCTGTAAATTGCATTTCATTCCCACTCCATTGTCAGAAAGCTTGTTATTAAGAGAAGAGCATGTCTTAACTGAAAACATATGTAAATGGTATACATTTTAATATAGTCCACCAATAAAAGCAAAAATTGACAGAAACTAGAATATGCATCCTAAATAACTCATTTTGTGGACACCCCAATTCCCCATGAATATGCCCAGCTCATACCATAAAACATCTCTGTCCCTCTTGAGGACCAAATTTTATTTCTTTGCATACTCTAAAAATTCTGTCTAATAAATCCCTTTACACTGCTTATTGACTTGTCCTGAAAATTCTATTTCTGTGGTGGAAGTCAGCAAGTCTGCAACTTGCCCTGAGAGCAGGGTAAGCCAAACTGCCTCACATTGGTTTCAGGCCTTCCTTGGACCCTGTTCAGTGACACAAGAAAAAAAAATTAGAAAACCGTGCTTCTTACCACTATGAACATTGCAATACATACTACATTATAGGTTCTGAGCAAATACTTATATAAAGAAGTCTTTTCTTCTAAGCTATCTTGATTATACTAAGTTTATTCTGTAAATGAATCCAATAATTACATCCTTCTTCCTAAGGTCAACAATGGTCTTTGTGTCACTAAATCCAAAATGTTTCTTACCAGTAGGTTTCAAGATGCAGTAAACCTCACAGTTTTTCTTGAAATATGATCTTCAAACATAATTCTCTTGGAGTTTCCTTTGAAGTTTTGGTTAGGCCTTCACCAGCTAATCAGTCACCTGCTAGTTCACTTACTGAGTCCACCCCAGCTACTGACCATCCTCAACAGCCGCTGGTTAGGTTGTTGCATCTACTACAATGAAGCTCATTGTTTTCCCTCAAAGCATTGCCCTCTTATAGTGTCCTCTCAGAAGGTGTTGGAAGCAGCCATTTTTATGCTGACCAATAACTAGGCATCATCATGTGATTTCCCCACTTAAGATCACCCACACCTAAAGATCAATTCCTGCTGGCCCTATTGCTAAATGTTCCTCAAATCTATGTCTTTGTTTTCCATCCCAGCAACCATAGGCACAACCCATGTTAGCACCATCTTTCCTCAGACTTTTCCCTATAACATATGAAGTGATATTTTTCTATAAGCCACCCTTGTCCAATGTATTTTGTACTTTAGAGAAACATTCAACATACTCAAAATGAGTTCCATTTAAGTACCCATAAGATTATGTCTTCTCCTTACTTAAAATATGTTTAAAAATGATTTATGGGCTGACTAGATAGCTCAGCAGACTAGAGTCCCTTAGGCAGAGTATAGCATCTGGGGTTCAATCCCTGGCCTGCTGTTCTGGCCACACCTATGGCATGCACGGCAAATGAGACTGAGCATGGTGGTGCACGCCTGTAATCCCAGCACTTGAGAGGCTGAAAACAGAAGAATCACTATGAGTCCAACCTATGTAATGAGTCCCTGTAGACCCTGTACCAAATACATAAAAAAATGATTTCCTGTTTAACTCATGATATAGTCTCTTAAAATAGCCTCCAGTGCTTTCGATAAATAGCCTTTATCTCTCCAGTTTCAGTTGGCATTTCTCTATTGCTCATAATCCCCAACATCTACACCTTTTGCATCCATTTCATAAGCTGGGCTCATGCCTAAAATATTGTTTTTATTTTTTATTTTTTAAAAAGAGTACAAAATA
>NW_004524675.1:8922530-8928643 GCF_000260255.1 Octodon degus | reverse complement strand
AAAAGTTTACGAGTGATATAGAATTTCACTTAAAGTAATAAGAATATCACAGTATTTGTTTTAATGCATAATGTTGTCTTCCAACCAGTTATTCAATTTACTACATACATGCATGCATGCAAAATTGGAAGAAGGAAAAAAGAAAACTATGTAAGAAATTAAGAACAGAAAAAAGTACAAACAATTGAAAAAGACACAAAACAAATTAAGCATTATCTGCTCCTTTCCATAGACAAGCAGAAGTCCACAGTGTAGTTGTCCTAACCATCCTGCTTACATACATAGATAAATCTCTTTCCACCACTCCTTCTCCTACCCTTCTCCACAACTCAGTAACTCTTTCCTTTTGAAAAAGTTCATTCCCTTTTCCCAGTATCTATTGTACGCTTCAGACTCCATTTTCTCTTTCAGGCTCTCACACGAAGAAGACAATAAGATGTTGGCACATGTGGGTCTGATTTATTTCACTTAAGAGTATGGTTTCTAGTTGCATCCATTTACCAACCAAAGTTTCAAATTTAGTGTGCTTTATAGCTGAATAATACTCCAATGTGTAAACGTACATTTTATTTATCCATTCCTCAGTTGATGGGTTATCTGGTTTGGTTCCAAGATTTAGCTATAACAAATTGATCTGCTATGACATGGGTTTAAATATATTGCTGTGGTATGATGTTTTCAGTTCTTCTGAAAAAATACTAAGAAAGAGAATACCTGGATTGAATGGAATCTCCAATCCTACCTTTTAGAAGAGTCTCCACACTGATTTCCATAGTGGTTGTACTAGTCCACATAACAACCAAAAATGGAGAATGGTTCATTTTTTTCCCCACAGCCCCTCCAGCATTTGTTATTAGCTGACTTCTTGATGTTACCCATTCTTTCTGGGATGAAATGGAATCGCAGTGTTGATTTTGGATTTTCATCGTTGTTTATTTGTTTGCTTTTATGTCTTTGGTACAGAGTCTCATCATGCAGCTCAGATTTACAGTGATCCTCCTGTTTTCAGCCTCCCCAGTGCTGAGATTACAGGTGTGCTCCACCACATCTGGTCTCGGTGTCTGGCTCAGCATGCCCAGGAGTGGTGGTAGTGCAGCCTGCAGAATGGGGGATTGAACTCCAGTCCCTGTGCTTGTCTAAGTAGGTGCTTAGTCCACTGAGATATCTTGCCAGCCCTTCAGTGTTGCTTTAATTTTCATTTTTTGAATGACTAATGATGTCGAACATTTTTTCATATATTTACTTGCATTTGTATTTCTTCATCTGAAAAGTGTATATTTATCTCAGATGCCTTTTTTTGGTTGGATCTTTGAATTTGGGGGGCTTCCTTTTTTATTTCTTCATATGTTCTAGATAGAAGACCTTTGTTCAAGGGAAGTCAGCTATAATTTTTTCCCAGTTTGTGGGTTGTCTTTTTATTCTGTTGGAGATTGGTTTTGAAGTGCAGAAACTTTTCAAAAAGATGAGACCCCAGTTGTTTATTCTTTGAAGTATTTCCCATGTAGTTCGGTTTTTGTTCATGAGCTCTTTAACAACCCTATGTCTTTAAGATTTTTACCTACATTTTCCTCCAGAAGATTTAGTGTTTCTGTTTTAATATTTAAATATTTGATCCATTTTGACTGTAGTTTAGTGCATGGTGATATACATGAGTCTAATTTTAGCCTTTAGCATGTGGAAAGCCAGTTTTTCAAACACCATTTATTAAAGAGGCTATCTTTCTTCCAGTGAATGTTTGGCCCCTTTATCAAAGATAAGGTGGCTGAGTGTGTTTGCAGTTGTGTCTGCATCTTCTAATCTGTTCCATTGATCCTCAGGTCTGTCTCTATGCCAGTACCATGCTGATTTTATTACAGTAGCTTTATAGTATGATTTTAGGTCAGTGATTGTGATACCTCCTGCCTTTCCTTTGTTTCCCAGGAGTGCTTTTCATATTCTGGATCCCTTCAGGTTCCAAGTGAATTTAAGGGAAGTTTTCTCTATCTCTGTGAGGTACACTAATGGTATTTTAATCAAGATTGCATTGAATATGTATAACAATTTTGAAAAGTATGGCCATTTTCACAGTGTTGGTTCTTCCTATCCAGGAGCATGGAACATCTTTCCATTTTTTCAAGTCCTCTTCAGTCTGTTTTCTCAAAGTACCATAATTTCTCTGTATAAAACTTTTACTGCCTTTGTGAGATCGATTCCTAAGTATTTCTTTCTTTTTTGGGGGGAAGTTATTTTGAAAATTGTGGTTTCCCTAATTTCCCTCTCAGTGCATTCATTGTTTGTGTATAAATATGCTACTCATCTTTGGGTGTTGACTTTGTATCCTGCTGTGTTACTGAATTTGGTGACTAAATTCACAAAATTCTTGGTGGAGTTTTGGGGTTCTCTATGTAGAGTATCATATTATCTGCAAAAAACAATAATTTCACTTCTTCCTTTCCTATACTTTTTCCTTCTATTTCTCTCTCTTGTCTAATTGCTCTGGCTAACGTTTCCAGAACTATATTGAATAGGAGTGAAGACACTGGACATCCTTGTCTGGCCCCTGATTTTCAAGTGAAGGCCTTCAGATTTTGCCTATTTAGTATGATTTTCTCTGTTGGTTTTCCATAGATGACTTTTATCAGGTTGAGATATAGACCATCTATTCTAATTCTCTGTAGGGTCTTTATCAAGAATGAGTATTGGACTTTGCCAAAAGGTTTTTCTTCATCTATTGAGATGATCGTGTGTTTTTTGTCCTTGGTTCTGTTGATGTGGTTTATTACATTTACAGATTTGCATATGTTGAACCATCCCTGCATTCTTGGGATGAATCTCACTTGACCATGATGTATAGTCTTCTGGATGATTTGCTACACTGTGTTTTCTAGTATTTTATTGAGGATTTTTGTACCTATATTCATTAAAGAGACTAGCATCTAGTTCTCTTTTAAAGTTTGATCTTTCTCTGGATTTATAATCAAAGTAATACTTCAGGAATGAGTTTGAGAGAATTGTTTCCCTTTCAATTTCATTGAAGACATTGAGAAGAGTTGGCATTAAATCTTCTCTGAATTTCTTGTATAATTCAGCTGTGAATTCATTGGGACTGGGGTTTTCTTCATTTTGGGCTTTTTTATTACATTTTCAATTTCATTTCCTGTTGTGGAGTTATTCAGAGTTTGTATATCTACTTGGCTCATCTTTGGCATTTCTTATGTACCTAAGAAACTATCCATTTCCTCTGTGTTTTCCATCCTGTAAGAGTAAAGATTTTGGAAGTATCAATGATCTTCTGAGTTTCTCTAGGGTCTATAGTGATTTTGCCCTTTTCATTCTTTATTGCATTACTTAGTGTTTGTTTTGTTTTGTTTTATAAGGTTGGTTAGGAGCTTATCAATTTTATTATTTCAGAGAACCAACTCTTTGATGCATTTATTCTTTGTGTTGTTTTCTTCATGTGTACTCATGCCTAAAATATTAAGCAAGCTCTTTGCTCCGTTTGGAATGTTTCTTTCTGCTCTTCTCTTTGGCAAATTATTTTTCAGATTCAGCCAAGTAATCACTTCTTCAGAACTATCCACTTTAATTGCCAGATGAGATTAAATGTTCTTAATTTTAGACTATCATGAAACTATACATCTATGTTTTGTATCACTGATCTTATTTATTATTTTGTATTTTTTTAGACAGTAAGTGACTGGTTCGTTATCTATTTTCCCCATTGGATTGTAAGCTACATAAGAAAAAGCAGTGTACTTCTTGCTCACTACACTATCTTTAGTGTCTTGAACATGTAAGTGTCTCTAGAGCCAGACATCATTTTACTAGTACCATACTATGTGCTGGAATAGAAGATAGACTTCATCTCTTTGCTCATGGAGTTTTCACTGTAGTGTAACAAAAAAAAAAAAAAAGAACAAGAAGAAGAAGTCAACAGACAGCAAGTGCAATGCAGTCTGTGGTTGGGGAATAAACAAGAAAGGTTTTGTTCTTTTTTTTTATTTAGGACAGGGTGTATAGGGGTGTACAGGATCTCACTGCATAGATCAGACTCATAGTGATCCTACTGTTTATATCCTCCCAAGTGTTGGGATTACAGGAGCATGCCACCATGCCCAATCTCAATTGCCCTCTCAGTGCATCCCCAAGGGCAGGATCAGCATGGCAGGCCCTGGGGATCTAACTCCCAGCTCCTGCTTCTGCCTAAGCAGCCACTCTCATCCACTGAGTTGTTTGGCTGGCCCTTAAACAGGAAAGGTTTTGATGAGAATCCAGATGTCCTGAGTTAAGGAAAACTTCCCAGAATCTAAGGCTTAAACAGTACCGATGACTATGCAAGTTCTTAGTGCAAAGTTTGGATCAGACCTGACTGTCCTAGCCCCCAACCTACCTGCCAGCACTACTCTCTTCAGGGAACATGGCTCAGTACCAGAGTTGTCAACTATAGGCACAGGATATTATTAAGCAGATAAGAAAGCAAAGGAATTTTTCAGGTTCTAGGACATCTAGGGACATCAGGAGATACCCAAGAATTTACATTGGACACCTCAAGGACTCTGTTCATTGAGGTGCAAGAATGCAGGAGAATTTTGACCACAGATGTTTATTTAAAACTTCTTATCTTCTCTCCATCCCTATAAAATGGACACACTTCTCTTTGTTCAGGGAAGATAGTCTCATCTCACTCTCTGCCTGCCTGAACACATGCACAATAAATTCCATGCCATGTTGCCTTTACATAAGCCTGGTGGTCTCTGCTGGTTCCCCTCCCCTCCCTCATATGTTAGGTATGTTATACTTAGTGTATGGCAAATCCACACTGATCCTACTCTATGAGAGAGGTAAATAAAAGAAACTTCGGAGAAAAACTGTCTGTGACTTGCCAAGATCACTCAGCTAATTAGAAGAGAAGGGAAACTCCAATTGAGATGATCAAGCTGGAAAAAAGTGTATATATATATATATATCAATTATATTTATATCAATTATTGTAACTGTACTACTAACCTGTTTTGAAACTATCTTATTGCTATTTCTTTTTCAATCAAATTATTAAAATAAAAACACAAAAAAGAGATGGTTAGGCTTTCCCATGTATATACTCAATTCCACATAGCACTGAGTCTGAGTTGCCAAGGCGAATAAAAGGCAAGAGATAGACATGGTTCTCCAGAAAGGGGTGAATAGAAGAAAAACCCTGAGACAAAAAAGGATTTTAAACTTCTGAGAAACTAATTAATCACATTGTATTAATTTTAAGAGGAACTATTAGCTATGTTATGTAATCAACATATGTAGTAAATGGTTAAATTTTTAAAATATTACAGTAAAAAAATGAATTGTCATTTATCTCTCCCACAATAGTCCCCTCACTATAATGACATTTGTCCCACAGTTCTTGCCACTGTCTGAAGCAGTTCTGAAGGTCCTATTTCATGTGCACTTACAAGGCATTATAAAAACATTGAATTAATGCTGTTGTTTAGTGTACCAAATGGAAAAGCAGACTCATAGAAACATCATCGTGAGTCCTCATCCATGTGATTCCTAGCTGGATCTGCCTCCATGTGATTCCTAACTCTTCCCCAAAGTCAATGTGATCATAGACAGCAAATGTTTTGAATCATGAGAGGCAGCTAAGATGCTCACAAAAAAGATTTCAGGAACTGCTTCAAAAAGTGGTAGGAATGTGTTTGAAGCAAAGGGGGATATTTTGAGCAGGATTCATGGCAGTATGTTTTTTGCTATAATAAGTTTTTAAATGTAAACATTCACTGTAGCTTTATCATGCATCATACAATGAGGTGACTGTGTGGGAGCATGATAAACCAAAAACAAGTAACCCTTTCATACTTTCTGTCTAATAAAATCTTTGGGGAAATAATGTTTTTTTTTTCAAAGTTTTATTGATAAACAGCAATGAGACAGTTTCAAATCCAATCGGAAATACAGTTTCAACAAATAATACACTGCATATATTCTTCTTAGTGGTTAATTGCTGTACAAGAAGTGGACTTGTGATCCTAATTACAAACACCATTAGAAAAAATCCTTCTATTCATTCAGAGAATGCAACTATATACCTATCCTAACCACTTGGAATACACAAATACAAAATGGACATTCATCGGTAT
>NW_004524675.1:8899977-8918220 GCF_000260255.1 Octodon degus | reverse complement strand
AAGGTGAAGTTGGAGGAAGAGGAAGCTCTCCACACACTCACCGGACCTGGGCTAGGAGTGGGTCTGGGGGCTCCCGGAACTCGGCAGAAAATCCTACTCAGCAGGCGGGGTGGGGGAGGCACTGCAGAGTCGTGGGGGGGCAGCCCAAGGGGCTGGGAGAGGGTCCGGCCCACTCTTCGCATGGGGTGGGACTGGTCCTGCCGGTGCAGGGTAGCAGGAAGCTCTCCGCACACTCACCGGACCTGGGCTAGGACTGGGTCTGGAGCGTCATAATGATTCTTCAAAAATTCTAAGTGAACACTGCTCTAAACAAGCTAGATTGTTCTAGGTTTAATTCCTACATGTATGTACCATGGTTTAGCACTTCAAACAAATTGTTGGATCAGATTAAATAGTACAGCCATCTCCACTGCTCCACACCACTAAACGACCACCAGGTCTGGCTGGTTCTCCTTCTGTATGCCACCAAACTCATCCCACCAGGCAAAAGCAAGTGATGTATGGATTTGTAACAACCCTAAAAATGAGGTCCCACTATGCATAATACATGCTAGAACACCTTCTGGTACTTTCTTCTACATCTTTTTTTTTAATGTATTTAGAACAGGGTCTCACTATGCAGATCAGACTCATAGTGATCCTCCTGTTTTCAGCCTCCCAAGCACTGGGATTACAGGTGTGCATCACCAGGCCCTGTCTCAATTGCCATCTCAGCATGCCCTGGGGAATGAACCCTGGTCCCTGAGTCTGCCTAAGCAGGCACCTTAGTCCACTGAGCTATCTGGCCAGTCCTTTCTTATATGTCTTCTTAAAATGAAATGTAATATTTTTTATATAGCACACTAATAAACTAATAATAAACAGCATAAAGAAAAAAATTAAATAGTATGCAATACATATGTTAAAACATGGTTTGAGATGGGAGTCTGTTTTCATTCAAAATAAATCTATTTTCAAAGGTTCACACAACCTCAGTGTTTTAGAACTGAACATTATTTTTTTCATACCAGGGCTGTTTGTAACAATGAGGAAAAATGTAGGGAAAAACTTTAAATATGCCCCCCCAAAAGGATATTCAAAGGAGATATGGTTAAAATACAATGATCTGTGCCTTTCATCTTCATATCTTTAAAAGACTGCATAGGAAGAGGGGTAGCCTTGCTAGATCAGGCATTTTTGCACATATTCTCCTCAGGGAAATCTAAATCTATAACCATCATCATAAAATGAAACAAGAAGAAAATCAGAAAGGAATGAATGAAGGGCAAGTGATAGCCAAGGGGCTCAGAGTAATAAATTATTAAAATGCCTTAAAAGAGCAAAGAAAATGCTTATCAGATCAGCAAAGTACCTTTTAATAAATAATATGATTTGGGTTTAATTAATGGCCTAATTACAGTTTTACCCAATAGGCTTAAATGCTCCAAAGGAACAGTTTGAGTCTCTTTGGTTGATAATCTGTGTTTTAAAAAATGTTCTAATTACATATTTGCTTGAGTAAATAATGTGCATTTTACAAAACTGCCTAATGATATATTTATGTGACTATATTTACCCAAATGGCCTCTCATTCTGTACTAATGGAGTTGGGATTACTGTTTCTGGGAGACATGGAAAATGGGATGGCTCCAGCTCTCACCCTAACACCCCATTATTCTCACATTGTGCTCTCTCTCTCTCTCTCTCTCTCTCTGTATGTGTGTGTCTCTCTGTGTGTCTCTCTCTATGTGTCTCTGTGTGTGTGTCTCTCTCTTTGTCTCTCTCTGTTTCTCTCTCTGTCTCTCTGTCTCTGTTTCTGTCTCTGTCTCTCTGTCTCCATCTCTGTCTCTATCCTCTGTCTCTATCTCTGTCTCTCTCTTCCTCTCTCCCTCTCTCTCTGTGTCTCTGTGTCTGTCTGTCTCTCTCTCTCTCTCCCCCCATGTGTGTCTCTCTCTCTTTGTCTCTGTGTGTGTCTCTCTCTGTGCATTTGTCTCTCTTCCTGTGTCTCTCTCTGCCTCTCTCTGCCTCTCTGTCTCTGTCACCATCTCTCTGTCTCTCCTCTCTCTCTCTCTCTCTCTCAACACAAACCACATCACTGAAAGCATATGACCCACTTTTTCTTCACCAGTTAAATAGAAAGGAATTCCTCTCAGTCTTTTATGTAAACACATTTTGCAGAAAGGGTACAGACTTGAAAAATGAGTACTGGTACTGTATAATGCTCCATTAAAAGTAGATAATGAGACTGTGACCAAGGCAGAACATTCAAGGTTTAAGTAGCTGCATAATTTATTCTGTTCTTTATATAGTATCATACAATGCTGTACAAAGTATCTTACTCTGTATATTTAAATCAGCTTGCTATAATTTAAAGCCACATAATAGTCTATATTGAGTAACAGAGGAGTCATAGAAAAACTGAGTATGAACCTATCACTATTACTGTCATGTGTCCATTCACCACCTTTAAATAATTTTCATGGGCCAGAAATGTAGCTCAGCAGCGTAAGTGCCTGCCTGGCAAGTCCAAGGTCCCCAGTTCAATCCCCAGTACCACAGAATAATAACAATAATAATAATAATAATAATAATAATAATTTTCATGTATTTTAGAGACATATCTAGAAATATTGCATGTATATTTATTAGTAAAAATGTACAAAGACTCTTTCTATTTGATAGCTTTCCCATAAGATCTGATTCAGTAGACATTTCTCAGTAATCTGTGCTATATCAATTAATCAATCTGATCCTGAAACTTTCTTTACTGCTTATACTCAATAAGAAAACATTTTACTAGAATTCTAGCTCATGCTACTTTATTATTAAAACAAATTATCATCAAGACAATAAACATTTCTTAGGAACCTAGCTCTACTGTGTCTTCTAGAGGGATACTACTGTCACTCCATTGTACAGCTGGAGAAAGTGAAGTTTAAAGAATCTAAGTAATGCACTCTCATTCATATTCTTTGTAACTAGAAGAGTTAGGATCACAAGTCAGACTGAGGCCTATTCATTTCTTGAGCTGAAGCAGACATTACTCCACACAACTGGTCCTCTAATAAGGGTAACCATTACAGTCAGCTGTCCAACAGGGCCCCTAGCACATAATAGGAGAAGTAGAAGGAAAGAACTGGCTAGCTAACTTCCTCACAGTGAAGAAAGAGCTGCAGTACACAATCATATAGCAAGATCATCCCAGGATACTGTCTCTGATAAGATTTCTCTTGACATTATGACTTTTCTAATGCACTCTGCTATGCTTCAGATGCAGCGGGCTCTAAGTCACAATCCTCACACAGGTAACATTGGCCAAGCTATCACCAAAGGAGTACAAATATGAATTACATCATTAGGAGCCAATAGTAGTGGAGGCTAATTCCTCTAAAGGACGTGTTCTGTAAACAACAATTGAGAAAAATACATGAGGCATATATATGACATGGCTTCTTAGTCATTCCTATAACTACTTATGCAAAGAATGACTTCTGCTGACTTAACCAAGAGAAATAACATGGACTTTATTTTCCCAATCATCTCATGGGCAAGGTAAACAACCAAAACATGCACCAAAAAGTGGATGGAAGAAATTATTGGGAAAACAAGGATTTTTAGAAAAAAACACAGGTAAAGGGGGAAAAAGTGAGGATGAGGCTAGGATACCATACACTCAAATAATCCTGCAGCCTGCAGACAACTGGCTTCCTAGAAGCCAAAGCAAAGGAGAAGTGTGATGGATTACACAAGCTGGTCAATACCTGATCATTGGGAAGATAGATCTTTATTGCTTTTGTGCCTAAAATAATTTCTCCTGTGACTCTCACAAACAGGATGCTTTCTTCAAATGGCACCTGTAACAACATCCCAAAAGAGGGTACATTTGTGAGCTCCGTATGACTAAATTACCAAGTTGGGACAGCACTCCTTATACTTTTAGAAAGGAAAAGCTCAAGGAACAAAACATGGGCTGTGCTGATCGCAGTGGCATCCCTCTTGGAGGATGCAGAAGGCATTGCAATAATTACAGGGACTCAGAGCCCTCATTACGGGCACTAATTGTATTTCACATTAATTGGGCAAAATTGCTACTTGAGAGTTCAAGCTGATAAAATGCCAGCTTAACTAATTTTCACCTTAATAAATGTGTAACTATTTATTTAAAAATTGAATCCCACTGATGATGCCCTTATAAAAGCCTCTTGTTCTGGGCACTAGATCCCAGAGTTCAGATGATCCCATTGCTCTGACCAAAAGACTACCACAGTGACACTTCCTTGTGGAGTATGGATATTTACAGCATGGGCCCCAAAACACGAACATGCTGTCTCCTATTAGAGCAGCATCGGGGACAGCTTGCCTGCAGGACTGCAGGGGCCTGCCATCTGTTTACTCAGGCCTCGTTTGCTGGGATCAAGTAGGAAACTGAAGGCACTGCCCTGAAAACTTTAGACACTTTGCAGTAATTGAATAGAGGATGATAAAGAAAGAGAAGAAAGAGTTATTTGGCACCTTAATTATATTGGTCACTTGACGGGCTGCATAACAAAGTTTAGGCATATCTTTGAAATAGTACCAAGCCACCAGCACACCATAACTCCAAGCACTTTGCGGAGGAGCCCATCCACTCAAGTCATCCTTTATAATTAGCATGTGAAACTCAGCCCCATAGTCATTTATTATTGAAATTGCCTAGGGTGATCTCCAAAACGACGTCATCTCTTGATTTACTTCCTCTTTCTCTTTCTAAAAGTAGCAAATAGAATTCATGAGATTAGCCTCTCAGGAGCAAATAGGCAGAGATGAAATGCTACCACGAGCTAATGCTTGGCAAGGTCCAGGTGGGAGATGCCGAGAGGACACGGGTAGATTATGGAGGGGATTGATTGGAAAGATGCTCTGCTCCCAGAAGAGAGCAGGCTTCGGTGGTTTCTCTGGAGTTTTATTGCACATTAGCAGAACCATATGCTCTGCTCGTGTGGGCAGCACCTGAGGGGAGTGCAGCAGCTTCAGACTAAAGTGGAAACTTGGGAAGTTTCTGTTTAGAAAATGAGACCTAGTATGACTGCAGAAATTGCCTCTCTCCTTGGCTTCTACAGAATACATTTGTCCCTTTCTCTACACAGTCTATTTTTGCATGGAGTTTTTTCCATCTATGTCCACCAAGAGAAGAAAACCTTCCTATTATTCTGAAATACACAAGGGAGAAGAATCTATCTTTTGTGTCAGAGGATAGTCAGTTATTGGAGGGAGAGAGAGAAGACAGATAAGAGAATACTCTTTTCAGGACTCGAAATCAATATCTCTTATCAAACCCAAATCAAAAGATATATGCCAAAGTCATTAGATTTGCCACCTACTTGTTAGAAATAAATATTTTGCCCTAAGATTGAATCCAGTAATATCACAGAAGCTGAGTTGCTTCCAGCCAACCCCCCGCAAAAAAAAAGCCATAAGAGACAAACTTGATGCATCAAAAAGGGAAGAGGAAAAAAGAAAAAATCACAACACATTCTGCAGGTTTAAATGGGAAGCCCTGCAGTGCTGCATTCCAGTTCAGAACGAGGCCATTCTGGGGAGTCCTGGATTGCGCACACACACAGCTGCAGTGGGCTGTGCTCCTCCTCCTCCCTGTGCTGGTCCCCACCCTCGCCATGCCACCCCTGCACACGCCCCCACCGCTTGCACCGCACTGTCACACAGCCACACAGCCCACCCGTCTTGAAGCCCAGTCTTTCAAACTGCTCCTTCTGGCAAGGCTTCATTCTCCAGTCTTTCCTGGCTCCTTTCTCATCAAATCTTGCTGTTCGATTTGCTACTTTCTCGGGAACTTGGTGACAAATGAGAATTTGATTAAATATTGAGATAAAATGCAAATGTGTTACATACACGCTCTGGAAGCAGATTTATGATTAACGGAGGCCTCGGTGCTTGGATTCATAGAAGAGCCTACTGGGAGAATTTTAAGAAACATGGCAGTATGAAAAGAAAATTATCTATAAAGCAGTGTTTTCCTCCGTACTCCAGAAAATCACACTTTATCTGTTCTAATGGTATTGGCTGTAAGTTATGAAATCTCTAACTCAAATGGCCAATATAATAAAGCTATTTACTATCCTGTGCAAGTGCCAAGCACCAGAAAGACACAAAGCTGTCCTGTCTCCCTGCTCTTCACAAATCATTATGTCCCCCATCTTTTCACCAGCTAGCCCCTCCAAGGTTGGCAAGGTGCGGACCATTGCCCAAGGCATCCTATGTAGACATACCCATGCCTGGGAGAAAAGCAGTGCAGTATCTCAGTCTATGTATCTCTACTTATCAGAGACAAAAGTTTATGTTGGCTACCAATAAACTTCTGACATATTACTGGTTGGAATAAGTTCTCACATGCTCTCCTAAAACAATCATTGCCACAAGTGATGTGTTAATTTGTTTGTCTTACAATGTTCAGACTGTATCTTGTAGTCACATTACAGACAATATGACTTGCAAACAAAATCAAGATTAGTTACCTATTGAGGCTGATAGATTCAAATACCAAACTTCCCTTGTTTCCTTACCATGTTTAATTTATATTCTGTCATCATAACCTTCTTTCTGTCCAGAGCTCTATTCCTTTAACCAGTATCAAATGTAGTGTAAGAAAGTGAAGAGAAGCAAAAGAGGAATTAAAAATACAGGATGAACAGTAGAGTCTGAATTTTGAAGAACAAAAAATATTTTAAAACATGATTACCATTTTGGAGGGGTGTTTCTCTTTCATTGTTGTTTGTTTGTTTGTTTGTTTGTTTGTTTGTTTGTTTTTTCAAACAGTGTCTTATTATGTAACTCAGGCTGGCCTTGAACTCCAGATGATCCTCCTTCCTCAGTCTCCCAAATTTGTTTGTTTGTTTGTTTTTTCAAACAGTGTCTTATTATGTAACTCAGGCTGGCCTTGAACTCCAGATGATCCTCCTTCCTCAGTCTCCCAAATGCTGGGATCACTGGTGTGTGCACCACGCCTGGTGATTTCCAGTTTTTCAATTTCATCTTCTTTATTATTTTGGATTTCCTTTTCAGTTTTGTGTACTGGGGATTGATCTAAGACCTTCACACTGAGCTATACCCCAAGCCCCTTTTATTTTCAATGTACCAGGGTCCCCCTAAGTTCCTGAATCACCAGGCAGAGCTCAAACCTGTGAACTTCCTGGCTCAGCCTCCCAAAGTGTGGGGATTGTAGGTATGGTGGCACCTGGCACCAATTCCCTTTTATTTCTTTCTTACTTTCTTTTCTTTTTTTTTTTCTTTCATTCTTTCTTTTTTGAGATAGAGTCTCACTGTGTCATTCAGGCTGGCCTTGAGCTTGCAGCCATCCATCTGCCTCAGCCTGGTGAGTGCTAGGATCACAGTCACCATGCTTGGTAGCCAGTTTCTTCCATTATATGTCAATCCTAGGTCATCTGAGGCCCACTGTGCTGCTGATGTGGGAACTGCAAATTATATTTTAGACAGTACTGACAAGTGCAAAGCACCAATAACAAATAATGAACATGATAATTTTCTGTGTTTTGAGAGAACCAGGGGAAAAATGCACATTGTGCTTTTATAGCATTGATCTAGAGTGAAGAAAATCAACAGTGTCCATTACTCTAAATATTAGCTCCACCTTTAAATGGTCTCGTATGATTAAAAAGTAAAGTGAAACCTGAAATTTTCTTGAAAAGCAACTTCAAGGGCTCATCTGGCTGTGAGCAGGACCTCTGGCTTACATCTGTCTACCTGCTAAGGAATCCCTTAACACAACCGCTGTCTATTATACAGCTTTTCACGTACTGCTTTTAGGATGAAAAGTGTTACCTGAATTTAAACAAGGAAGAAGTCATTTTACTGTATATAGTACTACTTAGAATGGTGCTAATTCATACCTGTTATTCTACATTTATTGGAAGATATCTTTGTTGTGAAAAACTGTAGAAAATAAATGAATTACTTATCGTGTGCTCTATTTAGCAATATATAAAGGGATACATAGAGAGTGCTCCTTTGAAATATGCTAACATGGAAAGTTTATGTCCTTATTGTTTATTCCTCTGATTATAAAAACTAAGATTTCCTTGTGAAATCATTATGTTTATTATAGAAAGATATCTAGATATCTTAGCATACTGAAAATTCTAGATGATGTTTAATTCTTAAATCAAATTTCTTATACAAACCTATTTGGATACACAAATATAAGTCAAATTGCATCTTTTTAAGAGTCCAAGTGTGGTTCAATAGCTCTTCACAATAGCCAGGAGCCAAAAAAGCAAACCAATGTGTCTATGTTGTTTTCATAGCATCACTGACAATCCAGGTAACACTAACTGAAGTAAAGCAAAACATTTTACTCAAAGATTTTCTAGACAGTCACATCTCACTAGCTGGATACGTACCCATCCTTCCTATTCATTTTGACAGGCAATTTTGTCTCCTACAAAATCCAAGTATATTATTGACTTTTAGAATATTGCAATAAGTGATATCACCAAATAGCTAAACTTAACTTCAGCTTCCCTGAAGAACTGCCTTAACCAATGTTTGCCCTTCCAGTAAAGAATATTTTGCAGCCAGCTATATTAAACCACATATGAAAGAAAAAGCACTTCCCTTTGCCAGGAAATTTAACCATTAGTCTCATTCATATTTTCACTTAAATAACACTAAGCACTTATTAGATGAGGGAAATGGTTTGATGCCAACATGAGTTTGGCCTTCGTAACCTGTATAGAGGGAAATGGCTTAAGATATTAAAAAATTAATTAGGAAAATTTTCTATTTTACAGAATTTAGGGTCCATTGGAGGGAAAGATGATATTAAAAATAGTTATACTATCATTCAGTATGTTCCCAAAGAAGAGAAGAAAATTCCAACTACGTGGTGTATATGTTCCTTTTAACATAAGTAATCTAACATGGGCAAAACATTAACTGAATAATTCTGCAGTGAAGAATGAGCAGACAACAGAGTTCAAATGAAGTGAGAACACTGAGAGAGAAGTGTGGATGGTCAAGAGAAGCCTTTGGGTGACCCAAAATATACAGTTTAAGGGAAAACTCCCAAAGCTTCTGAGGGTGCAATGGGATCACTGGCTGATGCGCTGGAGATGCCAGCGTGAGTCTGGCCTTCTTCACCACTTATCTTGGGAAGGCATGAAACTCAATGTGTATTAATCTGCTTTGACAAAGCAAGAATAAAATAAATCCAATGATGCACTTTGCTCAAGAATGTGGAATATATATTGAGGTCAACCTTAGGGAAAACAGAAAGAAAAAAAAAAAAACAGAGTGAAGGTTGCAGCTCTGACAGGGTCTGGGCTGGATGTGCTTTCGTTGATTTCTGGGTCACACTGACATGCAGCCCAGAGACAGCTCCAAAATCTGCCAGAGAGGTCAGCACAAGCTGGAATAATGTGGAATTCCACACCCATCTGCTTTTAGCTGCAAAGAACCTTTATCAAAAGTAGTTTGTTCAGTGCACTATTTAACCATGCTAAAAAAGCCCTTTGATAACCACAAATACATGGGAAAATAAAATGACAATACGTGAATGTGTTAGGGCTATGAATACTAAGTTCATAGGAAAAATAGTACAAATAGCAGACAAATATAAAGTATCACTAACCAGTAAATAGTGAAGAGCAAATTAGAAGTGCTTATTACCCACTTTTCATTTACATTGCCAATTTTTAAAAATTTATGATATCCTTTTTTATAAAAGTATATTAATATTTGCTCAAAGAACTGAGACATTAAATATAAATATGAGGCTCTGTGTCAGTAATTGTATCTCTGCAGATTTATGTTTAAATAAATATATTTTATTTATTTTGACAGGTAATATTCATATCTTAATTATTCTAATACTTTAAAAGTATAAACAACCTCCATATAAACCAGGAAGAATGGTCAAACACTGCATTTTATAACTGTGATTTGAAAACACTGTGGAACATAGAAAATGCTTATAAAATAAACCAGGATACAAAATTAGATACATAGTCATTCCTTCTTATCTGTGGGGATTGGTTCCAAAATATCAAAATCCACACATGCTCAACTCCCTTATATAAAGCAGTGTCACATTTGCATATAGCCTACACCCATCCGCCTATATATTTTAAATCAACTCCAGATAACTTATGACACCTAATGCAGTGTAAATGCTCTGTGTAAGTCACTGTCATATGTCATGATGTTTTGTAAAGGAAGCAATAGGAAAATTTCTGTCCATGTCAAGTAGAGGTGCAATTTTTTCCCAAATATTTTTGATTAGTAGGTAATTTACCTACCATTCATCATCAACTGTGTAGTACAGTAGGTACAGGGGCAAGGTCCAAAAGAAAACCCGAAAGCACAATACTTACTTGGACATTAAAATTACAACATGCTTTTTCTTTCATACTTTTATACATTCCCTAGTATCGATATGTTATTCTAATACTTAAAATGTTTCTTTAAAACTCTGTTCATGAATATCTAAGCATCATTGGAGTCCAATGAAGCCGTTTCTTCACAAAGTTTATTGAAAGTGACAGAACATTTCTGTTTGGTTTCATTCAGTTTTGTGAGATACAGAAGCAACTAATGCATAAGAAAGAATGCTTGGCCGTGAGTCCCATTTCCCAACTCTAGCCGAAAAGGACCTAGCAGTTCCTCACTGCACCTTCTCCAGTCTCAGCAGCACATCCTCAGATTCCATTATTTTCACCTTTTATTGTATTAATCAGATTGTATTCCCCAAGCAAGATTGGAAAAACTTGTCTTTTATAGAGCATAGCACCTACTATGAACTGAAAGGGATATGCGTTTGAGTTCCTCTACTGTTTCAGCTCTTTAATTGTGCAAATTTAGTTAAGTCACTTCATTTCAGCTGTATCACCCACAAAATACAGAAAAAGTTAGTTCACGTAAAATCATACAGATAACATGATTTCTAAAAAGAAACTTAATCATAGTATTCACTAAAATCAGAATCCTTTGTTTCAGAAAAATAACTCACTGCAATAGAAAGTGATATCTCTGAAGGTATTAGAGACAGTGTTCTCCATAAGAAAGTTAGAGGCATTAACTTTTGGGTTTGATCTTGTGAATTACAAGGAATTAAAAACAAAAGGAATCGAAATGCTAAATTGAAAAACTAACAAGATGATTACACTTCAAGGCTGAAGTGTATTTGCAGGAGGTGACAACCCTGGTGAGGATACTACGGATGGTGAGAGGTCAGCAGTGTGCTACATGACACTCCCTATGGTAGACACGCTCAGAGAAAGCTGTGCTGTGCTGCAACAGTGACCGCTATGGGTGTGTCTCATACAAGTGACGTACAAGTCTTAGATGGAGGACACACACTCAGTAGTGGCAGGAAATGGAGTGTCACAATGCGAGCAGCCAGCATGGTCCTGAGAAGGAGTAGCAAGAGATTAAGAAACAACAAGGAACAAAGGAAAAAACTGGGACCGGGCTAGACCTGAACTCTCTGACGGACCTCTTTCAATGTTTGCTAAGAACACTGAAAGTGAAACATTCTCAGAGCTCTTTGTGCTGCAGTTAACAGGGAAGATGCCAAAGCCAGACATCTACTGGACTGGCCTGTGCCCATGGCTCACCTCTGGTGCTCCATGTTTCCAGGGATGGCCTTTCTCTAGCCCTGAAAGTGTGATCAGTCTCAGCTCAACCACTCCTCACAATGGAGATGTAAGGTGAACATCAAAGCATAAGCTCATAATGAATATGTAAGATGTGAGGGTAACTTCGAGACCTCCACAATTCTCAAAACAAAGTTTGAATTATCTTAAAATTCCCTACACTTCCAACTGACTTACATAATAGGCAAGTTAATTCCAGAGTTATCCTAAGGAGCTGCATAAAACGCAACAAACAAAGAAAAATACAGAGAGACAATAGAGGGAAGAGGAAATTTTGTTAAACTTAAATGTACTTTTTAGGTACTGAACAAACCCTTTAAACACCTCTTAGTGTTTGAGATCTTAAACAGAAATTGAAGTGCTAAAGACAAGTGATAAATTCATTTTTCTATTGCTGTTCTTCCTTTCTCTCCTTTTTTTCTGATTTTTTTTTAATGATTGTTCATTATTGTTAGATAATGCGATTGGCCAGAACAGTCATTTTGATGCAAGAAGATTTATTAGGGGTAGGAACAAGCAGGCTGGCTATCTAGTAGACCAAGACAACCCCAACGAAAAGAGGACAGGGGATTTTATAGGGTCTTTAAGAGAAGGTGTTTTGGGTTGAAACAACTGAGGGAGCACTAATCTTGGCAGGTCTACTTGGTCTGTGGGGTACCTTCAATGTTAACAAAACAAGAGTTTCCATTGGCATCCCAAATTTTCTGTTCAAGGAGATTATGGAGCCACAGAGAAATGTGATTGATGATGTAGAGTGTGCCTAAGGAAAGTCACCTGGAGAGAAAACATTCTCTCAGGCTTCCACAGAGAACAAATTGGTCAAGCAATGGCTGTGACTCATCTGCATGACTGAAACTGACAAAGGATCTACAAACTATGGTACAGGGTTTCAGGCTAAACCCTGAGGAGATTTGACTGACATTTTCAGATACAAAGGTTACATTTTTTGTTATATGCGTCTTGTTTTATCTTGGTCTTAACAATCCAGCAGAAAATACAAAAACAAGGTATAAAAAGTAAAGCCACATTTATATGCTGAGCTGTAAAAGGCTCAAGTCAACAACTTCTGACATTGCCAGTTCTGTGGATAACCCACTACTAGTATAGACTACTGGAATATATTGGATTGTTTTGCTGAATTCATGCCCCTACAAAATTTGAATGGCAATGGAATGCCCTACTCTGACAAAACTAACCAAAAAAAGGGGGATATAAATGAAGGACCATTTTGTAGAGGAAAAAAATGTGTATATCTGTATATACAAAATAGGATAGACATACAGCTATTTTCTCTTAGTCCAATCAGAAGAAAGAGTTATACTAATAGTGTTTGGACAAGATATCATGTCCGCATCTTGTACTAATAATAACTATTACAAAGATAACAATATGCACTGTATTAATTATTGGAACTGTCCTAAAACCTGCTTTGAAACTGTCTCATTGCTATTTCTTTCTCAATAAAATTAATTTTAAAAAATAAAAATAGAGTTTCTGTGGTTTTTTTCCCAGATCAAAGTCAGGTGGACCAAGCACAGGCCAAGAGGAAGTGAACCTTGGAGTGAGAGTGAGGGTCTTAACTAGGTTCAGGGTCCTAACTTATCAATTACTACATGGGACATGCCAAGTTTCTCAAGCTCCAATCCTAATATTTTAGTTCCCCTTGCATCCATATACAGAATCATATAACAAAGCATTTGAGAGAATGAGGTGCTGTTATAGATATTTGTCCACTTCTTGCACACATTTTCACCGAGGTCTCTCTCCAATCACAGGATTCCAAGATTCTCCATGCCCTCAAGTACCTTGGGGTGAAAGGCAGAAAGGAGACTTTCATCCATCTCTAACTCATCAGTCTTATACTGCAGACAAGTTGTGACAAAAGACTAGATTTTCTAAGAGCTGAAACAAAGAGTATCTTTCTATGAGGTCCTTCCTCTACCATGACAATGAGTTAAATCAGTGAACTCGTCCTGAAAAAGGAATGATAACAAAGAATGCCACCAACACTACTGAGGCAGAATAGTGCAGACAAGGCTTTCCCTTATTCCTCCTGTTCTATTACCCCATCATCAGTCCCTCTACCCTGAAGCAGCCCATGACCAACAGGGCAGTACTGAGTGTGACAGTTTTCAGAGATCTATCTGGTTCACTACATTTTCCCTACCTGAGATTTGGTACAAGTGGTTGCTTGGGATTCATAAGAACTTTATTTTACCTATCACAATTGAGATTCCTTTTAGTTGGTCCCTTAAGTCTAAGGCCCTTGTCTCACCACATAGCAATTGGTCATCATTGGGGAAATTACCTGATGCCTTTGATTCTCAACTTCCCCTTATGTTTAAAAATAAAACCAATAGCAATAAAATTATAGTGATCGATCAAACAATCTGTCTAGGTATATAATACAATAAAAGGTCCACAGTATGTAGACATTTGAAATCATCAGTTTAGAAGTATGGAAAGAGACTTACAAGCTCATTGTTAAATGTCCATCTTCCTCAAGAGGCTCAACCTCAACCAGTACCAGAGGCTGAGCCATGCAACTTTCTCTCATCTGCATTTCTCTGCCCATGAGCTCACTTTCTTATAGATGAAAGA
The DNA here is from genome assembly GCF_000260255.1 of Octodon degus. Classification (NCBI taxonomy): domain Eukaryota; kingdom Metazoa; phylum Chordata; class Mammalia; order Rodentia; family Octodontidae; genus Octodon; species Octodon degus. The sequence continues at coordinate 8,903,974 of NW_004524675.1, read as the reverse complement.
CTAACCACTCAGAAACACTTGTCAAGCAGATTTCCATGAACTTGAGATTTATTACTGACTGCTTTGTTATTTTATTGTGTCTGGTTTCTTTTCCTTAGCTTGGTTTCCATTCATTTTAATGAAGAGCGAAAATTACTATAACAAAGTAACCCCAAAAAAGAAGGTAAAGTAAGACATCAGTTTAATAGTCTTTAGGCAGAAGTGATTAATTTTTCATTAAGAAAACATGTGATGGGCGGGACTGATATCGCAGAAGATTAAAGTGCCTGCTTAGGCAGAGCACAATGGCTGAAGTTCAATACCCAGCGTGCCATGCCGGCCCCACCCCTGGGGTGCACTGAGATGGCAATTGAGACTGGGCATGATGTGCGCATGTGCAATCCCAGCACTTGGGAGGCTGCAAACAGGAAGATCACTATGAGTCGGATCTACATAGTGAGAACCTATAGACCCTGTCCTAAATACAGAAGAAAGAGAAAAGAAAACATGTACTGACCATCCAGAAGACAAGCTTATTGTTATTATCAAACGATTTAGGCTATTAAGCTTAACCTCACTATCTCACTGCATTTCAAACATCTTAGGCATCATAAGGAGCAGGTATTTTTCATCAAGTAGTGATATGTTGAATTTTAAGTCCCTGAATGATATGATAAAAACATTTTAAAAATTACATTATATTTTAAAAATAGGATAAAGAATTATATACTTCTCATGTTTGCACATAAGTCCAAAAATCTCACCATATACAACCTTGAAGCAGGACAGTCCCACAATATTCCTTTTCCTGTCGCTTGCTAAGTTTGCAGACTAAAATTAGAGAAAAAGGAGGGCTACAAGGAAAGCCAACATTTTGGCCCTAACCTTCTAAGGTCAATTAAGACTCAGGACATATGAGAACTTGTACTGTAACATCATGTACCTCGGTAGTGTCCCAAATTTTCTGATCAAGAAGATTATGGGGAAAAAGAGGAAAGTGATCGATGACGTAGAGTGTGCCTAAGGAGAGTCACATGGGGAGAAAACATTCTCTCAGGCTTTCACAGAGAGCACATTGGCCAAGCAATGGCCGTGACTCATCCACATGGCTGCACTGACAAAGGTTCTACAATCTGAGGTACAGGATCTCAGGATAAATCCTGAGGGGATTTCACTGACCTTATCAGACCCAAAAGCTACAACTCTTGTTGCACAGGTCCTGCTTTACCTTGGTCTTAACCATCTAGTAGAAAAGTATGAAGATGAAATATAGGAAGTAAAGCCATGCTGTTATGTTGAGCTATAGGGGACTCAGGTCAATAATTTCTGTCATTACCAGTTAAACAGAAGACTCAATGCTATTATGGGCTACTGGACTCTTTTAGAATATTTTGCTGAGCTTACACACCTATAATATTCAATAACGGAACTTAGAAAAAATGGGGTATACAGATGAATATCCATTTTGTATCTGTGTATTCAAAGTGGTTAGGATAGATATATAGTTGCATTCTCTTAATGAATAGAATGATTTGTTCTAATGGTATTTGTAAATAGGATCTCAAGTCCGTATCTTGTACAGCAATTAACCACTAAGAAGAATATATGCAGTGTGTTATTTGTTGAATCTGTACTTCTGATTTGATTTGAAACTGTCTCATTGCTATCTGTTTATCAATAAAATTTTTAAAGAAAAAAATAAATAAAATAAAACAATTCAGATAAAAAAAACATGTACTGAGCACTGATTGTGCTTGACATTATCACAGAAAATAGAGATAAGACAAAAATAAGTCTTTGCTGCCATGTAACATATTTTGTTAAAAGGATGCAGCAAGTGCTATGAAAAAAAGAAACATGAAATTTGTGCTGTTCACAGAAGGGGACATCTGAGATACACTTCTTAAGGGTTAGATAAAGTGGAGAAGAACTGACACAGTGTCATTTAACTCAAGAAATGACACTCAAATTGTTTACAGACATATCAGTCCAAATCAGTACTAAGAAAATGCTGGCTGGGTGCAAATCCTAGCTTGGAAGGTCAGCAAATTAATTAACCTTTCTATGCTTCCCTTTATGTATCAGCATAATAGAAGTTACATTGACACATCACAGATTAGTTGTAATAATGAAAATGTTTAATATCTAAAGCTGGTACTCAATAAATGTTTGATGGCTTAGTTCTTTCTTTCTGTATGAAGTGGTGTCAGACTAGCTATCCTATGTTTCACCAGAATTTCTATGTGAACTGAATGGGTCAAGATTATGAAAGCTGACTGTGACAGTCTCAGAAGATATAGCTCAAATTGTGTAGATTTTATCTTATTTATAGTACATGTAAGGTGAAATTATATACATAAATACATGCACACACACAGACACACACACACACATGTTTTCGTTGAAAACTTTTAAAGTAGGCAAGGAAGGAATACCAACATGGATAAGAAAGCAAAAACCTCCTGGAAAAGAAGACCTCAAAGCAGCTTAAATCCCATTACACAGCATCAGACTATAAATTCCACCAACATTTCCTCTTCCAGCATATCCCATCAAAAGACAAAGCCATTGCAACTACTGTCATGTCCAAAGCAAGAGTCATCCTTGAGCTTTTGTCCCCTGTGTCCGTATTTCACCCACTACTGAGTCCTGAGGACTTTGTCTCCCACCCTGCTCCAAACCAACCACCCCTGCTCCAATCTTCTCAGCTCATCACATGGATCTCAGTGCTGTGTGCAGTGTTTAATATCTAGAACAGTGCCAATAAATGTGTAATGAACTCATAATTGAAAGGGGACCGAGAAGTTACAATCATAAGAAAGCCATAAAAATTCTTTTGAATTTATGATTTAGAAAGGACCACATTACAATTCATTAATTGTCTGTGTAAAGATTTTGGTTTGATGGCAGGAAATCAAGCAGAGGTAGGATTCCCCAACAGCAAAAGCAATGGATTAAAGCAGTATATGAAATTCTTATAGCTCAAGGTAAAAATAGCAGGCATAGCAATGTGTTTAGAATAGCAGCAATTCAATGAGAAGAAAGGTTTGTACTAATATTGTTTAGACAAGATATCTTGTCTACATCTTGTCCTCTGAATAACTACTACAAAGACAACAATGTACTGTTGTACCTGTCCTACCAGCCTGTTTTGAAACTGTTTCATTGTTATTTTATCCTTTTTCTCATTAAAAAAATAAAATAAAATATTTCTGTCTGGAGCGAAAAGAAAAAAGAATAACAGCAAGCTGAGGCCAAGACTGATTAGCCTTCACTGGAATATGACAAAGCCTCTTCTTTCACCCTTGGCCTTCTCTACACTGCTGTTTCAGTGAAGAGCTGAACAAAATTGGAGTATGCAACCCGAAGGTATTTGCTTACTGACTCTACATAGAAATATTGCTAAGCGCTGCTTTCAAAACTAGAAAAAGGACCTATGTGGTTTTAAAAACTTTAAATAATTATGCAAATAACCCTAATCATGACCAAAAAAATAATGTATTCCATGTCTTAGAAGGTTGGGAAAGGGTTTAGGAAAAAAGGAAGCAGAATTTATTGCAAACAATTCAGGTAGAAGTCGAAGACATAAAGAGATTTGAAACCCTAATCCTGTGCTAAGTAGCTGCTGCTATTTGATACAGACAGGAGGTGCAAAGGGACAGGACAAAAAGAGAGGGAAAGATTTTCTCAGAAGAGGAGCACAAAGCAGAGTATCAGGAAGAGCTGGTAGGGAAAGCCGGCAGTGCACTAAAATGTGGCCCTAATCACAACTAGCCAAGGTCAGAGGTATTAACAGGAATCTGCAAAACATTTGCAGAATTGGGCCATTTCCTTTTCTGTCACCCCTGTGAGAACCTGTCATCTGCCACTTACACAAAGCGATACCCTCACCATGCACTGGTTGGCCTCCAGGCTTCTCACCCTGGAGTATATTCTTCTTGCTTTATTAATGGGTTAATATTTTAGCAAAGTTCTTGCAATGGGTTTAAAAGGCTGACAGTGAAACTTTTGTAGGCTA
>NW_004524675.1:8899194-8899697 GCF_000260255.1 Octodon degus | reverse complement strand
TTCTTAACTATCTCTTAAATACAGTGCTTCAGTGCCTGCAAAGAATTAAGGGTATCAGAAAGCCAATACTAAGAAGTTGTAGAGAAAAGAAGAACTAGAAATATGCATTTAGACTTGATGGTTTAACTTGGAAGTCACTTAGCTTACTTTAATCATTAGAAGACTTCTGGGCACTGAATATTATATATGAGTATTATATTACACTATGAATCATAAGGTTGGCCAGTAAGGTTAAGAATTAGAAATATACTAATGCAATATGTAGCATTAGTCCTATCAGATTTTTCCTTCATAAGTTATATTAATAACAAAACTATAAAATATTTCTTACACTTGCTAATTACACATTCAGGGACACAGCAGGAATGTTTACATATCTAGCATTTAACACCCACTTTATTGTGCTTCTTTATTTGTGTAATGAGCAGGTAGCACCATGTATTCTTAGCAAGGAAAGCAATGCAATATTTTGGGGTTTCCATTGTTGTTTTATTAAAAAAAAA
>NW_004524675.1:8881939-8890959 GCF_000260255.1 Octodon degus | reverse complement strand
TTCTCTAATTTTGGTCTGCAAACTTAGATTGTTAACCATCCAGAAGACAAGCTTATTGTTATTACCATACAAGCTAGGCTGTTAAGCTTAACCTATGTGTCTGAATATCAAACATCTTAGGCATAACATGGAGCAGGTATTTTTCATCAAGTATTGATATGCTGAACTTTAAGTCCCTGTACAATATCATGAAAAAGCATTGAAAAATTAGAATATATTTTTAAAAATAAGCATAAAGAATTATATACTTCTTATGTTTACACATAAGTCCAAAAAACTAACCATATACAACCTTGAAGCAGGACAGTCCCACAATATTCCTTTTCCTCTCTCTTGCCTTCATTCTTTGTAACACTTTTTGAACAGCCTCATATTATGCAAGAGGAGGATAGAAAGATGATATGAGTGCTACACATACACTGGGCATAGCAGCCTGCTTACAACATAAAAGGAAAAGTAGCTTGCTCTCACCTTTTTTTCTCTTATTTCTTTTGCTGTTTTCTGCCACCTTGAAGTGTTGCCTTTGTGGCATGTTACGCTGCCTGGAGTCAAGTGATTATGGACTGAAGCCTCCACAATCCATGAGCTGAATAAACATTTCCTTCCTCAAATCTGGGCATTGGGTATTTGGTCTCAGCAATGAAAGAAAAGTATCCAAGATGGTTTTGCTCAAAGTAAACTAATAAACTTACTAATTGGATGAGACAGACTTCTTTAGACTTACTTCAAATTCACTAAACAGTCACTTCAAACTCAGGGTGTTATTCTTCCCACAAGTTGAGGGTGAAACATTACCAGACAGTGGGCCAGCAAGGAATTGAGTGTGTTTCATGATTCCCACTCCCTTCAGTAATCCCTGGGTGACAAAAGATGATCAAAAGTAGGGTCTAGTGTCCTCATCAAGTGATTTTACAACTCTGACAAGTCTTGTGGCATTCTATACTTTGCTAAAACATAAAACTCCAAATAGCTTTACTAGTTTAAAAGAATTTGTTATGGAATTTGTGTGTCTATTGATTCATTTCCCTAGGTTTCTTTGGTAGTAACAATAAAGATATAAGCAGAAAAACCAATTATGGGAATTCTAGGCCTACCCTGGGTCTTGTCCTACCCACCCAGAGTTCTTCCCAACCACATGGCTAGCTAAGATTCTATCCCCTCACTTACAGAATTTATCAAGATTCCTGGTCCTCTCCTTTTTGGAAGAAGAGGCCATGTGACTTAGTTTGGCTGGCAAAAGTAAAGAGAAATGCTATATATTGCTTTGACTCATCTCTCCCACTATTGCAATAAACCCTTAGTGAGATAGAAAACTCATAAAACAATGAAGTCTGCAACAATCTGCGCTCCTAAATAACTATGATACAATACTTTTGATCATGTCATAACAGCATAGCTTGGGGCTGGGGAGATGGCTCAGTGGAATAAGTGCTTCCCTGGCAAGCACAAGGGCCTGAATTTGATCCCTGGTTCTGCCAAAAAAAAAACAAACAAATAAAAACCCAAAATGACATAACAGCATAGCCATGACCAACAATGAAGTGGCACTTAGACCTGGAGGCAAGAATCAGACATATTTACATCCAGTTGTCTCTTTTTTTCATCCAGTGGTCTTGATTAAGATCATTGCCAAAGAAGTCATGGTCCTGAAGACTCAGGGAGGGAAGTTTTTATGGGATAGTAGAGTGAAAGTACAAATGCAAAGTGCTTGTCAATTGAGAATTAGTTCTGACAATGTGCATCATAGTGACCAGTCATACATCATAGTGACCAGTCATGCATCATAGTGACCAACTCTTTCTGAGAAAAATATGTAGCAGGAACTGTAACAGGAACAAAAGTTAGACTGAAGGTTACCTGGGCAACAGTACCTAGCAGAAACTGAGGAAAACTGGTTGGGAAGGATGAATATTTTCTACTATAACATAGAATTAGCAAGAAACAACCATTTATCTTAAACCATTGAGTTTCTTGGTTGTTCATTACTATAGCATGAGAGTTTATCCTAACTAATTAAAACCACAACAATCCCATTTACAAGAACCTAATGTATGCCTTCTTCTAAGAGGAGTAAGTAGTTCTACACAACATTTCTAAAGATGAAAGTTAGAATCATTTTTCAAAGGTGAAGGATTTTACATGGACATCTGAAAGGCTAAGTGACTGGTCTCTGTCCAATGGTCCTGATCTGTATAGAAAGTCACTTTCATAACAGTAAGGAATACCTCTAAAATATCCTTGCATATATCCATGGGGATTTTATTTCAAATTTCTCAAGAAAGTGAGAGATTAGTCTGAAAGCATAATTCAAAAAGAGAAAAAGTTGTAATACAAGCCTTCTGTGTAATGAGGGAGAAAGTATAAACAGAAAGTTTTCATTGTACTTTTGTTGTTTTAGCCATTCTTAAACTGATCAAGAAGCTCCAAGCATCATCCACACCAAAAGGCAGAGCAATGAGTCTCATGTATGAAGCAGCAACATTCTTAAGAAATTAGATGCAAAAGGATGTAGCCATACATATTCTTGATGGCTGAGCAGGGTTTAATATTAGAGACTACACAGATTTTTGTTTATTCCCAGAACTGACAAATTCTTCCAGGATGCTGGTAAGAATAGAGGGGATTGGCTTGTTGAAATTTCTACCTGGACATTCAGGCCCAAAAGAAATTTTGTTATCCCATTTATTGCCACTCTGATTCTTAGCAATCCTTTCTTGGAGAGGAATGGAAGACTGAGGATTTACATGAAAGAAAACATTCATAGTATTATTCAGTAATACCTGGACTTAGTTACACAACTGAACAAAGAATCTTAAATGAATTAATGCAGTCGCTGAAATTGTACACTAGTCTTTTATGACAACTACTTTGAAGTTAAACTCATCTTCTTCAGCTAGGAGATACGAACAGCAATAACAAAACATGAAAGTTGAAGTCAAGGCTGACCAGTCATAGAGGTGCACCCCAGTAATCCTAGCACTCTTGGAGGCTGAGGCAGGAGAATCACAAATTCACACTTAAATCTGAGAGACTTAATGACTTAGTGAGATCCCTATCAAAAATTTTAAAAATTTATAAACAACTATGGACATAGCTTTGTACAAATTACTTGGGTTCAATCCTCGGTACTATTTTTAAAAAATGAAATCCTGGGATGCCACACCAAAAATGCTTTAAATTTTTCAAGATGTATTTATTATATTTTCACAGTAATGTATTTGATGTTTGTATAATAGTACATGAAGATTAACATCCAAATGTCAAGCATAGACTACAAACATGTGTAGACTTCATTATCCCCTTGGTCTGTGAGTTACTTCAGGGGTAGATATGGGTGCAAAGTCTAGAATAGACATTCCAGGAATTCTCTCTGAGCTGTGGTTTGCCACCACAGCTCCCAGACAGCAGCCTGAATATGTTTCACTTTAATCAGAAGCGATATATGGAATGGAGCCCACTTAGTTCGTGGCTGCCAGCCCTCTTCGTCTCCCTCCCACAGACATCCATACAGGAAACCTGGCAGCTCCCTTCTCCCTTCCTGTCACTCTCACTGGGGTGAGGAGTAGGCAGATGCAGCGGGGAGAGCAAAGGCTGCCAGAGCAGTTGCCACATCTAGGGCTACTACTGTAAGCCTCTCCAGTGTGCAGCATTCCTCAAGTGTTCTGCTGAATTCTAGGTGGGGGAAATAGATCCAGACCCCTAAACCAAACTGTCCTGTAAGGAAAGCAGGCTGCAACATCCAGAGCTTTATAAGCACAAAAAATAAATACAATAATTTGTGTCCTGGCTATGTCCTCTTACCTTTAAAGGAGAGAGTTGGAAATGAGGCAGCATTTTGCACTAAACCCAGATCTCCCTAAGTTCAGGGACAAGCAAAAAAGTGAAGAGGGGTGGTACATGTAATGCTGGTTGATGCTGTTCCAAGGTACTATATGGGAAAACCCACTTAGGCAGTGAACATGCCCAGCCAGACAGGCTTAACTGACAAAACAACAGACAAACTTGGAATCATGGTCTACTTCTCTTACTAACATGAGTTCCAAATGTTCCCAGCATAAGCTGTCAAAACAAATATAGCATCCTCTGACTTTTGTTGATAGGTGATAACATTCAACTCAACCAAACAAATTATGAGGCTGCTATATCAATGTACCATTCACTCTCTCAGCAATCAAAAGCATCAGGAAAATCTAGAGCAGAATCCTCACCCTCAGACACACACTCTTAACAGTGAGGGATATGGCCCTCACTGGGCTGACACAGGCTCACTAGACATGAGTTCCAAGTTCTCACCTAGAGCTACAGAACTGCCCTCTCTAATTTATTCATTCATGTTTTTCTCACGCAGACACACTGTGCTTGACATAATAGCTAATAGCATGTGTGCTTCTTGAATTTATAGTTTACCAAGTAGCAAAAAAGAATTACAAAGTACTAGGTAATTACGATACAATACTGCATCTTGTGACAATAGTTTCCTAGTGCAGCGTAAAATCATAAAGACATAGTAACATTATTCAAACTAATTTTAAAAATTGGAGACCTAAATACCCACTTACTGATGAATCAATAAACATAAATATATGGTATGTGTATACCAAGAAATGTTATTTATCCATAGAAAATAATGAAGTACTGATCCATGCTAAAACATAAGTGAACCTTAAAAAAGAAAGGCTAAGATGTAAGGCACAAAATGATATGTACGAAATTTATATGAAATGCCAGGAATAGGTAAATCCATAGAGACAGGAAACAAATTAGAGGCTTCCAGCAGAGATATAGCAATTTGGGAATGATTACTAACAGAAATAAAATTTCTTGGGAGGGGTGATTATATAGTGATAATGGTTGGAAAGCTTGTAAATACACTAAAACCACTGAACTATACATTTTTAAAGGATTAACATTAAAGTATGTGAATTAAATCTTAAAAAAAACTGAGTGCTTAAATGGGAAAACTCCACAAAGCCCCTAGTTTTATGAAAACTGACCCACCTGACCAGCACAGAATCAGCTTTCCTTATGAGTGTGGGTGATGGAGGAAGAGAAAGATCGATAACTTCAGAATCAGGCAGACCATTACTTAGCTTTGCCATGGCTCCCTGGCCTGCAAATTCTGATTCACAAAATGTTTTTGAAATGTTCTGAAGAGGCATATGTAAAGAAAGTGTTTGTTGTAGAGTAGGTTTCAGTAAAATAACTGCTCAACAATATCACAGACTATTTTATATTGGGAGGTTCACAGCAGGGATGAGACTTTTCTATCTCTTTAGGACTGCAGAGCAGTTCTCAGCTGTGTGGTGTCCAGGAGCACCATTGCTAGATTGCTCTGCTGCCAATATCAAAATCAGGACTGTCATAGCTAGAGGAACTGCAGACACCTAGCAAACAAAACACTTTCTCCTCCCTGCACATGGCAGCAGTAGAAAGCCTTTTCTTCCTTATCTCTGTATAGCTCAGTACATCTTGACGATGTCACACCACATTTACCAGTGAGATCTTAAGTCTCCTGTTTTTCTCTTATACTTTGGAGAGTCTATGCTTTGGCAAACTAACTGAAAAGAAAAAAACAGAATTCCAAGAACCAATCATTTCACAGCTGTTTCATATTGAAAAGACATTGACCATTTTTAATGAAGATCTTCAATGTATTTCAGACAGAAACATAGGCTTTGCTTTAAAATAAAGAAGATTTTGGGCTGGGGAGATAGCTCAGTAGAATAAGCACTTTGCCTGGCAAGTGCAAGGTCCTGAGTTCAAACTCCAGTATATATATATATATATATATATATATATATATATATTATATATGTGATTAAGAAAATATTTTTATAGTTTATAAGTTATAGTGTCCTAAATTTAACATTTATACATCAAAAAGCCAACTTCATGTAATAACTTCACTTGAAACCTCTTCATGGAAAAAGTATTGATCACAGAAAATAGGAAAATTCTAACCATATAACAAGAGCTCAATAAATACAATTGCAATGGAAAATACAACTGATTAATATCTGGCCAAGAAGTAGTGGTGCCTGTTACATGAACTGTTCTCTCCTACTAAGGCTAAGACACCCAACACCCTCAACTCCTGATCTAACTCCTGACTATCCCTCTAACATCCTCTACTGCACTCTCCCTAACACAGGTTGATATGTGATCACATTGAACCTCATGTAATTCTCTAACTGTGCCACATCTTTTATTTCTTTATGACCCTGTTGACTTTCCTTTGTATGTATCTCTTTCCCCATTTTTCCACATGATTTACTCTTAGCACATGAGATTCAGCTCCAGTGTCATTAATTTCAGTATAAGAAGTTACACCATAATAGTTGTTGGTTTATTTATTTGTTCTCCATCCTAGACTGTTAGTTCCTAAAGGGGAAGCCAAGGCTTACACCTCTGTCTCCTAATACAGTGCCAGGCACTGAATAAATGCTATCTGAGTGAGTGAGTGAATTTATTAATTTACTCAAAACTGATTCAAATTTTATTGCAACAATTTAGATTAGTACCAACTCCTCAAATTTTTAGAATCAAAGTCACGTGATTACATTTGATAAGACACCATTAACTTCATTTAAGCAAAGATCAGCAATATTATCATATACAATTTATAACACAGTTTATCCAACTATGTTATAAGCAATTATTATAGTGTCATAAGTTTGTTACGCATAAAAGTCAGGCAGTTAACATAAATGAATATAAACAATGTTGCTTTAAAAATCAGCCAAATCATATTTAAAGCCTTCTAAGGAAAGAGAGAAAAGGAACTGGGAAGAAAAGGACAATACTCTGCCAGATTCCTTAGCTAAGGGTCAGGGCCAACTGCAAAGCAGGAACACCAAATATCCTGTACTTTCAGGAGCTAAGGCCACAATATATTGTATTTTCCATTGGTTAGTGCTCTCACTCACCCTCCACTTACCCAAGGATGAGAATGGAAGAAGTAGGTCATTGCCTTAAATCTTTCTTCCCAATATTTCTCTCAATAAATATATCTGATAGGTTTTTATTCTTAAGCAAAAAAAGAAAATAAAACGGGGAGGAGGGAGCATTCCCAGGTGGCATTAAATTATTAAAGATGCAGAGGGGCCAGTGAGACAGCTCAGTGGATTAAGAGCCTGCATAGGCAAGCTCAGGGACCAGGGATTAATCTCAGCACTACATGGTGCAGCAGCCCTACACCAGGGCACACTGAGCCAGCCACTGAGACTGGGCTGGTGGCACACACCTGTAATCCCAGCATTGTGGAGGCTGAAAACAGGAAGATCACTACAAGTCTGAGATGCATAGTGAGACCCTGTGCCAAATACATAACAATGGGGGGGGAGAGAGAGAGAGAGAGAGAGAGAGAGAGAGAGAGAGAGAGAGAGAGAGAGTCCATTTCAGAATCTAGAGCCAGCTAAGTATTCAGCTGCTCTGATCTGCTATAATCTACTATTTATTGCCATACCTCAATACTACTGATAGGGTAATTTATATACAAAAAAAGTCTCATTCAGCTCACTATTCTGGAGGCTAAGTGGTCCAAGTTAAGCATACATGTCTTCTGAGGGCCTTCTTACTAGTGGAACTCACTGCAGAATCCTAAGGCAGTATAGGTCATCATTTGATAAGAGGGGCACAAAGAAACAGGGCTAACTGGATTTACACAGACACAGTCTATAGAAAGGTCATGGCCATACGTTGACATAAGATAATATCCCATGTGTCATTCACTTATTAAAACCATAAAGTTACTTGGTAACCTTTATAAACATAGAATCACTCAAGATTATATTCCCAGTACTAGCCGCCTCCCAAAAGGAGAAAAACTTAATATTAGATCATAAAGGCATAAAAGAACATAAAAGTTGGTAGCTGTGGATTCTCAAAGAAAAATAATTCCTCATTGCATTCCTGGAGAACAGAAGTCAGAAAATTTGACACAGAAGCCGAAAAATGCAGAAAGCAAAAGAGCTGGACCATCTCTCTTCACAATTATGTTTAATAAACACAAGGTTCTAACCTGAAATTTTGTAGACTTCTCTAGGGGCCATTTCATGCATGCACACACATTGGTTGGTAAAAAATAAGTGTCATGCTGAAATATGTTGGCAGTAAAAATTGTCAAACTAACAGATTTACTCTGTGTTCAGTAATATCTATAATGTATTTCAAATTAGGTTTAGGTAATATTCAGACTTCAAATAGATTCCAAATTTTCCCACCTTGTTGAAATATAAGTTTAATAATTATAGTTTGATATGGATAAAGTTCTGCTCAACACATTCATTGTAATTTTTATGTTTTTCCAATTAGCATGAGACAGTCATTCTATTTAGTTCATTTCAATGATTTTAAAATCAGCTTTATGCAGGCTTAATATTTAGGGTACAATTGGACTCCTACACAAGCGAATTCATGTGGGATCCAATTAAACTATTCTGACATTCCAAATTCTCAGCTCCTACTCACTTTTCCTTTCTCCAGCTCCTATTGCTCTCTTACTTAGATCTATTTTGCAAGAGGCAAAGTCAAGTACTATGGTGGAAGGGCAGTTGAATAAATCTGTTCTTTTTTAACTGACATTATACTTTCTATCATCGTAAACTCAACCCTGAGCCATTTGTATTTCTGTTTCCTCATCTGATAAAAATACATACTGCTACAATGATCTTCCTATTCTCTTAAACCAAAAAGAAGACACTGGTACAAATCTTATTAAACTAGAAATTCCATGGGAGCCAGATTCATTGTATGAGACAGCAGCTACCAGATTTTATTCTCCTTGCCTAATCTAATATTCTTTTTTTTCTCTTTTTCCCCATAATTTTATTGAGAGACAAATAGCAATGAGACAGTTTCAAACCAAATTGGTAGGACAGTTTCAACAATTAACACATTGCATACTCTCTTCCTAGCGGTTTTCTGCTGTACAAAATGCAGTCATGATATCCTATTTACAAACACTATTAGAACAAATCCCTCTATTCATTAAGAGAATGTAACTATATATCTATCCTAAC
>NW_004524675.1:8880856-8881839 GCF_000260255.1 Octodon degus | reverse complement strand
CAGCCATTTCCAATGCAAAATCATGTTACTTCTCAATTTACAATCCTGCATTTTATTCAGCTTCCTGGAGTGAAAAAAGACTGTGATCTGGTTGCATCTCTTCTATTTTCCCCCCTGTTCCCTCAGCATCAGCCACAGCTACTACTTTAACCTCAACACCAATCTTCACCCCGCCCTGAAATTCTCTCCCATATTAATTCACCCCACCAAATTGCTGGCTCCACAACACTAGGAAGTCCTGTGGCATTCTGTACTCTTAGTAAAGTATGAAACACCAAATAGTTTTACTAGTCCAAAAGAATTTTCTATAGAATTTATGTGTATTGATTTGTTACCTTGGGCTTCTTTGATAGAAACAATAAAGATATAGGGAAAAATCAATCATGAGAATTGTAGGCCTACCATGGACAATGTAGATCAGAAGCTCTTGGTAATGGCTGATGGGAAGAGTTTGGAAAGGTTTTCAAATATTGCTTGAAAGAGTAGAGTTAGAATGACATAAACTATTCTGTATGGGAGATTCTGGCCAGAGCTTAGAAGACCAGAAAACTAGTAAAACCTGGGCTTGAGACATTTCTACTTGGAAGGAGGACTGCATTGGCTACTCCAGATGATGTGCATTAAGAATTGGCAGAAAGTTTGTCTGCATTTCATTTGTGTCCAAAGGCTTTGCCTGAGACTGAGATTAAGGGCAGCAGACTAATTAATCTGGCAAAAGAAATTTCAAAGTGTTGAGGCAGTGACACAGCTATTGTTGGGGGGATTTTAGCCAAATATATATTGTGAATCAAAAACAAAGAGCCAAGAAAGATGATTTAATATGTTATGTGTTTGGCCAGAAAGAAAGCTCCAGCAAAGCTGTGGACTGCAAAGAGAGAGTAGAGGAGATCTTGATTGCTGAGAAGGAACAGAAGACTAGAAAAATGAACAGAGGCATCACAAGAAGCAGCAAGTGCCCACCTCTTGCAACCTCAAAGCTGTTA
>NW_004524675.1:8875646-8877052 GCF_000260255.1 Octodon degus | reverse complement strand
ATATCCTATTTACAAACACTATTAGAACAAATCCCTCTATTCATTAAGAGAATGTAACTATATATCTATCCTAACCATTTTGAATACACAGATACAAAAAGGACATTCATCTGTATTCCCTTTTTTGTTTAGTTCCATCATTTGATTATTATAGGTGTGTTGACTCAGCAAAATATTCTTAAAAAAAGTCCAGTAGTTCATAATAGTATTGGGTCTTCACTTGACTGGCAGTGTCAGAAATTGTTGACCTGAGTCCCCTACAGCTCAACATAACTCCATGGCTTCACTTCTTTTACTTCATTTTTATACTTTTCTGCTGGATGGTTAAGAGCAAGATAAAGCAAGACCTATGCAACAAGAGTTGTAGCTTTTGGGTCTGATAAGATCAGTGAAATCCCCTCAGGATTTTTCCTGAGATCCTGTACCTCAGATTGTAGATCCTTTGTCAGTGTCAGCTATGTGGATGAGTGACGGCCATTCCTTGGCCAATATACTCTCACCTAATCTAATATTCTATCACATTATAACACAATGGACTAATTGTTTACTGAGTTGGTTTCTTTTCTGAGCCAAGTATACAAGTTTGGGCTAAATAGTACTTCTGAAATAAGCTGCTCAATTAGGCACATTTAATCCTGACACCATAAAATGTCCACTGAACAATAGAGAAGACTGACACATTGGATAAGAGAAGTTCCTGAAAGATAAGTCAGATTCTTTTGGAGCTTCACATGTTAAATTTACATAATACATCTTCCAAGACATCTTCCTTTGAAAAAAATCATGTTTAATTTTGTTTTACAACACAATTTACAAAGTTATTGGATTGCAAAGATTTTGTACATGTTATAATAAATAGCATCCAGAGGAACAAACTTTAAGAAATCTTATCATGAAACAAAAAGAGACGTACCATGCCACTGAGAATTTTTGCTAGCTTATGATAAGTAATACCTACCTGCCTTCAAGGAGCATTTTGTCCCATTCTACAAAAGCAATAAATGTTCTTCAAAAGTTATTAAAAATACAAATTAGAAAAAAGACTAAAACAAAAATTATATAATATTGAGGAATTTTTCAAGTACCTACAACCTTTAGACTGGTTTCAAGTATGAAAATGTCCTTTAAAGACTTCTCCAAATACAGCTTCTCTAACTGCAGTGGAACACCTATCTCTGACAAAACAAAATTAAAAAGGGGGATATGTTGGGATCCACTAAGCTACGAAATTGATCAAATATGTGTAGGTGGGACTTGGCCCAGTGCCTAAAGCAAACAAGCTACCTCACTCCTGAGATGAACATTCTGTCTTGTGAAGGTTAGCTATTAGTTGCTAGGCAAGCCAGTGTCATGCATTACTAACTTCACAAGTGTAAATAATGGACTGTTTTGCTGTGAAAAAAGGA
>NW_004524675.1:8871490-8875546 GCF_000260255.1 Octodon degus | reverse complement strand
TGTGTGTGTGTGTGTGTACACAAGAGAGTTATGATAGATATACAGCTACTTTCTCTTAGTTCACTGAGAATAAAAGTTGTACTAACATTGTTTAGACAAGATATGTCTGCATCTTGTCCTCTGAATACTACAAAGACAACAATATGCAATGTATTAATTATTGTAACTGTCCTGCTAACCTGCTTTGAAACTGTTTCATTACTATTTTATCTTTTTTCTCATTAAAATTTAAAAGCAATATTGAGGATTTTTTAAACTAAAGCATTTAAATCCTCATGGAAAAATAGAACTGTATGTTGGAACATGAAAAACTTCAATTCTTGGCATTGACATTCCTGAATAGGAAGCAATGCTATAGAGTGGTCAATGTTTCATAAATTAAACTAGAAATATATAGGAATTGAAATGAACATTCCAACAATGTGGTTTAGGCAGTTTTGTTTAGGTTGTCTATTTTCAAATTTGATGAAAGATATTCTCAAAAGTAATCAAAAATTTTAAAACAATGAGAAGCAAAAGGATGGATATTTCCTTGTTAATATCAAGAAAAAGGAAGATGGCAGAGTGGTGATGTTTGGTGTCTAAGCCCTAGAATTCAGTAATGTGAGGAAGAATAAACGAAGTGGTTCTTGGGACCCAGGAAGAATCTGAAGTGAAAATTGAAGCTCACAGGGAAAGCAAAATAATTCTTCAAGGAAGAAAAAGAAGGTGGCAAGAAGCACTTTCTTCCTAAGCCTTGACTCACTGCGTTGAAGGCTGCCCAAATCTGCAGACATGCAGTAACTACTGGCAACCCAGAAACCTCTGCAGAGAAAAGCACCAGTGAAATGAAGCAGTGTACTCAGTGGGCTGAAGAAGCTAGTGAAATATCTGAGCTCAGGTATCCCACAAGAGAGGGTGATCTGTGACAGCAGCCATCATGGAGAGGAACCAACTGAGCTCAGAACTCAAAGCAGTTGTAAGGCGGCTCCATCTAGTGCCTCCCAGTGTGATGGTACGTAAACCTGCTGAGTGTGGACAGGAGGTCAAGGAGTCACATTCAAGGTGGCAGAGAGCACCCAGAGTTTTGCAGGCTGACCAAATTAGGTTCCAGCCTCAAAGAAAGAAGCCACCCTGAACTTCAGAGAAACTAACGATGCAGTCTTACTGATATTATCCACTACAACATGAAGTTAAAGCTGTCTCAATGGGATTAATTAACAGGGATCTGGACTTTGACTGCTCACTTTGTCTGCAAGTGATAACAGATCAAGGCATTAAAGCATAACTCTTTTTCTTCTTTTTGCTTTTTTTTCTTTCTGTTTTTGCTTTGTTTGGTTTTGCTTTTGTTTTGTCTTTGATTGTTCTTTTTATATGAATGAAAACATTCCACTTTTTTGTTATTGCTCACTTCTGCTTTTGTTTTTATTTCTTCCTTCTCTCTTTCCTATTTTCCTCACCAGTTTCCCAAATACTGCATAACCTGCCTTTGTCTTCCAACCTTACTTCTAATCTATTTTTCTTCCATTTCTCTGTCTTTCCCACTAACCTCTTTTAATTTTTCTCTACTGAGGATTAAAACAAAATCACCATACTAAGAGTTTATTTACTGTATAAAATTTGTCTGTTTTAAATTTTGTTGTAAAACCATAAATCTAGTTTATATGAATAAATATAGTAAATTAATAATTACCAGTTTTTCATTTTCTCATGTTGTATTTGATGCGATTGTCACTGCTAATTGTACTATTTTAGCCAAGGTGACATTATAGTTCTAAACAGTTGGTTTTCCTGATATGCCAAGAATGAGATTGTTTCAGGGTTATAAAAAATACTAGAGTCTAATGCCAAAGAACTGAGACCAAATAGGCAGCAACTTCTCATTACCAATAAATTGAAGAGGTAGGATCTTGCAATAGACTTAAAATTCAACGAAAGCAAGCTACACCTGAATGACATCTCTGAGAAACAGTCATTTACTAAGGGTTCTAAATACTAGCTATAAAAATCCTTGCCATAAGCAATTTGTAAGCATTAAACTAGGAATTAAACTAAAAGAAAAAGAAAGAAAAAAATTAAAAGACACTTAAACCAAGATGCAGTCTCAAACATCCAGCTCAGAAAAAGCAAGCTAAAGAGGAAATGAGGTCGAGCAACTCAAAGGCTATCAACCTGGGCTCTCTGTAGTAACAGCTGAAGCAACAAAGCAGATGAATGAGGCTCTAGGAAAAAAATCAAATAATAGTTTCTCACAAAACTTTTTTTTCTGATTAGATGCCTGATACATATCATTTTTCTGTAAGTATCAACAGTTGTTTTTATAATCAGAAGGCCATATATTAAAGACCCTACTGGATTGAAAATCCATATCAATAAAACCATTTTAGCATAAAAAAGAATAGGAATAAACTTTTCTTGTTCAAATTTTGACCAAATAAATATCCTATGAAATTCTGTTCATGTTTTAAAACAAGAGGATTTCTTGAGACTTTTGTGCTCTATTCCCTTTATAAATCTTTTTCTAGGACTTTAAAAAGGCTCATACTTTCAGATTTCAAATGAAATCTAAAAGTGCATTATTTTGGAAAAATGTATGGCATCTAGAAATAACATCAAGAAAATGGTCTCATGTGTAAATACATACTAATTTTAACATTGAAAGTTGAATTCCTTCAACAAAATATAATACATAATATGTATAAAATTAAATAAAGGACTTTATTTACATATCACATAAAGTAGCAAACTGTTCTATGAGTTTGAAGATATCACTATTTTTTTTCTGCATGGGTTTTAGCTTTAGAAAGAAATGCATTATAGAAATGTTATAGCAAGAAAATTGCATATTTAAACGAAACATTATAATTCCCTCTAAGAAATAAATGATAGTTTACTGTTTTAACATAAAAAACTACAATAATAATGACCAGAATGAAAGAAATAGTGATTCTAGAGCACACACAGATTAAAAAAAGAAAAAAAGCACAGGAAAATGAAGGAAGCCATGAATGTGCAATGTAGGAAGAAATGGAATCCGTGAAACATAATCAAACAAATATCCAGGAGACAAAACATCCTGTTGAAAGTATATGCAGTAAAATAAGCCAATGTAAGGACAGAATACCAGCTATAGAAGAAAAATATAGAACATATAAAAATCATAAAAAGAAATATTTCTTTAAAAAAGCACTACAAAAGCCATATAATAGTCAAAAATCTAGAAATTGAACATGAGAATAGACTGTGCAAAGCTGTTAAGCGAAAGGACACAAATCACCTATAAAATGAATCTCATCAGATTAGCAACAGACATCTCAACACAAACCCTCAAGGCAAAGGAAGCTTAGCATGGAGTATTTCAAGTCTTAAAGAAAAAACTTCCAAACCAGATTGATACAGCCTACAAAACTCTTGCAAAATTAATTTTAAAAAATAAGAAACTTCCATGACAAAAAAAAAACTAAAAAAGTTCATATTCACCAAACTAGCACTCCAAAATGTTCTCAAGGACATTCTAGAAAGAATTTGCAAGGATTATAACTCAAACAATATCAATAAAATGACTTCAGCAGGCAAGACAAGCAATAAAACAGAGGAGAAAAAGAAGAACCAACAACAGGAAAATAAAATGACAAAGATAGCACAATACTTATCAGTTATTGATCTCAATTCATCAATAAAAAGAAACAGACTTGGTAGGAATTTCTGCAGACTTCCGGGAAGCCCCAGACCCAGTCCTAGCCCAGGTCCGGTGAGTGTGTGGAGAGCTTCCTGCTACCCTGCGCTGGCGGGACCAGACCCAGCCCAGGCGCAGTGTGGGCCGGACCCTCTCCCGCCTACTCGGGCCGCCCCCCACCACTCCACCTTACCGGCCACACCCCTCCCGACAAGTAGGAATTTCTGCCGAGTTCCAGGAACGCCAGACCCAATCCTAGCCCAGGTCCGCAGCGGGAAGGAGCTGAGCACAGCAGCCATACCTAACCCAGACACAGCTGGATAACTCCAAAATCCGTAGAGATCCACCTGAACTTCAGTACGCGTGAAGGTTATAACTACAGCAAAGATCTACAACAAAGG
>NW_004524675.1:8863738-8865341 GCF_000260255.1 Octodon degus | reverse complement strand
AAAAAGAACTTCATAGACTGAAAATCAAAGGATGGAAAACAGTACTCATTGTGACAGGAAGCCACAAAAAGCCAGGATTTCTATTGTATTTGCAAAGTGAATTTCAAACCAAGACTGATTAAGAGAGATGAAGAACATTACTACATCCTTGCAAGAGGAACAATCCAAGAGAAAGAGATAACAATCATAAATGTATATTCACTAAATATTAGCACACCCAATCATATAAAACAATATTAACAGACACAAAAAATCAAATAGGGACTGAAACAATTAAAATGGGAGACCTCATCACTCTACTGTCATACGGAGGCATATCAATTAGACAAAATGTCAATTTAACCAAACTTTTGAATAAATGGACTTAGCAGATGTCTCTAGAATGTTTCTTCCCACAAAATCAGAATACACATTCTTCTCAGCTACTACTCTCCAAAATAGGCCACATACTGGCTCATAAAACATGCTTCAGTAAACACAAGGAATTTAAATTATCTTATGCATATTACCAGATCATAGTGCAATGAAGTAAGAAATCAATGGAAAAAGGAATCACAAAAACTCCATAAACACAAGGAAATTAAATAAAATCCTCTTGAACACCAATGGGTCACAGATAAAATTAAAGAAGTTAGACAGTTTCTAAAATTACTGTGCTAATACAACCTAGAGGAACTCATGAGACACAATGAAAGCAATTCTATAAGGGAAATTTATAGCAGTGAACTCCCATATCAGAAAAACAGAGCAAGCTCAAATAAACAACATATTAATGAACCTCAAGCTTCTAAACAGTGAAGAGGAAGTCAAGCCCAAAGCTCACACAACAGAGGAAGTTGTAAAGGCTAGAGAAGAAATGAATACAACAGAAACTATGAAAACAACATAAAGAATCAATGAATTCAAGAGTTGGTTCTTTGAAAGATTCTACTTTTGAACTGACAAATCTGCACCTAGGAGATAGCTCAGCAGTTTAAGTGCCTGCCTGGCAAGTACAGGGACCTGGGTTCGATCCCAGGTACTGCAAGTCATGCAGGCCCCATGCCAAGCTGGCCAATGAAACCAGTCATTACACCTGCAATCCCAGTGCTGGGGTAGCTAAGACAGGAGGATCACTAGGAGTCTGAGTTGCATAGTGAGACCCTGTACCAAATAAATAAATAATGAATAAACTAATGGACCTTTAGCCAACGTGATCAAAAAATGAAAGAAAGGACTCAAATACATGCAATTAGGAATGTAAAAGATAAAATAACAACAAATCCTGCAGAAAACTAGAAGATCACCAATACCTACTTCAAGAAACTAATAGATTCTAGAATACTAATAGTATTCTAATAGATGGAAAACACAGAAGAAATAGACAGATTCCCAGATACGTATGAATTAACAAAGCTGAATCAAGAAAATGTAAAAATTCTAACTAAATCAATATTAGTCAATTAAATTGAAGATGTAATTAGAAGCCTACCATGAAAGAAAAGTACAGGCCCTAATGAATACAGTGCTGAATTCCACAAGAAATTTAGAGAGACATAATGCCATTACTCCTCAAAAATTTTAATGAAAGGTAAAAGAAAGCACTATTCTAAAATTCATTCCT
>NW_004524675.1:8861757-8863293 GCF_000260255.1 Octodon degus | reverse complement strand
ACAAGAATCCAAAAACTCCACCAAACACTCATGGATTTAATAATAAAATTCAGTAACATAGGTGAATACATGAATACATGTTTAACACTCAAACATCAATAGTATTCCTATACACAAATAACAAACTCATTGATAGAGAAAAATCATGGAAATAACACCTTTAACAATAGCACCCAAAAAAATTAAATACCTAGGAATCAATCTAATATAGTAAAATACTTTTATATTAAAATCTATAGTACTCAGAAAAAGGGGCTAGAAACATATAAAATGAAAAGATATCTCTTGTTCTTGAGTAGAAAAAAACAGTATAGTGAAAATGGCCATACTTCCAAAATTGCTATACAAATTTAATGTTATCCTGATCTAAATATCAAAAAAAAATCCTAAAATTCATTTGGAATCAGAACAAATCTAGAATAACAAAAGCTATTCTAAGCAAAAAAAGACAAGATAGGAGGCATCATAATTCCTGATTTGAAAGTTTAACTATAAAGCTACAGTATTAAAAATAGCATGGTTTTTCAGAGTACATCCTGAGGGAATTTGACTGACCTTGTCAGATACAAGACTTACATTTCTTATTATATAGGTCTTGTTTTATCTGGATCTTACCCATCCGGCAGAAAAGTATAAAAACAAGGTTTAAAAAGTAAAGTCATATTAATATGCTGAGCTGTAAAACTTGTATTTCCAAGTTGCCAGGGAGATGGCTCAGTGGAATAAATGCTTCCCTGGCAAGCACAAGAGTCTGAGTTCAATCCCCGGTTCCACAAAAAAAAAAAAGGCTCAAGTCAACAACTCCTGACATTGCCAGTCCTATGGATAACCCATTACTATTATGCACTACTGGGCTGTATTGGATTATTTTGCTGAATTCACACAACTAAAATATCTAAATCATAACTGAATACCCATCTTTGACAAAACTAAACAATATCTGTACATACAAAATAGTTAGGATAGATACACAACTACTTTCTCTTAATTCAATGAGAAGATTTGTACTAATAGTGTTTGGACAAGATATCATGTCTGCATCTTGTACTATGAATAACTATATGAAGACAACAATATCCAATGTATTAATTATTGTAACTGTCCTACTAACCTGTCTCATTGCTATTTGTTTCACAATAAAATGAATAAAAATAAAAATATTAGACTACAAATTCCCAAGTTAATATCAGAATCTAATGTCATTAAATAGATGTTCTGTGACCAAAAAACAAAAAAAATAGTATGGCACATGTAAAAAGAAAAAAAACAGATTCTAGAATTAATGGAATAGATTACAAAATGCAATACCAACTCCAAGCATAGCCTAGCCCAGGTCCAGTGAGTGTACGGAGAGCTTCCTACTACCCTGCGCCAGTGGGACCAGTCCCAGCCCAGGCGCAGCGTGGGCCGGACCCTCTCCCAACCCCTTGGGCTACCCACCACCACGCCGCAGTACCTCCCCCACCCCACCCGCCGAATAGGAATTTCTGCCACATCTGGGAACCCCCAGATGCAGTCCTAGCCCAGGTCCAGTGA
>NW_004524675.1:8844015-8854637 GCF_000260255.1 Octodon degus | reverse complement strand
AGCATCTTTAGTAAATGGTGCTGGAAAAACTAGCTTTCCACATTCCAAAGGTTAAAACTAAAGTCATATATTTTATCATTCATGAAACTAAAATCTAAGTGGATCAAAGATCTAAATTTTAAAATAAAAACACTAAATCTGCTGAAAAATTAAATAGGTAGAACTCTTGAAGACATGAGTGTAAGCAAACAGTTTATGGACAAAATTCTGATCACACATGAAATATCATGAAGAATAAAAAAGTAATATCCAATCTTATTAAAAAAGTTTTGCACACCAAACAAACAATCAAGTGAGCTGACAATCTACACTTTTGGAAAAACTTTTGCCAGATGTTCCTCAGACAAATGATTACTATCTAGAATATATAAAGTACTCAAGAAATCAGAATCCCCAGATTTAAAGATCTAATAGAAAAATGGGCATCTGAAATGAATAGACACTTCTCACATGAAAAATTATAAATGGGAAATAAATACTTTAAGAATGTTCAACATCATTGGTCTCAAGAAGTATAAATTAAAACCCCATGAGAATTCATCTCATTCCAGAAACAGCAGCTATTATCAAGAAAGTAACCAATAAAAAATGCTGGTAAGGCTGTGGGGAAAAGAAACCCTTCTCCACTGTTGTTGGAGTCTTAGAATGGTGCAACCTCTGTGGAAATCAATGTGGAGACCTCAAAAATATAAAAGGAAAGATTCCATTTGACCTAGATATTGCCCTTATTGTTACCTTCCTGAAAGAATTAAAAGCATCATACTACAGTGATATATGCATACCCATGTTTATAGTGGCACAATTTGCAATAGCATAATCTTGGAAACAACCCAAATGTCACATGATGAATGGATAAAGATTTTTTTAATAAAATGGAGTATGACTGTATCATAAAGATAAGAGGTATTTCTAGTTAAATTGATGCACATTGTGACCATATTCTTAAATAAGATATCAGACACATGTGTTCAAATATTGCCTGGTTTCTCTGATGTCAAAACTGAAAATGTAAATAAGGACAAAAATTTGTAATAGATATTGAGAAAGGAGAAGAAAATGTTCAAGTGAGAAGGGAACCAAGGGAAAGCAAAAGGGAAATGAAAGAAAGAACAAGAGACAAAAAGAAGAAAATAATTGAAACAAACTTCTAAATAAGAATGAGAAGTGGGGATTAATAGAGGAAAAGAGAATGGAGGGAAAGAAGAAGAATCAACATACATAAGATTCAGGTACAAATTTCCTGTGTATGTATGTTATGTATATATATGTATGTTATGTATATATGTATATATGTATGTTATGTATATATATCTGAAATACAGCAATACAATAGAAATGTAAACAGCCAAGATAGTAAATGCAACTATAGCAATTAGGATATTGCTATTTTTGTTTGAAATTAAAGATAAGTAAAGAGCATAAAACAAATTCATGAGAGCTGGCCATAGTGGTACACACTTATAATCACAGCACTTGAAAGGCTCAGGTAGGAGGATATCCAGGAATTTGGGGCCAAGGTGGGCTACATAGTGAGATCAAGGCCAGCCAGAACTACATAGCAAAAACTTGTAGAACTCAAAAAACCAACCTCCCCCCACCAAAAAAACTAAATGTGTGAATATATAGAAAAACATATTTAAACTAGACTAGGGCTGCGGAGATAGCTCAGTAGAATAAGTGCTTCCCTGGCAAGTGCAAGGGTCTGGGTTCAATTCACGGTTCCACAAAAAAAAAAAAAAAAAAAAAAAAAACTAGACTAAAACTTTAAATTTTAAATTCAGCATTCAAACAAGAGGAGCAATGATACTATATACAATTAATAGAACAATTTATTTTCTATTCAGGGAAAGGCTAGATTTCCATTTTATAGAATTCATAATGACTAATTTCAAAAATTACAAATATAACATCAAGAAAACTATAAAATAGTTAAACTACATCTAGAAAATTATAATGCCTTAGGATATGATAGACCTTTTATTAGACACAAAGACCACACTTTATACAATAACACCAGTGGATGCTGATAAAGAACAAGTCAGACAACTTGTGTCCTGAAAGAAAATCATTTTAAACTTAAAATACCAAGTCAATCATACAACCAAGCATGACACTAAAATGAGCACTTTCTCAAGCACATTTCTGCAGTTGTATGAAACATTTATGTGAAAGTTATATAAGGTTTTTCAGTTCTTCTGCAAAAATACACAGAAGGGGAATAGCTGGCTTGAATGGGATCTCCAATCCTAGCTTTTTAAGGGATCTCCAAACCGCTTTACATATGGATGTATTGTAATAAAAGAAAAACTATGCAGAATAAGAACATGGGATGCAAGGCAGTGCAGATGTAAGGCTAGGTGTCTAGAGGACAATGCAGCAGGCACACAGCAAGCATAGAGAAATTTTTCCTTCATTAGAAAATAAGAGGGCTTCAAATTAAATATTCTCATGAAGGCAAATGAATTTTTTTTTATTTTTAATTTTTTAAAGAGTACAAATCAGAATTAAAACAAAATAATTAACAAGGGATACAGAATTTCACTTAACAATGTAATATAAATTTCATAGTATTTGTTGTAATACATAGTGTTGTATTCCAATCAGTTATTGATATTACCAGATATATGCATGTAAAATTGGCAAAAAGAAAAAAATTATAAGAAATTAAGAAGCGAAAAAAGAGAAACAATTGGAAAAAGTAGATGAAACAAATTAAAGCATTAACTGCTTAACAGTTCACTTCTCCAAATCATCCTGCTTACATACATAGATAAATCTCTTTCCCCCACTCCCTCTCCTGTACTTCTCCTCAACTCAGTAACTTGCCTTTTGAGTAAGTTCATTTCGCAATATCTATTGTGCCCTTCAGATTCCATTTTTCTCTTGCAAGTACTCACACTAAGGAGACAATATGATGTTTGCACATGTGGGTTTCATTTATTTCACTGAAGAAAATGTTTTCTATTTACGTCCATTTACTGACAAAAGACCCAAAATTATTCTGATTTATACCTGAATAATATTCCATTGTGTAAAAATACTTTATCATCTTTATCCACTCTTCAGTTAATGGGCATTTGGGTCCTTTCCAGGATTTAGCTATGACAAATTGCACTAGTATAAACATGGGTTCACATATATCACTGTGGTATGAGGTTTTCAGTTCTTCTATAAAAATACTCAGAAGGAAATACCTGGCTTAAATGGATTTTCAAATCCTAGCTTTTTAAGGAATCTCCAAACTGATTTTCATAGTAGTTGTACCAGTCTGCACTTCCATCAATAGTGGGAAAAGATTCCTTTTTTCTCCACTGCCTCTTCAGCATTTATTATCGGGGGACCTCTAATGTTAGCATTCTTTCTGGAGTGAGGAAGAATCTCAGTGTTGTTTTAATTTATATTTCTCAAATGTCCAATGATGTTGAAAATTTTTTCATATATTTACTTGCATTTGTATTCCTTCTTCTGAGAAGTGTATATTCATTTCAGATGCCCATTTTTGGATTGAATCTTTGAATTTAGGAGGTCTGAATTTTTTAAATTCTTAATATATTCTAGATAGAGGGCATTTATTAGAAGGACATTCAGCTATAATTTTTTCCTAGTTTGTAGGTTTTCTTTTTACTCTGTTGGAAATTTGCACTGAAGTTCAGAAACTCCAAAAAGATGAGATTCCAGTTGCTGATTCTTTGAAGTATTTCCCATACAGTCTGATTTTTGTTCATGAGCTCTTTACCAGCCCTATGTCTTTAAGACTTTTCACTACATTTTCCTCCAGAAGATGTAGTGTTTCTGTTTTAATATTTAAATCTTTGATCCATTTTGACTATAGTTTAGTGCATGGTGATAGACATGAGTCTAATTTTAGCCTTCAGCATGTGGAAAACCAGTTTTTCAAACACCATTTATTAAAGAGGCTTTCTTCCAGTGAATATATTTGGTTCCTTTATCAAAGATAAGGTGGCTGAGTGTATTTGCAGTTGTGTCTGCATCTTCTAATCTGTTCCATTGATCCTTGGGTCTGTCTCTATGCCAGCACCATGCTGATTTTATCACAGTAGCTTTGTAGTACAATTTCAGGTGAGTGATTTTGATGCTTCCTGCCTTTCCTTTGCTTCCCAGGAGTTCTTTTGATATTCTCGATCCCTTTAGGTTCCTCTATGAGGTATATTAATGATATTTTAATCAGGATTGCATGGAATATGTATAACAATTTTGGGAGTGTGGCAATTATCACAATGTTGGTTCTTCCTATCCAGAAGCATGGAACATCTTTCCATTTTCTCAAATCCTGTTCCGTTTGTTTTCTCAGAGTACCATAATTTTCATTGTATAAATCTTTTTTTTAATCTTTTACATCCTTTGTGTGATTGAGTCTAAGTATTACATTTTTTTTTTGGAAGTGAAAGGTAGGATTTTCCTAATTTTCTCTTAGTGTGCTCAATGCTTGTATACAAAATGTTACTTATTTTGGGGTGTTGGCTTTGTATCCTGCTATATTGCTAAATTTCATAATTGAATTTATAAGACTCTTGTTGGAGTTTTTGGGGTCCTGTAAGTAGAAAATCATGTCATCTGCAAATAATGCTAATTTCACTTCTTCTTTTTGAATTTTTATTCATTTTATTTCTCTGTCTTGTCTAATTTCTCTCACTAATGTTTGAAGAACTATATTGAATAGCAGAGACAGTGAACATCCTTGTATGCTCCGGATTTCAAAGTGAAGGTTTTCAGTCTTTGTCCATTTAGTATGATGTTGGGTGTTTGTTTCTCATGGATAGCTTTTATCAAGGTGAGATATAGACCATCTATTCTAATTCTCTGTATGGTCTTTTTCATGAATGAGTATTGGACTTTGTCAAAAGCTTTCTCTTCATCTATTGAGATGATCATGTGATTTTGGACTTTGTTCTTGGTTCTATTGATATGGTTTATTACATTTATGGATTTGCATATGTTGAACCATCCCCGCATTCCTGGGATGAATCTCACTTGATTGTGATGTATAATCTGGATGATTTGCTGTATTTTGTTTGTTAGTATTTTATTGAGGATTTTTGCACCTATATTCATTAGAGATATTGGCCTGTAGTTCTCTTTCTTAGTTGGATCTTTCTCTGGTTTTGATTTTTTGGTTTTTTTATTTTATTTTATTGAGAAACAAATATCAAGGAGACAGTTTTAAAACTGATTAATAGGACAGTTTCAATAATTAATACACTTTCTCTGGTTTTGGAATCAGAGCAATACTTGCTTCCAGTAATGAGTTTGAGAGAATTGCTTTCCTTTCAATTTCATTGAAGGGTTTGAGAAAATTTGGCATTAAATCTTCTCTAAATTTCTTATAGAAATCTTCTATGAATCCATTGGAACCTTGGCTTTTCTTTATTGATAGGTTTTTTTATTATGTTTTCAATTTTGTGTCTTGTTATTGGGTTATTCAGAGTTTGTACCTATTCTTGACTCAGCTTCAGCATTTCATATGTATCTAGGAAACTGTCCGTTTCCTATGTGTTTTCCATCCTGTGAGAGTAAAGATTTTGGATTTAAGTACTGATGATCTTCTGAAATTCTCTAGGCTCTCTTCATGCTCTTTTCATTCCTTATTGCATGTGTTTGGGCTTTTTCTTTCCTGTTTTGAATAGGTTGGCTAGGCATTTATCAATTTTATTTATTCTTTCAAAGAACTAACTCTTTCTTTCATTATTCTTTGTATTTTTTTCTTTGCCTACAGTGCATTAATTCCTGCTATAATCTTTATAATTTCCTGCTTTTTTGGGCTTTGGGCTTGATCTGCTCTTCTTTTTCTAGGACCTTGAGGAGCAGCATAAGATCATTTATTTGGGCTTTTTCTGTTTTAATAATGTATGAATTTACTACTATAAAGTTTCCTTTTAAGGCACCTTTTATTGCATCCCACAGTTTCAGTATTTGTACCTGCATTTTCGTTTGATTGTAAATACTTTGTTTAATTTCTTCTTTAATTTCATCTGTGAACCACTGCTTGTTTAGGAGGTTGTTATTTAACTTCCATGTGTTTATGGTGTTTTTGTAGATTTTGTCAATAATTTCCAGTTTTATTGCATTGTAATCAGATAGCATGCATGGAATAATTGCAATGCCTTTTGCATTTACTTAAGAGTGCTCTGTGTGCTAGTGTATGGTCTATTTTGGAGCTGAGATGTCCTGTGTGCAGCTAAGAATAATGTGTATTCTATTGT
Organism: Octodon degus; assembly: GCF_000260255.1. Classification (NCBI taxonomy): domain Eukaryota; kingdom Metazoa; phylum Chordata; class Mammalia; order Rodentia; family Octodontidae; genus Octodon; species Octodon degus. The sequence goes on along the minus strand of NW_004524675.1, from coordinate 8,848,416 downwards.
TACTGGGTAAAACACTCTGTAAAGATCTACCAAGTCAATTTATTTACAAGTTTTCTTTATTTCTGTTATTTCCTTGCTGATCTTTTTGCCTAGTTGATCTATCTGTTTGTGACAGAGGCATGATAAATCACCCATTACTATTGTATTATTGCTCATTTAATTTTCATGCCTGTTAAAATTTGTCTCATGTAGGATGGTGCTCCTACATTGGATGCATATATATTCATAATTGTTGTCTCTTCCTCTTGCAGTTTTCACTCAACAAGTATATAGTAACCTTCTTTATCTCTTTGGGTGATTTTTGGGTTGAAGTTCATATTGTCAGCAACCAGGATAGCTAGCCCTGGTTTTTCCTGATTTCCTGTGGCATATAAGATTATTTTTCCATCCTTTGACTTTTAGTCTTCGAATTTTCTTCTGAATTAAATCCTTTTCTTGTATGCAGCATATTGTTGGATTTTGTTTCTCAATCCACTCTGCTACTCTGTTTCTTTTGATTGGTGGACTGATTGTAAATACTTTGTTTAATTTCTTCTTTAATTTCATCTGTGAACCACTATTGATGTTTATAAATGATACTTATTGGCTTAGCTTTGTCATGTTATTTTCCTGCCATAGGTTCTGTGCTTTTCCCTCTTTTTAATTACTTGTTCTGTTTGGTGGCTGCTTTTGTTATTCTTGAAGCTGTGATCACTTCTGTATCTTTCTAACATACCTGTCATTATTGTTTGTAGGGTTGTTTTGGTGGACATGAATTTCTTATTTGTTCTTTATCATGAAAAGATCTTATTTGCCATTAGCTCTGATAGATAGTTTTCAGGGTAGATCAATTTGGGTTGGAAGTTATTTTTTTTCAAGACCTGAAATAATTCACTCCAAACTCTTCTCAATTTGATGATTCATGTTGAGAAATCTGCCACAATTCTTATGGGCATTCCGTTTTAGGAGACCAGTTTCTTCACTCTAGCAGCTTTTAATGTTCTATTCTCTTGCTGAATTTCTTGATTATTTTCTTGATTATTATGTTTCTATTTTCTTATTATTTTCTTGATTATTATGTTTCTAGGTGTAGATTCATTATGACTATGGTTGTGTGGAGTTCTGTATTCATCACTTATCTGTATGTCATGTTCTTCGCTCATGTTTGGAAAATTTTCTGCTAGAACTTCTGCAAATAGTCTTTTTATGTCATTTGTGCTATCTTCTTCTGTTTAATTGACATCTATTTTTCTTATATTATTTTTCCTTGCATCACCTTATAGCTGCTGATCTGTTATTTCATGGTTCCTTGTTTGTTTAAATAGATCTTTTATTTGACGTTCATTAGCTGCAACTCTGTATTCGAGGTCTAAAAGTCTATCTTCTGTTTCATTCAAGTGGTTTTATCAGCTTTCAATGGAGTTCTTAATTTCCTGGATATCTGTTGAATCTGTTTCATGTATTCTAATTCTTTCCTGTATTGTTCATTCAGTGTTTCTATCATTTTTGGATTCTCCTCTATTTTTCTATCCATGTCTTCTTTAGCTGTGCTGAGAAATTCTTTCACACTTGTTCTTTCTTTTTGCTCCTGAGAGATTATTTATGATCTTATTTCTTCTATACCTGATGGGCTTATTTATTTACTTCAGTTGCTATCATTTCAGAGATTTCAGCTGTGTGATTTCCAAGTTTTTATATGTCTTTGTCCCCTGGATATTTTTTGGGGGGTGGGCTAGAGGATTGAGATTGCCTTTTGTTCCTCCATTTTGGCATTTTTAAAGCTCCCAAAAATCACCAAGGCAGAGTCCTTCAGGCTGCCCAGAGGCTGCCAAAGTTCTTAAATGTCTCCAGGAAAACTCTATGCCTGTTCATGTTGGACAAACAGATCACAGATCTCCTGCATCCTACAGACCACTCAGAGTCTTCTTAAGTCCTTAAAAGTTTGGACCCGCACCAGCAGAAGCTTCACATCTGCACGCTGTGGGCTAAGGAAGGTAAGAGCTTGCTAGAATCCCATAGGCTGCCCAGAATGCACCAAAGTTCTTAAATGGTGCCAGAAAAGCTCCACACCTGCATGCACTGGGCCACATATGTCACCTCTCCTGTGTCCTGCAGGCCATTCAGAGACCACCTCATGAAGTTAATTTTAATTGGTAAGTGAAACTTATGAAATCAGAAATCTTTAGGAATATTACTCTAAAAGTTTATAGTGTTCTTTCAATAATAATAAACAATATGAAACTTTAAAAATGTACATACACATGCACGTTGCAATGAGCCCCCATCCAAACACAAACTAAACTAAAATACAGTGTGTTCATTTGAAGTTTTAGAAGCACATTAAAGAAGGCAAAGATATTGTCATTAGGTAGCATATTGTTCAAGAGATAAAAGGAAAGAATGAGAGGCAGGGAAAACAGGAGAGCAGAGGTAGGGAGGAGTAAGAAAGGGAGGGAAGAAGAGGGGAAAGGAAGGAAGGGAAGAAAAGGGACAAGAAGGGAAGGCAGGGGAAGGGAGGGAAGAGAAAGGAAGGGAAAGAAAGGGAAAGGAAAGGGGAAGTAAAATGGAGAGAGAGGGGATAGGAGAAAGAAAAATAAAGGTAGGAAGGAGGGAAGGAAAGAAGGGAGTGAGGAAGAGTGATAATGAGGAAGAATGAGAAGAGAAGAAAAGAAAGGAAGAACAAAAAAGAAAGAGGAAGCAAGGAATGGAGAGGAGAGAATAATTCTTGGAAAATATGACTCTGTTAAATCATGTTTATGTGATTATAAAATACATAAATATAGCCCATTTTATTTTTAACCTTCAGGATCAACCTCTATGAAAGCATTAAAATATAATCATACTTAAATAATTGTATATAAATGATATCAACAGTGATAATATAAAAATAGAGGGACAACTTTTGGATTTAGCAGCATGAAGAAAGTCAAGTGAGGGGGTTAGGGGCAAGAGATTTAATATTGCTTGAGGAGAAGAAGAGTTGAAGTTCATGAAGGCTTATATATTTTATATAAAGTAATGAAATTAGAAGTAGGGAAATTACAATAGTGGATTAGTTATCAAGCTTTAATAAGCAATAGAAGGCTAGAAAATATGTGTGCATGAATTGATTTTTTTCTGTTCAGGCTGAATATCAATTGACAGTTTCTAAAACTGTTGAGCAATAGCAGCAACAGCAGTGGCAGATATATTAATGACAGTACCGCATTGGCCCTATATGGAAGGGATGATCACCAACTGAGGGCTGGGATAGCCAGGACAGCTCAGCCATCATAATGTGCTTAAAGAGTTGCAGGTCAGCTCTGTGCAATGGAGCCATTTAATTCCTCACCTGAATCACCAGACACAAGCATCTCCCACTCTCAGTAGAAATCAAAATAGATTCCTCAGTCTTGAATGTTTTACACGTGACATTGTTTGTTCAAAGATTAGTAAATACACAAAAAAGCAAGAAAATGAGAAGATGTCAACAGAAAATAACTTACATATGACCCACAATATAGTATTACCAGCCAAAAATCTTCAAAATGATATAGTCCAAGGATTTAGAGAAATACATAGAGGAATAGAAGAACACACAGGGAATCAAAATGATTTAAATAGAATATCTAGTCTTGAAAGACATTTAAATTTAAAATTAAAACAGATTGAAAAACAAAAGAAATATTATTTTAAAAAGGAATAGGATTTTGAACAAACATCAACAGAATAAATTATAGGAAGAGGAAAAAATATTTTAAAAGCCTAAATAGTTACTTATCAGTGATGTGTGAGACAAAATTGAATAGCCTAATATTCATTTAATTCAAGTCCAAGGCAAAGAAGGAAGGTAGACTAGAGTGTTAAGAAATTTATGGAGTGGCATAACAGAAACTTACACCATTACAGAAACTTTTCCAAATTTGTTAGAAATGTTAACATCTTAAGAACTTCCAGTTCTATAACCATATTTCAAATAGATGCAAAAAAAACCACAGTTAAATAATATTTTTAAAGTGGCTGGAAAAGAAATAAAATGCATACATATATCGATGATATAGAGTGTGCCTAGAGAGTCACATGGAGCAAAAATATTTTCTCAGACTTTCACAGAGAGCACATTGGCCAAGCAATGGCTGTGACTCATCCACATGGCTGACACTGACAAAGGTTCTACAATCTGAGGTACAGGATCTCAAGATAAATCCTGAGGGGATTTCACTGACCTTATCAGACCCAAAAGCTACAATTCTTGTTGCATAAGTCTTGCTTTATCTTGGTCTTAACCACCCAACAGAAAAGTATAAAAACGAAGTATAAGAAGTAAAGCCATGCTGTTATGTTGAGCTGTAGGGTACTCAGGTCAACAATTTCTGACATTGAAAGTCAAGCAGAAGACCCAATACTATTATGGACTACTGGACTCTTTTAGAATATTTTGCT
>NW_004524675.1:8842801-8843915 GCF_000260255.1 Octodon degus | reverse complement strand
AGAGGAAAGTGATCGATGATGTAGAGTGTGCCTAAGGAGAGTCACATGGAGAGAAAACATTCTCTCAGGCTTTCACAGAGAGCACATTGGCCAAGCAACGGCCGTGACTCATCTGGAATTTTTATTTCATCGTCACTTTTGAAACACAGTTTTGCTAGATTTTTGCTTGAGAATTGTACAATGGCCAAAACTCTCAATCAAAACAGCAAAACTATGTTTCAAAAGTGATGATGAAATAAAAATTCCAAATAAATAAAAACAGAAGGTGTGCTGCTATCAGATCCATTTGAAAGAAATAATTAAGGAGTTAATTCCTTTAGGCTGAAACCGCAGCATACTAAAACTTACAAGATGATGAAATAACAACACTTTGAAGGGAATGTGCAGCTGTAAATGCTTACATTATAAAAGAAAAAATACTGCAAGTGAATGAAGTAACCTTCCTATTCAGGACACCAGAAAAAGAAAAGTAAGCAGAAGGAACAAAGTCATAAACATTGTGCAAATTAATGAAATATAAGATAGAAAAATAGAGAAATCAACCAAACTAAAAGTATTTAAGTTTAAAAGTTCTAGAAGTTTAGCAAAATTGATAAATTTTGATTAACCAAAAGAAGGTTCAGATTACCAAAATCAGGAGTAAAAGTGGAGACATTACCATCGGCCTGACTGGGCATAAATGGATTGTATTGGAATACTATTAATAACAACATGCCAAAAGCATAAATAATGTGGATATAGAAAAAAGTCCAAAAAAGACATAAAGAATAGAAATGAATTCAGGATAAATTTAAAAATGTAAGTATATCAATGGACCCCAATTTAGTCAGTCAAAATTTTTTTTTAATGAGCAGAATATATTTATTGAGAGAAAGAAAGCGCCTGTAGAAGAGAGGGACAGGAGCGGAGCCCGAGAGGGTAGTTCCCGGGAAGCTGTCTCTTCCAGGGATTTTTATAGTGTAAAACCATGCGAGGGCTAAGGTGGAGAGAATGGGAACTTGCTTAAGTGGGCAGGAGGTGGGACAAAATTGGTTGACTATATGGTCAACCAATGGGATTACAAGCACCACTGTTCAGGTAAAACTGATTAAATCCAGTATCAACTGGGAAAGCG
>NW_004524675.1:8840151-8842701 GCF_000260255.1 Octodon degus | reverse complement strand
AAACTGTCTCATTGTTATTTGTTTCTCAATAAAATTATGGGAAAAAATCAAACAGATAATAGAAAATATAACAGAGAATGTAATGACTATAACATCTAGTATACAGAATCTTGATAAAACTCTAGCCAACCTTATCAAAAAGAGGAGCAAGAAAACTCAAATCCAAACAATTACGAATAAAAAGGGTGAAATTATTATAGATACTGTAGAAATTAAAAGGTCATCAGCAGCAATTTTGAAAATCTTTATTCCCACAAAATCAAAGACACAGAAGAAATGGACAAAGTCTTAGATATGTAGAAATTACCAAAACTAAATCAAGAAGATATGAAGGGCAGGGGAAACATCTCAGTAGAATAAGTGCCTGCCCGCCAAGCACAGGGCCCTGAGTTCAATCTCCAGTATTAAAAAAAAAAAAAAAAATAAGACGATATAAAATCTCTGAATAACCAAATTTCAGCCAATGAATTGAAAATGTAATAAAAAAAACTTGCCAACAAAGAAAATCCCAGGTCCTTATGGATTCACAGCTAAATTCTACAAGAAATTTAGAGAAGAATGAATATCAATACTCCTCAAACCCTCATGAAATTGAAAAGGAAGAGTACTGCCAAAATGATTCCTGGAGGCAAGTATTACACAGATACCAAAACCAGAGAAAGATTAAACCAAAAAAGAGTTACAGACCAATCTACCTCATGAACATAGATGCAAAAATCCTCAATAAATTACTAGTGAATAGAATACAGAAAATCATCAAAATATTGTACAATTACAATCAGTTAGGATTCATCCCTGGGATGCAAGGATGGTTCAACATATGCAAATCTATAAGTGTAACAAACTATATCAACAGAACCAAAACAAAAAGGAAAATTATTATCTCAATAGATTCAGAAAAGGTTTTTACAAAGTCCATCTCTCATTCATGATCTACACACTAAGGAAAACTGGAATAGATGGCCTCTGCCTCAATCTGATAAAAGCCACCTATGACAAACCAACAGTTAAAATAATTCTAAATGGAGAAAAACTGAAAGCTTTTATGCTCAAATCTAGTACAAGGATGTCCTCTCTCATCATTCCTATTCAATATAGTTTTTGAATAATTAGCATGAACTATTAGATAAGACAGAGAAATAATAAGAATAAGAATAGGCAAAGAAGTTAAATTATCATTATTCACAGATGACATGATACTTTATGTGGAAGACCCAAAAAACTCCCCCAAGAAACTCCTAGAGTTAATAAATAAATCAGTAGCATATCAAGATACAAAGTCAATACCCAAAAATCAATAGCATTTGTCTACACAGATAAGAAACTCACTGAGAGAGAAAATAGAAAAATAATTTCTTACAGTTGACATGTTTGGCCCCTTTATCAAAGATAAGATGGCTGAGCCTGTTTTGTAGTTGTATCTGTATCTTCACAATAGCATCAAAAAAATGAAATACTTAGGAATTATCTAACAAAGAAAATATTTTAAAAAATCTATGCAATGTAAATTACAATACTTTGGAAAAAAAAAAAACAGATTGAAGGGGATTTCACAAAATGGAAAGATATGCATTGCTCCTGGATAGGAAGAACCAACATTGTAAAAATGGTCATACTCTTAAAATTCTTATACACATTTAATGCAATCCATATCAAAATGCCATCAACATACCTCAGATCTATAGAAAATATACCTAAAATTTATTTGGAACCAGAAAATACCTAGAATGACAAAGGCAATCCTGGCCAACAAAGGCAAGGAAGGCAGCATAAAAATCCCTGACTCGAAATTATACCATGATGGGACTGTGATAAAATAAGCATGATACTGGAAAAAAAAAAAAAAAAAAAGCAGACCTGAGGATCAATGGAAAAGATCAGAAGATACAGATACAACTACAAAACACACTCAACCATCTTGTCTTTGACAAAGGGGCCAAACATGTTAAATGTAAGAAATACAGCCTCTTTAACATATGGTGCTAGCAAAACTGGCTCTCCACATGCCAAAACCTACAACTAGACCTGGGTCTATCACCATGCACTAAACTAAAGTCAAAATGGATTGAAGATGTAAACATCAAAACACTGAATCTTCTAGAAGAGAAAGTAAGTGGAAATCTTGAAGACATAGGGGTAGGCAGAGGGTTCATGAACAAAAATCAAACTTCCCAGGAAATACTTCAAAGAATCAGCAACTGGGATCTCACCATATTGAGAAGTTTCTGCATGTGAAAAGAAATCACCAACAGAGTAAAAAGACAACCTACAAATTGGGGGAAAAAATCTTAACCAACAAATACTGATCTACCTAGAATATATAAAGAACTAAAAAATACTAAACCCCCAAAATTTAAAGACCCAATCCAAAAATGGACATCTGAGATGTATACACACTTCTCAGGGGAAGAAATACAAGTGGCAAATAAATGCATGAAAAATTGTTGCACAGCAGTAGTCATTCGAAAAATACAAATTAGGACAACATTGAGACTATCTCACCCCAGATGGAATGGCTATCATAAACAAATAAACTGGGCCAGCCAAACA
>NW_004524675.1:8823997-8830321 GCF_000260255.1 Octodon degus | reverse complement strand
ATGGGAGTGTCTGTCTCTTCCAAGTTGCAAAGTCACCTTGTCTTCCATCTTGTCCCCTTGAGGGCCTGGCCCTGTCTGACTGCCTATAATATCTTAGTCAGTCAATTTTTTAAAGAAAAGTTAATGTCAGTTCTTCAGACATATTTTCAAGACATTAAAAATGAGAAGATACTCGTCATCTCATTCTACAAGGCCAGTATAATTCCTAATTCCCAAACCAAAGACATCAAAAGATTAAAAAAAAAAAAAAAACCCACAGGGCTGACCAGATAGCCCAGTGGATTAAAGCACCTGCTTAGGGACTGGGGTTCAATCCCCCATGTGCTGTGCTGGCCCCACCCCCAGGGCACACTGAGATGGCAATTGAGACTGGTCCTGGTGTCATGCACCTGTAATCCCAGCTCTGAGGAGGCTGAAAACAGCGGGATCACTATGAGTCCAACCTGTGTAGTGAAACTCTGAATAAATAAATGAATAAATAAGACAAAATCTGCTGTTATCTAAGTTAAGACAGTTGTCCCCCCCCCCCAACACGCTTTAGGATGGCTATAATAAAAATGGCAGATAATGTTGAGGATCTGGATAAAATGTTGCTCTCATACACTGCTTGTAGGGCTGTAAAATCATGCAGCCACTTTAGAAAACAGTCCAGCCATCTTCAAAAGGTTAAATATAGAGTTACTCTGTGACCAAAGATTTTACTCCTATGTATAGACACTTTTTTTTTTAGTAGTAGGGATTGAACCTAGATCCTGCACACTAACCTTCTTTCTTGACCTTTTGTTCTTTTCTATTTGAGACACAGTTTTACTATGCTGGGCTAACACTTGCAATCCTCCTGACTAAGTCTCCCAGTGTGATGAAATTACAGGTGTGCACCACTACCCAGCATCTCTATTAGGAGAAATAGAAATAATCATATTACTATCTGCATATGAATGCTAATGGTAACATTATTCACAATAGGCAAAAGTAGAGAAAAAATGAAGTGTTCATTCATTGGTAAATGGTTAAATAAAATGTGATATTCATATACAATGAAATATACATTTACTAACAGAAATGAAGTTCTGACTTATATTACAACATGGAAGGATCTTGAAAGCATTATACTAAGTAAAGGAAGCCAGACACAAATCATATGTATGATTCTACACCCCAAGTGGATGAATTTATCATTGTAAATTATACCCAAAAAAGCTACTTGATAGGGCCAACCAAATAGCTCAGCAGATTAATGCTCCTACTTAGGCAGACACAGGGGCTTGGAGGTCGATCCCCAGGCCTGCTCTGTGGGCCCCATCCCCATGGCACACTCAGATGGTGATTGAGACTGGGTGTGGTGGTGTGTGCCTGTAATCCCAGCACTTGGGAGGCTATAAATAGGTGGATCACTACGAGTCCAATCTACTCAGTGAGACCCCTGTACACCTTGTAGACTCTGTCCTAAAATACAAAACTAAATAAATAAAGCTGCTTAATAAAGAGAAGGGGAGAGGAAGTAACTCAGTGGTAGAGTGCTTGCCTATCACATACAGAGCCTTGGAGTCAATTTCTAGCATCACTCACACATTTCAAAAAAATCAAAGTTGAAACAAAATAAAAACATACAATGCACAATGCATCACACATTCATAGTGAAGAATTGAACCTAGCATTATAGCTATTCCCAGCCATACCTTTCCTTTCTCCATTAACTATTTACCCACCAGACAATTTCAGCTATTTATAAATTTGAGAAGAAAGGCAAAAAAAAAAAAAAAAACTAAAGAAAGTAGCACTACTTTCTTAGTACACTACTTTCTTAGTATACTAAAGAAAGTAGCAGTACAAGGCTCTTACTGCAAATTCTGCTCTTGTGGTCCATAGGGATCCTCCTGATTAAGCCTGCCAATGTGCTGAAATTACAAGTATGCACCACCACCCAGCATCGCTACTAAAGAGAAATAGATATAGTCATATTACTACCTGTATGAATGCTAATGGTAACCTCATTCACAATACACAAAAGTAGGGAAAAAATGAATTGGCTAAGAAAATTGGAAAAGAAATTGGCTAAGTAGAGAAGCAAGCAGAAATCAGGATACAGTACTATTCCCAGGGACAAAGAAGGCACCACCTCAAACACATTTTTATTAAGCAATAAAAAATTTAATTCTAAGGGGGAAATACATCTTGAACTAAACCAAACAGCCCCTCCACTAGCAGACATTCGCCTTGCACTTGACTTCCCAGGAGTGGATTCCACAAGTTTACATGCAATCTAGAAATGAGCAACATTATCTGCTCACAATAAAATTGTGGGCCTTAAGTACCCCATTTTTATTCCTTCATCTTATCTGCCAGAGATTCTATTGATGAACCAAATAATAGAGAAAAATGTGGACAGCGTGTGGCTGCTTCCTTGTCAAAAAATAAAAAAAAAGAAAAAAGAAAAGAAATGGTCTCCAATTATACACATTAGCCTTAATTTTGGCCTTTGGATGATCAGATAATGTTTCTGCCCATGAAATGAATTCTTATAGCAAGCCCATGCTTTTCAATGTCAAAAATAAAAGCTTCCAATTAGCTGTCAAAAGCTTTTTCAGCATCTGGAGACAGGAGTAAATTGGAGTCTTTTGTATTAGTAGCTTTTGACATTATATTAAACAATCTTCTAGGGTTGTCATAGTCTCTTCTCCTTTGTATATATCCACATTGGTTTGTGTTTATCGCTTCTTATATTAGGCCATGTAATCTTTTAACTCCATTTCTACATTTCTTATATTTGAGTGAAGTCAAGAGACACTTTTGTTGCAGCTGTACAATAAACTTCATGTCCTGTTTCAAGAGAATAAGATTAGAGATGTTTTTCAGAGTTTAAGAAGCTTTTTGCCTTTTCTTCCTCCAAAACATCATTCTGTGTAAGGCTACCTGCAGCCGTCTCTGGGTTGGGAGCCACGGAGAATATTATGTAGAAAACTAACAGGGTATCGTACATTGCTCTGGTCTCTTGCACTGGGTAAATATCAGAGCTATTGACTGGGCTTATATACTTCTAGAGGCTGAATGACATTTTTTTAAAAAAATAGAAAATGTTGCCTGGAAACACTTTCCATTTCCTAGTATCTTCTCTACTCTCACGGATTTTCATTGTTTTACATTTGAAAAGGTAATCAAACTATAGGAGTGAGCTAAGGATGTTTCATTTGCTCTTAACTCCAAAACTTTTCAAGAAAAGTTGGAAGCAGAAACACTTTTTATTTTTTCATATGTTAATATCTGTGGCTATTTTCTCATCTGATTTGTGTTTTCTTTGTTCCTCTTTCATAAGAGTGTCTGCATTTACCAAATTTAACTTGTGTTCCTTTAAAACTTATACAAGCATATGTATTTTTTTCTTTAATCAAAGTCTATGTTCCCTGGGAAGCTAAAAATTATTCATCTGAGTGTATAATGTATTAAAAACAACCAAAAAGAGCAAAACAGTTTGTATTCTCTTTTTGAAATACTCTCAGCCAATTTAGAAAGACTTCACTTTATTAGATTTGCTCATTCTATTTCTTTTTAGTATAAGTTCAGTTTAAATAAGCAGATGACCAACTACTTGGAGCTCATACCTAGATGAGAGTGGGAGTGATCCACTCGGAGCAGATGAATTAAGGAAAGCATTATCATGGCATGAAATTGTTGACCTTCCCCTTTTAAGTTGCCAAGTAATTCTTGACTAAGGCATACTAATTGTTTTTATTTTCTGTGGTTCTTCTTAAAAGAGCTAGTTATACTAAATGAAAAATGTCCCCTTGAAATCAGAGTGAACAAAGATAGAAGTCACCAGAAAAGATACAAATATGCAGCCAAAAGAAGGGAGAGCTCAAAGGACAAAGAAAAAGCCAAAACTTGAGAGGACTAGAAGGTGTCCAGGCCCTGAGTGCGTGGTGGCGGACTTAACAGGGGAAAGCACAAGGCTCAAATGAGTCGAGGTTTCGTCTGTCCTTGTGCTGTCTCTGGCCACACAGCTTCAGAGTGCACAGTATGGGATAAAGGAGCGAGGCAGGAGCAGCTCACCACCTTCCCAGACCACTCCTGGTCCTAACACAAAGTGGAACAACCTCAGAGGCATCTTGATACCAAAGGGCAAAATAGTTCCAAGTGCTGTCCCTCAGTCTTCTTCCACAAGAGCCCCTTTCACACATTTGCAGAGGCAAATGCTAAGGTTTAGGTCACTAACTCCAACTTCCCCTCCTCGCTAGTCACTTACACCTTGATATCCATGACACACTGATCTATATTACCTGTGCTTTAAATTCTTCTTCTAATTTTATTCCTTAGTCCTGAAATTTTCCTTTAGATTGATTGCCATTCTACTAGACACTGTGCTAGCTGACAGTGTTTTTAATCTTCTATCACCCTCTCTTGAACCTTTTACCCATCTGCCACGGGTATTTCAACCTCCTTTATCCTCTAAAAATTAAATATGTTGAAGATGAAATGGGAAAAGCTGAAATGATCTAATATCTCAATAACAGAAACTCCCTCAAGCCTTTTGAATGAAAATATACAGTATTTTTCTCTACCTTCTTAAGTTAGTTTTTTTTTTTTTTAGAAATCTAGTTAACTTTCTACCAGCCTATAGTCTCAAATTATTTTTAACCTGAATGATTAACCCAATCTTATTTTATATGTTCTCTGTATGAGACAGTTCTTTGGGGAAAATGTACTTACTCTTTTTTTCTAGTTACACCAGAATGATATAACTACCTTTTACATGGAGTGAAGTTGTTTCAAACAAAGGGGATAGTCTAATAGCATCTTTTAGGTACTTGCTATGTGGGTCAAACACCATGGTAAAAGCTTACATAGACTATCTCATTTAAACCCCACAACTATTACCCTCATTTCATACATGAGGAAACTATGGCTCATAGAAATTCATTAGCTGGCCCCTGAGAGTTTGATAGCCAAAATTCAATTTTAAGAAGTTAAGGAAAAATTTAAAAAACACTGTACTAAAGGGATATGACTACTAAAAGCAATAACTTTGTAAATCAAGTTCCCGTGATAGTAAACTGGTGCCCAGTAGCCTCTCTACCTAGGCATAATGGAACAGCCCTTGGTTTAAAGGACCATTGTCACAGTTCCAGGTATTATAAAGTTTCCTGGTGAATAACAAATGCATGAGACCTGAAGGGCTCTTGGCAACAGGCAGAGCTTCGGGGAATAAGGATTTGTTTTTCTGCAAGACCCACTTCCACCCCTGAACGCTCCTTGGCCTGAACGCGGACCACACACTCAGAGGAATCCCAGCTGTAGTCAGGAGCATTGGCCTGGTTTAATGCTTTAATACACGCAGAGGCTGAACAAGCTCATGTGACTGCACTGCCATCACTTGATCAACCAAGTGAACAAAGTAGGTGCGCCCCGAACAGTGTGGTGGAGCAAGCTCATGCGTTTGTTCTTAGTGTCATCATCACAACTGTAACTGTGGAATGCTGGTTAAGAAAACGAATTCTACAGCCCATATTGCCTGCAATTTGAGTCTCAGATCTACTACTTACTAGCTGTGGATTCCTGGGCATCGTATTTAACATTTTTCTGCCTCCAATTATTTATCTGTAAAATAGAGGTAATTGTGGCACCTAATTAACTATATTGCTCTAAGGGGTTAATATAACTAGTCATTGTAAGTGGCACACAATAGGAACTCCTAAATATTACCTAGTATCATTATTGTCATTATGATTATCAGTTACCACTGCTCAAGGATTTGGAGGTGAAGAGAAATCAGGATGAAAATAAGCTGAACACCAGGAGCAAAAATGGCCACGGCTCTGTGAGCAAAGCCCTCATTGACAGAACGCCTCCTCAATTGCAAAGGACCCAACAAGTGCTTCATCTCCCTTGTCATCATCCCACTCCAAGCCTGCACTGCTTCCTACTTGTGCCACTGCAAAGCCTTTCAGACCTTCCTCACCAGACCCAGTTCCTTCCTGCTGCAATTAGTCACTGATAGTGGTGAAAGACCAGCCTTTCTGCTTGAGGCCAGGGTGTCTGTTATCTGACTTCCTAAATCTTGATAGCCCTTGATGTAGGTAGGCTACACACTATGGAGATGATGGAGGAATGCTTTTGGAGATCCCTTTGTGTTTTCTTCATAGGGTAAGAATTACCTTAATACAAACGAAGAGGAAAGCTGTGAGAGAAAGAGAAGGAAGGGAGGGAGGGAGAGAAAGAAGGAAGGAAGGGAGGGAGAGAAGGAAGGAAGGAAGGAAGGAAGGAAGGAAGGAAGGAAGGAAGGAAGGAAGGAAGGAAAGAAAGAAAGAAAGAAAGAAAGAAAGAAAGAAA
>NW_004524675.1:8818771-8823897 GCF_000260255.1 Octodon degus | reverse complement strand
AAGTCCAATCTAGCAGTGAGACCCTGAACACCCTGTAGACCCATCCCTAAAATACAAAAAATAAATAAATAAATAAATAAATAAACCAACAACAAATGCTGGAGAGGCTGTGGGTAAAAAAGAACACTTCTCCATTGCTGATGGGAATGTAGAATGATACAACCACTATGGAAATCAGTGTGGAGAGTCCTCAAAAAACTGACTGGAAACCCATTCAACCCAGCTATTCTCCTTCTGGTATTTTTCCAAAAGAACTGTAAACATCATACCACAGTGATATATGTGCACCCATGTTTATAACAGTGCAATTAGTCAAAGTCAATTCTTGGAAACAACCAAAATGCCTATCACCAGAGGAATGGATGCATAAGATATGGCATTTTTATACAATGGAGTATTATTCAGCTATAAAGAAAGACAAATTTGAAGCCTTTATAAGTAAGTAGATAAAACTAGAGGCTATACTCATAAGCAAAATTAATCAGATCCACTTGTGTATATATCATATTGTCTCCCTAGTGTAAGAACTTAAAAGAATAAATAAAACCTGAAAGGCATAACAGATATAGTAAAATGGAAATAAACTAACATAAGGATTAAACAACAAAGATAAGGACAAGGAGAAAAGATTGGGGGAAAAAGGAGGGAGAAAATATCATGCAAGTATATATATAGAATGGCTGTGATGACTGTACTAATAATTTCCATCAGTTTTTTTGAAAAAAGAAGTTAATGTTTAGAATTTTCACTTTGACTAACTCTGTATATTGATATCTGCAATCTAAGCAACTACATCAAGGATAACAATATGTAATACAAAAACCAAGATTGAATACCTTCATCTTGCTGTTCTAAACTTCTATCATTTCTATTGTCTCATCAATTATTATTGTACTCCTTAAAATAAATTTAGAAAAAAAAAACATTAAGTTTATTAAAAGCAAGCACTAATATTCAATTATTTGTCCAAACTCACATAGCTATGTCTATTAATCTGAGCAACAGATTTGACAATACAAATATGCAGTATAACAACCATTGTTAATTTGCCGTTCTTGTTTTGAAAACCTGTAACATATCAGTTGTACATTGCCCTGTTTCTGTCTTTGTTTCTGCTATTTGTTTTTGCTTTGGTTTTTACTCTTCAAAATAAAATTTTTAAAAAAACATATTGTCTTCTTAGTGCTTCTCGGTGCTTCTTTTAAAGTCATATGTTCTTAAGCTTTATTAAGATTTAATTTAAGAAATGTTAGTACAAAGCTACTAAAATCAGGATAATCAGCTTACCAAAAGTCAGAAACTAGGTGATCATTTTATAAAGACATATTATACTTATTATAATAAAGAAATGTGTAAATTCCATTTCATGAACATTTTCCCCTTTCTTCTCATCTTCAAATAAGAAACTTAACAAGAATTTGCTGTGTGAATGGCCCATCCTCCTCACACCTGTCCAAACTCTTTTAGTAATATTCCTGTCTCCCACAAAGTAAGGCTTTGTGTTGCCAGTTCTAAGTATCATTCCCAGATTCTGCCTAGTTAACCTCCACCTTAACTCAGCTAAGCAAAATCCACTGCTTTTGTTGTTTCATATTCCGATTCACAAGACCAATGGGTAGTCACAATTCTTAGTAGCTCTGGTTACAAAGTCTTTGTTTTCAACCCAACAAACAGCACCACATAAAAAGACACTAAGTTACACAGGATAGCTTGTCACTCCTTAATTTCTTGCCCAAATATTTTATGACAGGTGCTCACAAAAATGCCATCAGAGGGTATTCCAGCTGCTTA
This sequence comes from Octodon degus, assembly GCF_000260255.1. Taxonomy (NCBI): domain Eukaryota; kingdom Metazoa; phylum Chordata; class Mammalia; order Rodentia; family Octodontidae; genus Octodon; species Octodon degus. The sequence goes on along the minus strand of NW_004524675.1, from coordinate 8,822,106 downwards.
AAAAAAAAACAAACATATGTTTTTTAGAAGCCAAATTTTCTGGTCAGTAGAAAAATTTAACATTTTACATTCAAAACATTTTTGGCACCTTTGCTCAAACATTTATTTGATGACCCATCTTTTCAGATCAGAGATTAGTCTTGAAGGCTGCATTAAATCACTATGATCCCAGAGATGGCAAAATCTTTCATGGATTCTAGCACTGGCTAGTCCAAGCATCTTGGTTTTTTCCTAGTTGTGTATATTTTACCTTTTCCTTTGTCCCTTTTTGCTAGACATTTCTGAAGAAAAATACTTAAAGACAGTGGAAAGTAAAGGAAACCCAAAGCAGATGTGTTGAACCCAGACACATGAATAAAATTTAAGTTTATTTAAGCTATATCTCAGAAAAAAATTAGTCTTCCCTCATATTAATGAGTTCTGAATTCTGCTTGATTTATTACATGAAGAATGTCAATCAAATAAAGCCTTCACTCAACAATAGATATAATTACTGGTTTCCATAGTAGGCAAAAGATAAAGCAAAGTTCCCATCCTCAACAGGTGGTACATATTCTTACTTGTTTTATTCATTTTTCCATTTTAGATTAATTTTCTTATATTTGTACATTAGATATATGAAGTTAGAGTATATTTTACAATTATAATCTATGACATTTTGTCACAAATTTTAAAAAATACTTATGTGATTGTATATGGTTTTCATAAAAGATAATCCTCAAATATCAACCCAGACACACAATGGAGTACAAAATGGAGAAGGAAGGTCTTAGGTTAAATAGCATTGAGTATGTAGGAATGAGAAATAAAGGGCCAGAGAGATACCTTATCAGACTAAGTGCCTGCTTAGGCAAATGCAGGGATTGAGGTTCAATCCCTGGCAACACATGCTGCATAGGGCCCACCCCCTGGTATGCTGAGCTGGCCACTGAGACCAGACATTGTGGCACACACCTGTAATCCCAGCCCTGTGGTGGCTGAAAACAGGAAGATCACTACAAGTCCAAGCTGTGTAGTGAGATATTGAACCAAATACATAAAAAATAAGAAATAGCCCCAAAATTACTACAGTCAGGATGGTGATATGACTGTGTTTGCAAATTGTGAAAGTAATTTGAATTTAGAATTCAACATGGATGTGATTTTTATTCTCAAAAAGAATGCTTCAAATGATCTTCCCATGAACACATTCTGAAAAATATTCATAGCAAAGGCAGCATATCATCATGGCCTAGCTTAGAGAAAAGGCATCAAGAACAAGCATATGTATAGAAACATCCCTGAGGAAAGAGCCTTAAACTTTTTTCCCAGTTTATGTAGGACAAAGCAAGCATCGCAATCAATTAATAACAATTTGATAGAAACCAAGAGAATTCTAAGATGAAAAGCCTAGGGAACTTCCACTAAAGTTCTGAGAATCCTAACATAAAGCAGTGACCAATCCCAGAGTCAGAAGCAAGGAAGCAATGAAGCATGAAGCACAAGAACAGGAAGGAAGAAAGGGGGTGCGGAGCACCATAACCCTGCTCTCCCTGGAAAACTATAACTTATAAAATTTATTTGTGAAAAAAGAAATATCAAGCATTTAGAGTCTCTAGAAGCTGAAGGACATAAACAAATGAAGAAATACTTATACAAAATGACCTTCTAGATGTTGGTAAGAACAATGAGAGGCTGTGACCCTTAGGCCAAACTAATTCCCTTCCTGAACTTCATTCCCAGTTTAACATGGTGGAGCCTCCACTTTGGATAGCAATGGCTCAGGGCCCCTTTCCCACCATCAACTAGTCAAGTGGTAGGATAGCTGCCCGACAGACACAGGACACCAATATTTTTCATGTTCCCCAGGTCTATGCCAGAAAGATTAATTTTGAGGTCAATACAGCTAAAAAGAAAGGGGATTTTGTTTTCAACCAAACCCCCATTCACAGAGCTGGGGCTGTGCTCCAAATGTGGCAGGCTGAAAATAAAGGATCTCGTTTCCTCAGTCTGATTAAACTGTAGACCAGAGGATTTGCCTACAGGGTGATAGGCAAGAACATCAGAGGCCATCACCTCAGTCATTCTTATGAATATGGGTCTCACTCTTAAAGATTTGGCCAACTCAGTGAAGCTGTGGCTCAGAGATTTTGTTCAGGTAGAGACAGGCCATAAAAACAGGTAACTCTGAAACACTTCTCAAAGGAACTGTCTTTACTTGGAATAGATTATGGGAAAGTTCAAGTATAAGAACACATAAATATGCAAGCAGGCACAGGGGCTAGGGTTTCGATCCCCGGGCCTGCCATGCTGGCCTCACCCCCGGGGGTGCACTGAGACAATGAATGAGATTGGGCATGGTGGCACACCTGTAATCCCAGTTCTTGGGAGGCTGTAAACAAGCAGATCACTATGAGTCTGATCTAGTAGTGAGACCCTGTAGGCCCTGTCCTAAAATTTAAAAAAATAACAAATAAATAAATAAATAAAATAACTAGTAAATTTCTGGGAAGTAACTTAGAAGAGATTGGTACTTCTGTGAGAGCAAGAGGTTAAACTGCTGGCAAGTTAGAGTACACCAGTGACAATGAAATTTTCCTACAGCTAAGTACAGCTCTCTTAGAGTCAGAAATTATCTAAAACTAGTGCTAAAAGGTATCTTACTGCCCTGTTCAGTGCAGCTGTTGAAATTCCCAGGGAGTGGGCAGTGGAAGATGAAGCAATGAAGACAAGAATGAGAATACAGAAAACTGAGGTCAGGTGGAGCCCACTCTCCTGCAGAGAGAAAGACAGCCACCCCTTGGCTACAGCACATTTATTTATATACTCAGGAGGTTCATAGCAGGTGAAATCCCTCTGCCCAACAATTCATTTGCCTGGCTCACTTCAGACCCTCTGTATTCTGGGGAGCTGGACTTGCTCCAGCCCCACACATGTAATTATCTCCAGCTTCAGCTTCTCCCCATGTCTTACTTTAAGTATGCCAATATATTGGGCAATTTATGACTTGAGGCATTTTTTTACTGCCTAATACCTTGGTAAGACAAATAGAAAGAGGTAGACTGACAAAGAAACAAGCAAAAGATATATTCAACAGGGAACTCTGGAGAGAATTACCATCCTCTCAAGTAGCTTGTGGATACAACAGGTTGTACCCTCTAGAGCATAACATCAGAAGTTTCTTACTATATGAAAATATGCTTCATTGAAAATAGTCCAACCTTACACACCTATAATATTCAATAATGGAACTTAAAAAAAATGGGGTATAACTATGAATGTCCATTTTGTATCTGTGTATTCAAAGTGGTTGGGATAGATATATAGTTGCATTCTCTTAATGAATAGAATGATTT
>NW_004524675.1:8816844-8818671 GCF_000260255.1 Octodon degus | reverse complement strand
TATATTTTACACTTTCTTGGCACAATTCATGTATACATGAGGACCACATTCATTACAGGGAATTTGTATCTGGATATGATATAACTTGGTGCCTCTTTTGGTTCTGGGGCTTTTTTTTCCCCTATTCTCATCCCCACTTTTCAAACCCCTGTGCCTCCCGACTCACAAAACTCTGTTTTCATCTTATTCTTCTTTCCTTTTATGGATACTTTCCACTCTGCAAAATGCTTCTACGTGTGCTAGAGGGAGGCCAAACAAGTGACATCAATGTTTTTTGGGTTTTTTTCCATAATTTTATTGAGAGATGTATAGCAATAAGACAGTTTCAAATCAAATTGGTAGAACAGTTTCAATAATTAACACATTGCATACACTTTTCCTAGTGGTTATTTGCTGTACAAGATGCAGACGTGATATCCTGTTTACAAACACTGTTAGAACAAATCCCTCTATTCATTAAGAGAATGTAACTATAAACTATCCTAACCATACTGAATACACAGATACAAAATGGACATTCATCTGTGTCCCCTTTTTTGTTTAGTTCTGTCATTTGAATATTATAGGTGTGTTAACTCAGCAAAATATTCAAAAAGAGTCCAGTAGCCCATAATAGTATTGTGTCTTCCACTTGACTGACAATGTCAGAAATTGTTGACCTGAGTCCCCTACAGCTCAACATAACAGCATGGCTTTACTTCTTATATTTCATTTTTATACCTTTCTGCTGGATGGTTAAGACCAAGATAAAGCAACTGACAAAGGATATACAATCTGAGGTACAGGATCTCAGGATAAATCCTGAGGGGATTTGACTGACCTTATCAGATCCAAAAGCTACAACTCTTGTTGCATAGGCATCAATGTTTTAAAGGGAAAGAAACTGAAAATGGATCTCAAAGGCAAAATGACTGAGCCAAATGGAGTCACACAGAACCTTGCCCAGTCTTTGGCTGGCTTCACATTGCCTCCTTTCAATAGCCTTTCATAAAATAGGACCTTGTTATATTGCCTGATAAAGGTGCTCAACGTATTCCAGTGATAATGACAACAAGCACTGATTAGTTATCCCTAAGTATCAAGAACCATGTTAAACATTTTGCATGCATTATACATTTTCATTCTTTCAGTCATATTTGTGTGATTTCCAAATAGAAAACAAACAAACATGAGGCTTGAAAATACCAAGTCCCTAGCCCAGGTAATTCAGCTCTAGCAAGTGAACAGAGTGGCAGCCAAGGACATAAGCCTTCAGCCACAGGTCTCCCCTCACCCTCCCTGCTAGTTATGTGGATCCTCCTCATTTCTGCCTTACCCTCAAGCAATGAGCCTGCGGTCACTCTAGGGGTGACTTGGGCTTCTCAGGTGTATCTCTCAGAATCATACAGTACTTCAGTAATGTGTCTAATTACGCCTCATAATGGATAGTTAAAAATCTATGAGATAACCCCATTTTTCTTTTCATTTCAAGGTTCTATTAAAGAGAATTCCTTAATTAAAAATGAACATAAAATAGACAACTCTAAAAATGCTTGTTATGGGTTTTTGTTTTGCATAAAACTTTTGGTTAAAGTTTGTGTTCCTAATTCTTGTTGAGTGTGATAATGTAATTTTCAAATGTTCTGGCCTACACCATAGTTTTTCTGCTTAGTTCGAAATCTGTCTAAAGTTTCTTTCTTTTTTTTTTAAGACAGGAATTTTTAACTGCTTAATAAGTACCAAAATGTAAACAGTAATATTTTGGTTGCTTTGCAATTTTCTCTTCATATTTTTCTATAATTTCAATTTTATTTTTTTGCCATAATTTTATTGATAAACAAATAGCAA
>NW_004524675.1:8815820-8816744 GCF_000260255.1 Octodon degus | reverse complement strand
AAAGAAAGAAAATAGTCCAACCAAGTCATAAAACAAATAAATAAGAAAGAAACAATATCAAGCTCCAAAAGAAGGAGATTATCAATATCTAGATTTACTATATTGACAGTTTTAAACAAAATAAAACAAGTGACCAATATACAGGGAATAAAATATAGGGAGCAAAAACTGCATGAAAGTAAATAAGACACAAAAATTGTCAAGTATCTCTAGACAACCAATGTTGTTCTATGTTTAAAAAACTAAAAATTCTGCAGAGACTCAAAGTTTAATGTATCAACACTTGATGGAAAATACCTGTTTCATGTTATGCCTAAGATGTTTGATATTCAGACAGATAGTGAGGTTAAGTCAACTGCCTATGTTGTAGGGTAATAATAATAAGCTTCTCTTCTGGAAGGTTAACAACCTAAGTTTGCAGACCAAAAATTAGAGAAAAAGAAGGGCTGCAAAGACAGACAACATTTTGGCCCTAGTCCTTCAAGATCAATGAAGACTCAGGACGTAGGAGAACCTGTACCATAACATCATGTAACTCAATTGTGTTGCAAATTTTCTGATCAAGGAGATTATGGGCCTGGATAGGAAGAACCAACATTGTGAAGATGGCCATACTCCCAAAATTGCTATACAGATTTAATGCAATCCCTATCAGACTATCACCAACATACCTCACAGACCTAGAGAAATCATTCCTGAAATTAATCTGGACCTAGAAAAGACCTAGAATAGCAAAGGCAATCCTGGGCAATAGAGACAAGGCAAGAGGCATTACAATTCCTAACTTGAAATTATACTACAAGGCTACTGTGATAAAATCAGCATGGAACTGGCAACAAAATACACCTGAGGATCAATGGAATAGATTAGAAGACACTGAAGCCCCTATGAACACACTCAGCCACCTTATCTTTGACAAAGGGG
>NW_004524675.1:8790655-8814765 GCF_000260255.1 Octodon degus | reverse complement strand
TTCATGAAATGCAAATTAAAGTTTCTATAATAACTTTATTAATTGATTTATTTCTTCTCTGATTTGCTTATTTTTTCATTTGATTATTTTTGTACATAAGGATATTAGTCCAGTTTCTCATTTGTGGCACTGTTCTCAATGCAATTTGTTGTTTGACATTGAGTTTTGTTACTTCTGAGATAATATGTGCAAAATATTTAACAGTTGTGGAGTTGAATCAATTGATCTTTTCCTTTATGCTTTTCACCACACCTTTTATCCTTGGAAAACCTTTCCTTACCCATCTGAGACATAATTCACCTTCACTAATTTTATTTATATTCTCTGTCTGTCTCTTTGTCTCTCTGTCTCTCTTTCTCCTCTCTATTTATGAAATCTTAAAATAAAGATTAAAACTTTATCCTGCTCACAGATTTTTTGCCATTTTTATTACATACTAAATACTTTATTTGTTTAGTTTCTTTTTGTTCTGGTTGTTGCCAAATTGTCACCTTGAAACATTGTTTTTATACAACACTGAATTAATTGCTATATTCTTATAATAAATTCCATATAATCACAGTCCATATATATTATTTTCCAAAGTGGTAGTTATTATTTGAAAAGGGAAATTATATATAGTTTGTTGTGTTTGTGTAGGCCACGTTAATCAAGTTGAATTATTGGTAATAAAAGTTTGCTATCTTCCATATTGTTCAAAAATATGGAAATGATATGGTCCATAAAAGGCAGAATATTTGTTCATAAAGAAATACAGTAAAAACATTTTTCTTCCCCAATCTTTGTGGGGTTTACTCAGTTAGGTCTGATACTTCCTCTACCACCATTTTAATAAGTCATTTTGGTTGTGAAAAGGATAGACGGATTTGTGTATACAACCTGGGTATAGTTTTATATGCAGTATTTGTCTTTTGTCTCATTTGCTTTTATTGGAAATGTTCCCCCATGAAAATATTTCATAGCTATTGCTCACATCAAGCAATGAAATTTTGTAATATTTGTTAAATTATATCATTTTATATTTCCTAATTAATGAGGGTTTGTTTAATTATCTTATTTTTCATAGCTTCTTGTTTTTTATTCTGCCTCATTCATTTAATGTTCATATATTCATTTTCATTTTTCTTAATCATGATAGCATTCAAAATACATTTGTAGGTGTATATACATGTGTACTCTCTCAAGTTTTTACACATACTCATATTTTAAATAATCTATAATGACAATTTTGGCATCCTAGTTGTATTGAAAAGTTTTCCTTTTGTAATTTCCAAAGGTATTATTGTCCTTAAACTGTCATGGCCAGAGAATTGAACCAATGAATTTTTCACATTTTATTTTTGCAAATTTCTTGTGGTACATGAATAGGCCAAATTTGATCCTAATACTAACTTTATGACAATGACTTAATTCTGTTCATCTATGTTGATTCAATGCTTTTACCTACTTGGTATATAAAAATTCAAAAAGATTTAGTAGATCTAATGACATTCTACTAAGTTATTTTTTTCTGATACTTTCAACACATTTTGCACTACATATTTCAATACACTTTGCCCCAGTTGATTGTATCTCTTAACAAAATTAAATTATTTTTTCTTATTAAGTAATTTTTCACTTGATTTCTACTTTGGCTTGTGTCAATTACAACATTTTTACTCCCTTTTAGTTTCACTTAACAGGGTATATCTTTGTTCAAATTGTTACTCCACCTTTCCAACTTATTTTAAATAGGTTATTAGCATCATGTAATGGGCAATATTTTTAAAAATTAGAATCCTAGTTTTATAGCAGAGTATTTTGTCTCCTTTTATAACAAATGTGTTTAGGATCACTACATTATTTTCTACTTACTTTTTTCTTTTCTTTTCAGTGCTACATGCTGATAATTCAGATTATATGTAATGATATGCTATTTTTAGTGAGTTCATTATATTGTAGGAATTATTAGCACAGAAGCCAGTGGTTTTGTTGTAATGTCTGTTTCTGCAATAATGCAAGGAATAGGGCCAGCCAGATAGCTCAGCAGACTAAGGCACTTGCTTGGGCAGGCACAGGGACTGGGGTTCAAACCCAGAGTGCCGTGCCAGCCCAGCCCCCTGAGATGGTGACTGAGAAAATGGTGGAGACTGGGCATGGTGGCACGCACCTATATTCCTGGAATTTGGGAGGCTGAAAACAGGAGGATCACTATGAGTCCAATCCGTGTAGTAAGACCCTGCAGACCCTATACTAAATACATTTTTTTAAAAAATGCAAAGAGTAGTACATCCTAGGACAGCAACAGGATACACTTTTCCTGCAGGATGCAATGAAGGCCTGCATCACAAGGCAACTTCACACCACGCGAATGTTTCACTTGACAATGATAATAATAATAATAATAATAATAATAATAAATATGGGCAGGAAAGAGTGCTTGCAGATGCTAAGTGTAAAAGAATGTTAAGGAAACTACATGTATGTAGCTGGATTACAGGTGCTTTTATGGTGACAACAGGAAGTGAAATTGGAAGTAGAAATGGGTCAGATTACAAAGGTATTTAGAGTCACAATGAGGAACTTGAAAGTCATCCTGTAAATAATGGGGAGTAAGGAAAGCATGAAAGATGGGAAAATGACACAATTCAGTTTTGTCATTGAAAAATCACTCTATGTAATAAATCTAAAGAGTAAACTTGAACTGGTCTGTGACTGAATCCAAGGAGGTCTATGAGCGAGTTATTGTACATACTCATTAAAGCCAAGGTTATAGAAAGGCTTTGTTTTGTTTCATGTATTTGGTACAGGGTCTCACTATGCAGCTCAGACTCATAGTGATCTTCCTGTCTCAGCCTCCCCAGAGCTGGGATAACAGGCATGCTCCACCACGCCCAGTCTCGGTGGCTGGCTCAGCACACCTGGGGGTGGGGCTGGCATACCATGTGGTGACAGAAAGGTTTTGAATTTTCATTCAGTAAATAAAATTGTCATGCACCCTTTCTCTTTCCACACTGAGTACCAAGAAGTTCAAAGTTATATATAATCCTTAGTCAAGATAACTATATAAGCCCCTGAAATTAATATGTTTTCATTCTCTTCCATTTGATGGTATATAAGTTCTATTGCTGCTGTAATATGTGTTCATTTTTTCACAGATTCTGTGTGTCAGACATCAGTACAAACCTCCTCAGACTAAACTCAAAGGGGTCTGAAGGGCTGTGTTCCTTACTAGAGAACTCTGGCAAAGAATTTCATTTATGTGGGAAGAATTAATTCCACATGCTTGGAGAACTCAGCCTCCAGAACCTATCTGCATTTCTTTATTGATGTCCCTCTTTTTCTACCTTAAAGCCATTGACACTGTTATACAGCAGTCTCATGCTTGAATATCACTGACTTTCTTCCCCTTCTCTCTTGCGACTCTAACTGGCCCTTTCTCTTCTAATTTATGATCTCCTATGCTTATAGTGAGTCTATCGGTAAATTTCGTCTACTTTCAGAAATTTTACCTTCAAAGACCCCTTGAAACAGCTCCTAAATTAATGTTGAATTGGCTTTCCAGGTGATGGATTCTTGTAGGGACATTATTAGAACCTTGCTTTCCAAGGTTTAATGTTGTTTCCCCTTTAATAGTCATGTTGACAGGTCTTGGTAGAAGATGCTATAAACCCCCTCTAGAAAAAATGCTATTATTATATTTGCTGTTTTGGAAAGAAATGTAAAACATGCACACTGTAGAAAACTGGGAAAACAAAAATAGGCTCACTCATAAGTCCATCACTCATATATAATACCTGTTACTATTCACATTGTTTTCTCTCAGCTACTCTTACTGCACACTTTTCCTGTCTTTCCATGCTTCTAGAGGTTCCCCACTTTCTGGCTGATGGCCCCTTTCCATCTTTAAATCCAGACACAGCTGGTAGAAGTTTTCCCCGATTGCTTCCCTCTGACACTGATTATCTTTCTATTTTCTGTGTTTAAGGACCCTTGTGATACATCTAGGCCACCTGGATAATTCAGAATAATCTCTTTCATGTCAGCTGATTTACAAACTTAATTTCATCTGCCACTCTCAGTCTTTCTGAGCACAGAACAGAAAATAACATACTCACAGGTCTAGGGAGTGGGATAGGAACATCTTTGGGTAAACATTAACTCTTTAGCCTAAAAGAGAGACAGACAGACAGACAGACAGACAGACAGACAGACAGACAGACAGACACAGACAGACAGAAAGACCAACCAACCAGACAGACAGAGAGACAGACAGGGAGACAGAGACAGAGACAGAGAGACAGAGATCTAGAAAAATCTTTAACAGAACAACATTGTTTAGGGAAAATATAAGAAAAGTGTGATCCTGAACACCTGAAAGAAGACAACCATAATGGAATCAAGAGAGTGAGGTGAAAACAGTTAGGCATGGGTGTGTGGAAGGACATGACCTTAGTAAACGTGAGGATTATATCCACAAAGAAACTATCACATCTTTTTTTGACAGAGCTGGGGATTGAACTCAGGCCCTTGTACTTGCCATGGAAGTGATGATTCCATTGAGCCATCTCCCCAGCCCCCATCACTTATTTTTGACACATGAAGTGGACTAATATCAAAGAAAAAAAATCAAGGGAAGCATTTGAGAGAAATACATTGCCAAAAGAATAGGCCTGAACTAAAAGACAAATTCAGAACTGAAAATAACACTGCAGCTTCTCCATGTTGGATAGGCTGCAGCCTGAGAAGGAGATATGTGGCCAGTGAAAATCAAGGACAGCAAGATTCCTGAGGACAGAGCCCAGACCACGAATTCTCTAAACCAAGGTGCCCTCTACTCAGGATCCCCTTGATAACATTTGCCTGTGGAAATCGTATTGCCAAAGCCTCACCCAGTGAGTGTGGGCTACCTGCAGTCCAGACACATCCCAAACAAGAATGCTTGTGAGACATCCGGACTGATTTCCCCACTGTGTGTAGGGTGAATAGATGGAAGGTAAGGTTGATAACCTCTCTCTAAGTTATAGTCTCTTGGTAGTCACAAACTGCATCAGGACCTACAGGAACTACTTTGCACCACTCCTGTTAGAAGACAACCAGAGGTTTTGGACAGAATCTTTGATGCTTCATTACAGATTGTCTCCCTTGGAGAGGGAGGAAAGGGAAAGTAATTTACCTGGGTGAAACAGACAGGAACAAATGGTTGGTAACCACAGGTCAGTTTTTGATACTTATTAGTGCTGCTTGCTAATAACTAGTTCTCATTCCCTTCTACTCACACAGAAGATTGAACTTCATAGCACTTTTTGGGTTGGGTTTGGGCAATGGGAGAAATGGTGTCCACTGGACCATTATTTCCAGGGCAGAATGCTTAATTCTCAATGATGCAAAATGCTCCTTAATCACTTAACTCTAATTCTTAATTATTTTATTCTTAATTAACACTTAATTCTAATTCTTAATGAGACCAAGATCCTCTTGAAGTCTCTTTTTCCTACGAGAGTGATCTTAGAAACATGTATGAAGATGAAACCTCCATCAACTCTTTAGAGCTTCCCCACCTGCCCACTATGGGTATATGAAGACTGAAATCAATTTTATGATGGAGGAGTCATTCATTACCGCCACAGGAGTCAGCATCTCGTCACTGATAGAGAACAGAGAATTTTCCTTCTGTAACTTTGTAAAACTTCCATCCAGAGATCTCCATAAATAGAGGATAATCTAAGACATTTTAATAAAAAAATTATGCATATGCTTTCTGCATTCACAACACACCTTCAAGCATACACTTACCACAGAAAGTAAGCTATACTGTCTGTTATCTTCTTTGCCTACACAAATGTCAATAAAGTTAAATAATAAGAATATGAAAGTAGTAGACAATATATGATGAAATCAGATTCATTGTATCTAGGGCAACTCCACCTTTCATTACACTAATCAGTCAAGGGATTATTGGATATGGATCATTGCTGCTGCTTAAGTGGGAGATAGAAATTTAAGTTTTGGCTCTGTCAATTAGACATTTCTTGAGGCTAGTGGGAGGGGACACATAGAAACACACCCTGACAAGCAGCCCCAGAGTTGAGTCCCAAGGGTCGACTTCAGGTTGTTATGTGCAGAGAGAAGTAAAAGGCAAGTTTCAAATTATCCCAGATCACAGAAATAGGAAACACCTATCAGACACATGTGGTGAGGATAAAGTCGAAAATAAGGAGGGAAAGTTATACAAAACTTAAGTAACAGTGCAATCATAGCAAAAATAAAAATAAGTCAAACAAGCATGGCAAAAGATAAAAACTGCAGGATTTTTGTTATAAACAGAGCTGAAACAACTGCACACCTCTATTATTTGGTGCTAAGCACCTAGTCCAGAGGTGAAGTGTATAGACTGGTCCACATGGGAACATAAGCTTCAGAAAAAGTATCTGCTCCTGAGATGTCATGAGAAGAGCTATTCTGCTCTGTAGTATAAGTGATATTTTGTACACAAACTGGTCCAAATAAAAAACACAGGGCTTCTGACAGAAAGTATCCACCCTTGAAAGGTCATGAAAATAAGTATTCTGCTCTGTAGCATAAGTGATACATTTGTACAGTGATTGTCTTACATAACTAACAACATGAGGACCACTACAACTTGAGTAGAAAATGTTGGTCTTCACCAAAGAGTTACATTCAGAGCAACTAAAAGGAAAGATAAAGGATTATTATAAAGAAAAGAGAAAGAGGATCCAGAGGATAAAGTTTAGAAGCAATGGAAGAGAAAGGACAAAGGAAAAGAAATTATTATTCATGATATACATAAAGGAAAGCTTTGTTAGTTCTGACAAGTTTGAGGACCCAAATAGGGATGCCACTGAGAGGATCTGGAGAAAGGACACAAATGGAACCTAAGGCAACCTGAAATATAAAATAAAGTTTATTGGTGATGAAAGGCAACTAGGTGTGGCCTGGGAATAGAAACACTGTAGGTAATCATGCCAGAGTATCCAGAGCAGAGAAACATCTCCCAGCTGAGCCCGTGTTCAGCCTGTCTTTTGGCTTCCACTTTCCCTCAGCCAAGAGATTCTCTGGGCACCTCTGAGCATCCAAGTACCCCTTCCCCTTAATGGGAAAATACTATTAGAGCTGACACCAAAACAACTAAGACAGTCATCTCTAAATGTGTCAGATCGGTTTCTCCTTGAAAGTGAAACGCAGGGTAGAATTTTAGAAATAAACACAATTCATCATATGCTGTTTTCCAGATTTTAAAATAATGTTTTGCTTTCTGATCAGCAGTTTGCTTCACTGCTGAAGAGCACAGCAATCTTAGGAAGATACCTGAGGATTTATTTCAAAGCTGGCATAAAACATTTCATTCCAAACCAGCATCATTTGAACTAAAATTCATTTGAGTTCATAAATTGAAGAGATGCAAACACAAAGTTGGCATTCCTTTAGCATTTCCAAAGATAATAGAAGTATATAGCGACTGCTTTAACCCAAGTAAACCTGTCAAAATGTTGGCAATATTGCTTTTAGCTGTTTTCTAGCAGCAGATCTCACTTGAAATATTTTCTTCAGTTAATTTTTTTCTGTTTAATAAAAGAGTTTAGCACTAAAAGGCTGTACGCATGAAGATATGTTCTTGGGGCCGTAAAGCATACACGAAAACTCTCACTCTCTGGCGACTTGGAAAACTCCCAAAACAGCAACCATGGTTTGTCATAATTGCATTCACACTTGTCTATGTTCATTTTTTTTCACTTGAATTGGTTTGTGTAGTCAAAGGAGAGCTGAAGTCAAGAGATATACTATAGATGCTCTCTCAGAAACAGCTTCGTGTCTTGGAGCCTCCGTTCTTCCTGTGCAAAATGGATACAACAGTATCAGTTTTGTCCACTTCCCTGAGTGCTTAGGGAAAACAATGAGTATGGCAAAGCAAAGGAAAAGGTTTTGAGCAGAGAAAGCACAGTGGAAATTTACATGCATTTCAATAGGCATCCCTATTAGTTCCCTTTTCTCATACAGTGTATGTGGGTGGGGCTTCAATGAAAGGGCCCTGAAAAATTCTCTTGCATGTTCAAACGAGGTTTTGGAACCCAGAAAGCCCATGAGGCAAGCTTTGCAGAGTGTTTATTGCTTTCCAGATATTTAAGACCCTTAAGACAATAAAAAATTCAATTGCCCAATTATACGCAGGCAAAAAACATGGTGGTGGGCAAGCAATTAAGTGACAGGCAAATAGAAACTTAAAAAAGTTGATATTGTCTCTCAGTAACTTCTCAGACTTCCATGTGCTACACATCACCTGGAAATTTCATTACAATGCATGTTCTGACTCAGGAGGGCTTGTGCAGAGCCTAAGCCTGCATTTCAAATTAGAATAATACAGTCCTACAAAAACAATCAGAGGATAACTATACTAATGGCCCACAAATCATATTTAGAGTGGCAAAGATCTCTTTTCAACCAGCCCAAAGGAATTTTGGTTTAAGACTCCAACAGCACAATTTAGGACTGCATTTCTATAACACATCACAGTTGGTGGGGATCTTTCTTGTCAAAGCACAGGCTCAAGGGTATTCTGGAGAAGAAACAGGTGCTAACACTGCAAATTCCTAAGGAAGTAATCTTCAGAGAAATGGCAACAGGTAGAAGCTACTTTGATTGGCAGCAAAAATATATTACTACTGCTCCAAGGTTGAAGCAGAGCATTGTCATAGCCAGCCAAGAGCAAAAGAGAACTTCCATTCATTTACTTAAAGGCATCATGAAGAACCTTAGGTTGAGGTGCCACTGGTGAGGGTGTTGAGTCAAACATCTATTGCTGCCAGTATGAGTTCTGTGGGAAATGCAGGCTATGTAACATCTAGATTTTTAAAGTTACAGGTATCATTAGAGGCAGCATTCTGATTTAGGAGATAATGTCACTAAGATGACCATTGGAAAGAAACCATCCAGAGGCCATTCAGCTGTCATGGCAGGGCTGGTCTCTTGGTGTTTTCTTCATCTGAGTGAAGCTACAGATTTAAGTGGAGCAGATTTGTTCTTGCACAATAATCCCTCTCATAAGTAAGGGAAATTATATATAGCGAATAGAAGATTTAGGGAAATAGGTCTACTATGAGATATTAGAGTCAAATAGCTAGAATGAGAAGATGTAAAAGAGGGAGAAGAAAAGAGAGAAACTGGATGACCAAAGAAACCAAAGCACTAAGCCATGAGAAGTCATCAGCATAGATGCTTTCTAGTTCCTCACAAACTTCACCTTCCCGAACGGGATATCTTGTCCTAAAAAACCACTCTTCCTCTGTGCTTCATAAACTAAATTGTGCTTCACAACATCCAAGTGCCAAATTACCAGGTCAGTGAAAATGAAAGGATGAGGAGTTGAAGTCCTGCATGTACAGACAAGAAAGCCAACTACGTCTCTCCCATTCTCTTTCTCATTCTAACCAGGCCTGCGAGTAAATGTTACTAATGAATTACCAATGTGTCCTATACATGAGCAGTATTTATTCCTTTGGGTCTCCCAGGCATCCAAAATTATACTTGGCACCATAGTTGTAGGCATAGATGACAAGACATATGCATGTCTTCATGAAGATTATGATACAGTGGGAGAGAGAATAAATAATAATTATACATGATACATCATAATAGGCAAAAACAAGAAGGTGAGGTAGCAGCAGAGGCAGCTGGCTCTACACAGAGTGGCCAGAGACATGCTTTCTGAGGAGACAGTAGTGCCAGAGGAAAAGCTAGCACAAAAAGATAATGAACTTTCCTAGAAGGAGGGTGTTTGTAAAAGCCTGAGGCACAAAAGAGATTGACATGTTCAAAAACCCAAAGAGAAGCCCTCCTGGTTAGAGGTACCACATACTATAGGCCAAGCATGTCGCAGTCAAAGATGAAAGGGCTTTTCATTTGTTCTTCATTTCAGAGGACAGTTATCACTTACTCCAACAAATACTCCATTAGAACAAAACAAACAAGTCCTTATACAATTTGTGCTCAAATGGTGATGCTACTCGCATGTGACATGTCATCAATAGAGGTTCCAGAAGCCCTGGAAACACGAGAGCTGGGTGGGCTGCTTTCCAGAATGCTTCTTTTAACATTGTTATCTTTAGACCATGTCCAATTATTTCTGGAAAAGAAAATCAGCTTTAATACCTCCAGTTTCTATGTTGAAATAATAGTTCAAACCATGGGGCTTGGGATATAAGTCAACGGTAGAACCATGTTCAAAAGGTTAAAATATGTTCCTTATTTCCATTTTTTTTTTTTTACTCCAACTGGTAATATGTATAAAAGTTTTAAAAGAAAGCTACACTGAATTGATTTGGTCTTGAATCTGGCTCAGCATGAGCCCTAGAAATACCAGCTAGCCTTTCTAGATTACTCTATTATTTCATGGCTGTCCATCCACTGGGCAGGATGCTACACATTGTGTGAAATAGCCAATCAGAATCAGCAGATTGTAAATTTCTTTAAGGTAATGATTCCTTATTCATATCTTTAAAATGGCTCAAAACAATGTTTTAAGCAAATTAAGAATACAGATAAATTGATGCATTCAGATTTTTCAAATATTTCAAAATATGCCATGGATCCTTAGAGATCAAAATGTGTGATTAACTTCAAAGAAGTTTTACCACTTTCTCTTCAAGTGAAGGTTTCAGATCCTGGCTGTATTTTTAAAAGAACATGACCTCCTTCCCCATTCACATCCCCCAGGGGCCTGTAGAAATTAAAGCTAAACAGTGAGGCTTCCTCTACCAGGAAATCTGATGTTAAATCACTCTTTCTTTTCAACACCAATGAATATAGTCATTTTATGCCAATATAATTAAATTACACCTCTTCAACATCACTTGGCACACAGATTATGATTTCTGTTAAAAATCAAATCCCTATACTGAGAATCTTTCTGAGCAAATCTATTTTGAGGAGACATTTTCATTGTTAATAATTTTATTCTTGTAGCTGAAGGTTTCTAAAGAATTTGAGCCTAAGGATGATTTTTATTTTCCCCTAAAGTTCTGTTAGAGTATTTCATATAAATGTAAAGATGAGAAATTTCTACGTTATTACTAAGCTGCATGAACACTCCATCTGGACATTGACTAAACTTTTGTTCAAACACTTTGGATCTTAAAATGTCCATCTAGACACAGGTGAAGGCATCAGAAGGAGTGTGCCATTTTTCATACTAACATAAATTTAGCTTTGAAAAGAAAAAAAATACCTTCTAATTGGAGAGACAAAATATTCACTATTTTATTTTTTAGGACATCTAACTCAGTGCACAATTTTGGCAGGTGTGCAGGCATTTTTCAGTGACTTGCTTGAATTTTGCCATGATTGACTTACATTCAATCCAAATTTGTGAGTGTCACTTTTGAAAAATAATAAAGTCTTCCAAACTTAATGTTTAAAAAATCTGATGGTTTCCCATCAGTACATACTATAATCACGTAAAAGTATGACTGCATAAATAACAGGTGGCTGTCCTCTCCATCTTTGGCCACTGGACTTTGCAAAGCTAGCTCTTGCACCTGAACCATGCAAGACTATTTTATAAATAGATAGCGTAGTCACAATCTCCAATTAGTGGCCGTGCTCCAGTTGGCACAATTATCACTCTGAAAATATCTTAAGAATGGTAGCTCCGCATCGAGTCTGCATCCCAAAGAGAACTACAGCTTTAACACCTTGGCTTCTGCCCCAGTCATCTGCAAGAACTCTATTGATCCCCATTTACTTATTAAAAAATACAGAGCATCTACCATGTGTCAGGGCCAATCTCGAGTATGTATAGTGGTAAAAACCGATTACTTCTTCCAAGAAACAGTCATACAATGAAGAAATGAGGTGATCAACTTCATAAATCCAACAAACATCTTTTAAGCACCCATTACTTACCAGGCAAGTTTCTAGATCCTGAAAATAGAACAGTGAGCAAGACAGTCAAAGCCTGTGCTTCATAGAGCGTATTCATTCATGATAGGTGGACACCAACAGCAACCGTAAATGAATGACATAGATTCAGAAAAGTGCCATGAGAAAAGAAAAAGAGTAATGCAATGGGAAATGCAGATTAATCTGCCCTTATAGGCTGAGTAAAAAGGGAAGCTATTTGTCAGTAGACAGCAAGTGAGTTGACATTCAGTGCAAAATGAAGGGGGACACAGTAGATCTAAAGTCCTATGGAAGCATGTCTTACCAAGGAAATCATGGTGTGTTGGAGGGACTGTAACAAGGAGTGTTGTTGGAGCATAAAAATGACTAAACAGGATTAAGGAGCTAATATTGACAGCAACTACACAGAGGGTAGAGGGAGTGCTCTTGATGGGTCGTGGTAGGAAATGTGGCTGGTTGCCAAAGGGTAAGAATTTTGGAACTACAGAAAGGTAAAGGGTCTTGTCTTTTGGAGAAAATTATTGAGCAGTGTAGTAAATGCTGCTTATTACTGAGGATGGTAAATGGTGGGGTGAAAGATAAAGGATAAAGGATGACAAAGGAAATAAGAAGTATTTTCAGGGGATAATTACTCATGCACATGCTTAAAGAAATTTATATGCTCCCAGAGGACAATGAAAGAAGAATAAAAGAAGAGGGAGTATCAAATGGGAGGATCTTTCTGTACAGGAACTGAAAATATAAAATAAAAAGTCATGTTCTGAAACCCATGAATGGAAATCCAGAACCAATAATGGAATGGTTCTGTATCAGTCAAAGAGCTTGGATTGTGGGTGATGGGAGTCTCTAATTCAAGAGCTTTTCTATTGGCGCCTTTTCTTCCCTTCTTAGTCTGCTGTCTCATTTCCTGACGTACTCATAGTTTGACCATATATGTATTCAGTCCCTCATGATAATCCCCTCATGCTTCTTTCCTGATTTCATATAGGATACATATCTACATTGTAGCTGGCTGCTTCTACACATACTTTCTCCACCAGACTGTTGGTCCCAGCTTTTGAATTCTGCATCCAGTGCCTGGCAGAACATTGGGCACAGAATAGGAACTCAGCAACTAGGTAATCAAAGATGAATGAAAAAGTGAATAAAAGGTTATAAAATCTTTAAGTTGTTACCAAAGCTAAAGTCAAGATGTTAACATTATAGCATGTTCTATAACATGAAAGAAAACATAGTAAGGTGAGCTCCACGGCAGTTGTTTCTCTGTTATTACACTGAAAGTTTCCTGTGACTTTTAAGTTCACAGGCTCAAAATTAATCACTTAGCCCACATAGTCTAAAGATGTTGCGTTTCCTCCAGGTTGGTTTTTGACCAGTCTCATCATGGTTTCCTCTCATCTGACCACCAGCTCCCTCTAGAGGAACGTCTAGGATTAGAATTTATTCCTACTTGCCTTCACGCTTATTTCCACCTATTTACAGAGGCTGAACTCTGGCAATGATTCAGTAATTGGTTTGATTCCATCCTCCAGAAGTGCTGAATTCTCAACCTGAAATACATCAGTATGGTGCACACCGATTTCTACCCATCTCTAACAAGCCCCTCCTTCTAAATGATATCAGAATTTAAAAGCTACAGGTCACCCAAATAGGACAAAAAGAGAGAATCAAGATAGATAAGAACAAAGGAAGGGAGAACTGGTGGATACAGGGAATAACAAAGAAAAATAGATACAATTTTATCAATTCAGAAGATATTTATGTTCATATCTTCACATGTTCATATTTAGAAAACAGTGCATATGACACAGTGTTATATAATCCGTATGTGGCAGGGTTCCCAGATCAAGTCGTGAAGAACAACTCATAGCAAATTTTGGTATGATATGTTGGGCACACCTGGGCACACCAGCAGGGCAGCAAGGATAGCGTGCTGAACTTCAGAGACATACTTACAGAGGTGGACTACAGTTCCTCAGCTTTAGACTCTAAGAACTAATAAGCCATATCTGTCCTTTTGCTTTGGGTAGATATAGGTGGCGTTCTAGATAATGAAATATACTCTCAGGGAAAACACCACTGGCTGTCAACCCACTTGCAAAATATTACATATAGGCTGAAATCAATGAAAGATTTGGTGTGTAACCCTGTGTCATCAATACGTGGACACATTATCAATTTAGGTCAGTAAGAGGCCAATGTGTTTGTAAGCTGTATCAAGCACTGATACATAGACATTTAGCCTAATAGTCACCTCCCAATCTCCTTGTTATGAATGTTCTTGAAGCCACGAATGATCTGAGTTCTGGCCAGGGATTTATACGGAGGAATTTGTTGGGTGATATGGAAAACTTTTTCTTAATAAAAAGACCATGAACATCTCTAACACTGGACCTGCCCCTCTGTGTCTTGTCCTACTTAATATATGATACTGTACTTGGACCAGCAGCAACTGTCTGTGGCCATCAAGAAAAAAAATCTGTAGAGGCTGCTTCTGACATCTTTGAGCTTTTCAAAGAAGAGTAACCACCTTATCCATAGTTATTTCTCTTTTTTAGTTAATTAACTGGTATAAGGTCTCTTTCACTCCAGAGCTTGGACTCATAGTAATCCTCCTATCTCAGCCTTAGCAGCACTGGGATTACAGGTGTACTCCACTATGCCTGGTTTCAGTGGCATTTCATACATTCTGCGGCCAGTACAGCATGCAGTACCAGGGATGGAACCTGGGTCCTTGCACTTGCCAGGCAGTCACTTAGACTGCCCAGCTATCTCCCCAGCCCCATAATCATTTCTAGAGGAGTGTGTTACTCAGCTTTCTGGCTGCTACACACAATATCCATCACCCATAGTTGAAAAGAGAAGTTTGAAATTACTTCAGCCCATGGTCAGCTGGCTCCAGTGCAGAAGGATGTGACAGACCAAAGCTACTGAGCTCATGGTGGCCTGGATATGGTAGGGACAATGCCCAAGAGGAATAGATGATGGACCCAACATGGCACCGGGACCACCCTTCCATGACACCCAGGTACACCTGAGCATGCACAGCTAATCTGATAGGCATGTTTTAAAGCAATGAGGTTGGCACATCAGCATTAAAACCCACAGTCGCAAAAATCAACTCCTGATTGTTTGAGGTACTGTTTGGGTATTCTGTTAATTAATAGGTAAAACAGAAGCTAATGTTCAACAATGTCTAAAAATTCATCTCTAGAATCTTCAAAGTAATGAAATAAAGTAGAAAAACAATAAATCTTTATTAAAAGCAATATACAACCTTATATTAAAAGGCCTATTTGCAGTCCTCCTTTCTGGTTCCGTGTTGAGTTGATCCTAAATTTCTATTACTATAAATAACAAAAGAATGTTTTTGCAATTTGAATTACTAGACACAGATTTTTCTAAAACACAACTAGCATAGAGGTAACACTCAATAAACAGTGCTAAAAACTAAACATCTTATTAGCAACATATCTCAGTCCTATCATTTGGAAAAAGTTCTTTCTCTTACAAATCAATATCACAAAGAATCAGGCAGCAGGTGGAGGATGTAGAAATGAATCATTTTTCAATAACTCCTTTCAGTGTGGAAGGTTTCACATGTCTAGACGTATTTTGCTGCTTAATTCCACACTGATATTTAAGGGGTTGTTTTTCCCCATTGCATACAAAGTTGTTCTAATTATAGAAAAGCCTTTCACTCACATGATGTCAATCTCAGGCAGGGCAGAGTCCATCCAAATCCTTGCCATTCCTTCAGCCAGCTCATACAGTGTCCTACTCTGGTTATCAGCAATAGCTTGAGCCATAAGAAGCTCCTCTTCAGTTTGATGATGAACACAGAAAGATTTTTTTATATTTTTAGAATTAAGTGGAAACATTTCAATTTTTCCACATGGCATTTCATTATAACTTGAACCTCTCACTTAGTAATAAAGATGTGAAGAATAACAAGCAAGAAACTTTGAGTTAAAAATTAATATTTAAGCAAGGCAACAATTTAAAGGGACTTTGTTCTCGGATAATCAGGTGTCCATGACTTGCCAACTTAGACGTGTTTTGTTTGAGAAATTTTCAGAAAGAGAAAGCCAGCAGGATAGAAACCCAGATGCCTAATCTCAACAGGGATGCACCTGGATTTTAGAGGAGAAAAGAGAACAAAGAAAGAACAAAGGGAACTCAAAGACTTTCTTGGCCTGCATGGCCAGAGTCAGCTGGGTAGGATCAATAATAATTGCTCAAATCAAATGAATTCTAGATATGATTTTAAGGCTGTTTTATATAGCAAATGAGTACATGAGCTCATCATTCTGATATATGAAAAATAATATCAACATAAAAGGAACAAATTCAACCTTGAAGTTTCTGATGAGCTCAGAACATTGCTACTGAATACCTGGTCCTGGCACCATCTCGTTTGCTTTCCCTCCCACTGCATTTAACATATCTGTGGTTCATACTGGCTACTACCCAAGTAGGGATGGAAATCCATTCTGGGTTCTTGGTGAGTGAAAAAGCAGTCTTTGCTTTTGCTTGAAGGCTTGGTGGCACAGACAACTAGACACTTTATTCTTCCCAAAAGGTATTTGATGATAGTCTCCGTTCCCACTCTAACCAAATCACTGTTGCCTTTGAAGATGATGTCTTCCCAGAAACTCTGTTGACCAATAGGACATGCATTTTAAGGGTGCTGCCCTGCTGACATTCAGCTCATCAACACTGACTTTCCTGGAGAAAAGATTTTACTGAATAATGTGAAGCCTTTCAGCCTTAGTGTCATATACTATGGGCTGCAAATCCCAGTTCTGCAATCTACCAGGTGTTTGAATACAGAAAATATGCTTAGTCTCCATGAATTTCAGTCTCCCACTTACAAAATGGGGATCATATCTATCTCACAAGACTGCTAAAGGTTGAATGAGATATTTTGTTTGAAGATGAGAAATTTAAAATAAACCTTCACTGAATTGGAACTGTTTAGCTTTCCAATAAAAATGGAAATAAATATCAAGAACCCAGTACATTTTTGGTATCCAGAGACCTGAGGGTACCATCTATGAAGATTCAGATTCTTTATATTTATGTAGCATTGTTATAAGAAAACAATGGCGCCTACCAACTTAACAGAAAAAATGATGATAGATAGCATTGACCTTCTCCCAGGAAATCACTGATTTTCAAAACAGACAGTTTCTAAAATTACATAAATATGCAGTGTGTGTTGAGAAGCATGAGGCTGTGTTTGTTTGATCAACATTTCATTTTCTCATAGCTTCCATCTTTGTTTTATTGCATGGTATGCTCTTTCCCTCAATAGAAGAGGAAGGCTACTGGGATGTTTGTTAAAATCAGCGGCTTAAGGTTCTTTGGCAGATCACATGTTTTACTTAATTAAATAATGTCCCAATTAATTGATTTGTTTGTAGACATTCTTAATTTAGTAAACGCTGAGCAGAATGCTAAAAATACCATTATATTTCTGACAGAGGCACCACTAAAGTCTGATAATTGATAGCTTTGCTGTTTTCTCTGATGGCCTGAAAAGCTTTTAAAGCTAAATTCTGTAATCATGTTCATCTTTGGAAATTAGTTTTGTGAAACCACACATTTAGTTCTTGCTGAGAAATCTCATTTTAGTCATTTTAACATAATTTATAATGCATAAACGAAATTAGCTTTTGTAGCTAAGCCAGCATATTTTTCTTTAATTTTTATCTCATCCTAATATATTTTTGACCTTGAAAACTGTAATGTCTGTTGGATATTGAAGCCTCTGAACAAAGAAAATCATTTCCATTCCATCACTATGGTTACACTTTCTTCGCTCTCCAGCACTGAACAGTGCTGAAAGTGTTGAATCTGGATTCCTCAGGAGGGCAAGGGGAACGTCATGTAATATCATTTAGTTCTGATTAAATAAACACATATACATAATGGAACCTAGGAAAGTAGCAAATTGCTTCACTGTTTACGCTGCATAGGATATGACTGATAGTAAGGGGCAATATATCACCCAGTGTTATTTGCTTCAGGTTCTGTTGTGTTTGGTTTTTCCCTAGGCAGTCACACATACACATTCATCTCAAAAAACCCAGTCAAATGCCAGGCAGTTCCTAACACCTTCAGTAGTCCTGAAGTCATAGCAGTTTCATCCCTTTCTAACAACAGAGAACTTCAAGTGTGAATCATACAGCTCCCTGTCCACCAGAGACAAGATTCAAATAGACCTGCAACCTGTCTCTCACCATCCTAAAAGGGATTTGTTTGACCCACAAACATAAGATAAGGACTTGGGCATTCAAACAAATGCTATACCTGCTGCTTTGCATAGAAAAAATATTCTTGTTACATATGGCACATTTGGTAAGCTGTTGTTTGAATTTCTTTTATTATACAGCTGGTCCACAATTGTAGCTACTATAGTCTTTCTGTTCCTTCTTCTTCTTAGCTGTTCATGAATCAAAGGCAGCTGGCAACTGGCCAGTATCTTCAAGGGGCCATCCTGTTTTTTAAAAGTATATCCAATCAGTACTGTAGCATATTAAATCATATGAACACAACTGAAAGTTCTTAGTCCTATGATTTATATTCACACCGCACCTGGATTGGATTGTACAATAGCTATTAATTTCAGCAGAAAATAAAAAAGAAAGGAAAGGAAAACTGAAGTGAGATAAAACTAGTTAAAACCCATCTTGTAGAGTTTTGAGGTACAGAGACAGCAATATTCACTTCTGTGGTCTCCCCTCCCCTTAGTTAGTAAAACATAAATGCGTGTGGTATAGAAGAATAGGTGGATGATGAACAGGTTCACTGTTTTATATGATTTAACATTGTTTTGATACTCAGACACAGCACATAGATTCTGATAGATAGCTCCAGTTGAAAGAAGGCTGCCCCAGTTGTACAAATGGGGTTGTACAACTAAGCATGCTGCTATACGCTGGAGCTAGAAGGGACAGCTGATATGTGGCAAATGGTGTGTAGTTAGCTAGGTTTCCCGGACACTCTATGGATGGCTGATTTGTGTAATGCTGTGGGCTCCCACACACAAGAGTCCATTGGCTAGATGCTGGTTCCTAGGCAATGAGGGCTGGTCCGTAGTTATCTCAGAATGCGAGAACATGATAAGGGAAGTGATTGGGTTAAGGATAACTGTCTTGCTTCTATCCAGAGCCTCAAAACTGAATCAAGGCAACATTTTTCAACACTCTATCATATTCACCTGCCCATAGAAGGAAAGAACCAGTTAAAATACAGGAAAGCAACATGAATCTGTTAAAAAGCAACTAAAATGTTAATGGAGTATGACAAGGGGTGCTTAACAAAAGCTGAGCTGGCCCTTACTTATACAAACTATGACCATGGTTATAAAAAGATTTATGAGAAGGCATTTGGGTCCAGATAGCTCAGCAGACTAAAGCACCTGCTTAGGCAGGAGCAGAGACCAGGATTCAATCCCAGCCATGCTGTGCCCGCCCCTCCCTCAGGGCATGCTGAGATGGTAACTGAGACTGGGCATGGTGGTGCGTGCCTATAATCCCAGTGCTTGGGAGGCTGAAAACAAGAGGATCACTATGAGTCCAGTGAGACCCTGTAGACCCTGTACTAAATATATATAGTTTTTAATCACTTAGTGTGGTTTATACAAGAACAAAGAAAGCCAATCCTCACAGCCAACCCTCACTTGCCATATTTTTATAAACCTCAAATGACATCCTATTGAGTAGGAGGGTCAACTCTGTACTGGACTAAAGTCTGCACATCTCTATTTTTAAGGCAAATGCAATAGGGTCTGTGCAAGTTCAGCACAAAATGTCGTCATGTAGTATATTGCATCAGAGGTAGAAACTGAAAGCCAGCTGCGGTAAGCAGAATAGCAGTCTCCAAAATGTTCCCATGTTGCAAGTCAGCTGCCCTTAATGTAGGGAAATTATTCAGTTGAGCCCAGAAAAATAACAAAGGTCCTTAAAAGAAGAAGGGGAAGACAGATTAGGGCCTCGGAATGATGAGATATAAGGACTCGAAACATCACCACAGGTTTTGATGCTGGAGGATGGAAATCATGCCCCAGAGCAGCAAGCAAACTCTAGAGGCTGCCAAAAGCAAAGGAAGGGGCTCCCCATTCTCACCCTTCCAGAGAGCAGAGAGGCACAGGTCTCTACTGACGCCTTGGTCTTAGAATAATAGCACTCATGTTGGACTTCTGAGCTGTAGAACTGTAAGATAACAGACTGCCATTATATTAGTAGTAACTGATTACAAAAACAAATAAGAAGTCATCTAGGACCCAGGGAGATGGCTCACTAGAATAAGCTCTTCCCTGACAAGCACAAGGGCCTGAGTTCAATCCCCATTTCTGCAGAAAAAAGAAAGAAAGAAAGAAAGAAAGAAAGAAAGAAAGAAAGAAAGAAAGAAAGAAAGAAAGGTCATCTAAATTCCCACAGTATAAAATTACTTTTCTTTGGTTCTATATTTCCTCACACAATTTTTTTTTTCTTACTAAGGAGATAGATTCTCAGTGATCTATCTAGGAATCACTGCTTTTTCCTTTTATTAAAATATATACCTGTTTCATATACAATATATGACAATATTATTTTCATGGCATTTTCCCATCAATATACATCCTTCATTTTCCTCAATGATTCATTCTCTTCAACGTTTGTGCTTAAAAATAAATGCTAACCTCCTATACAACACAGTTTCCCATCATGGGACATGATATTTGATGCTCACAATTTACAGAATCAGAGGTTTAGTTTGACTTACAGTTACAGGGAACTCAGTGTATGTTCAGCTCATTCTAAGACAGAAACATTATTGCAGCAGGGCAACGTGGAGCAAAGAGGCCTAGTTCACAGAAGCCAGGGAGTAGAGCAGAGCAACAGGGCCAGAGAGGAAGGTGCCAGGGATCCTGTGTAGTGCCCAAATCATGCCTCCTGCCCAGATGCACCCAGAACTGTGCTTTACTTTCCCTGAGCAGTTCCCAAGCCATCTAATTGACACTTTGATTTTGTAGAAGGTGACAACTGAAACATAAGAAGTTTGTCTCCTAGGCTTCAGTATTGACTTTGAGAACTTTACTTCTAATGTCAAATAATATTTAATGAACATAGCCATGCACTGTGAACCTTAAAGTGCTAATTATTTCCCTTTCCCTCCTTGTTTTCAATCTTGTGTACTCAAAGTAATACACCTCTAGCTGATCCTCTTATTTGGAAGTAAACATTATCAGAATTTATGCAGTGTTTCTAATGAAGCACAAGCACAGCGACTAACACAGAAGTTGTCTGTGGTCAGAGGTAAAGAGTTCAAAAAGGACATGACAGTAGCTAGAAAAGTGCCAAGCTCCTTCGTAGGCAGTACCCTTGCTACCCTAAGGTGGTTACCAAGCTGATAGACAGGTATCAAGAGACGCAAAGCCTGGAGAGTTGATCACTGAGTGAAGAGCAAGACCAAACTGGCTGTCAGTCTCAACTTCCCTCCTGAGTAGCTCTGAGGAGATTTCATATAGCATTCCTGTGTGTGTTTCTTTATGTATTTTTTTTCAACTTTGCTTTGTTGTTATGAGGAAATCAAAATGCTTCTTATTTTGGAGGCATCACCTCCTCGTCCCTTTACTCCCTACTCATTTCCCTTAATGGAGTTTGTATTCTTTGATCTGTCTCTTCTGATTTTTTTCTTTTTGAGTTCAGAGAGCTTAAAAATCTGATTTCCCCTCCTTTTTCTCTCTTATCCTTCTAATCTGTTCTTTAAATGTCAGATTAAGTCAAGGGTCTTTCCACTTTTTATACTGGCTTTGTATGTTGGGTTTTATGATTTTCTTTTTTTTCTTGGAAAGATTCTTTAAAATCCACTGGGTTCTGTTTTTTATTTGTGTTGTTCTTTTCAGTAACAGAACTTTATATCTTAGAGGAAGGATAGTGATATGAATTCTCTGGAGAAGCAAGTGTGTAACGCCGTTCAGCATCTATCCATTGAACAACTACTGTGGCCCATGCTAACTTCAGGGAGAAAAGACAAGTAATTGCTCTAATTACTCAGAGTCATGGTGTACACCACTATGTGACACTTGTCCTCTGCTATCACACCAGCATTCTGGAACACTCAACAGTGTATCTCAGCCTATGTGCCTTAGCAGAAACACAACTAGGAGAAGGGTAAACACACAGGCACCCGTTTCATTAGTAGCCCACAGATACCTGAACTACACTGCTGAGTAAGGGGAACAGGGAAAATTACATAAAGCATGGTAGATAATCTCCTCTCAGAAATCACTCTCACCATATCTTCAAAAGTTCCTTAACTACAATGAAGATTCCACCCAAAAAAAGAGATTTAAAGAGGTTGAAATGGAATCAAGTGTATTTTATGTACATACAAACTTAAATTTATAAGCAAAGAATCCCTAATTCACAGTGATAAACTGTAATTTTTATTAAGTTGATCTTAGAGAAAGTTAACCTGTGAAACCTTTTATTCTTTTCAGATGTTTGTTTTTGGGCGCTTATTTTTCAATCTTTCTCTTAGATAACAATGTTAATCATATAAATGTCATGTGTAGCACCTTTCTTTATCTCATATGACCTTATAAATCAATCAAAAGCTGAGGCTGTTCTACCTTAGCAACACCCAAATCCAACCCTTCCTTTTGATTGTTGAGCACATAGCAGGTTAATCCCTTCATAGACTGATCCGAGTCAGCAGTCTCTCAAAAGCTAAATAAAAAGAGGGAAATGGCATAATTTCAGGGCTCCAGAAGGATCAAAGCCCTCCCACAGAATTTGATGTTCTCTTGAGGCTAAGACAAGACCTTCTCTGGTTGGCTCATGTTTATTCAGCTATCAGAAGAGAGGGAAATACTCAAGAAGGGCAGAACCACTCAAGGACTTCTCCAAGTAAGGTAGTAAATTAATCCAACCAGGGGTGAGCTGCCCAAGGCTACAGTCTTTATCTATTTGACTTTGAACACAGGTGTCTCTAGATGTGATCTTGGATCCATGACTCACAGAGGTTCATTACAGAGTCTGCTGCCCATCCCCAGCCAAGAAGCCTCAGCCTTGGACAGACTCATCAGTAAACAAGGAAAGCCAGTTGGTTAATTCAAATCCTGCTCAGAGCTGCTTCATAGTCCATCAAGCACAGTCTCATTTTATGAATGTAAGAAAATTTATTCTCTCGGTGGTCACTTGATTTGTTTCAGTTCCAACTATTATTACAAAGTTGCTGTGAACATTTTCAGATGGATCTATGTTTTCATTTATCTTGCATAAATATGTAGGAGCAGAATTATTGGTTGTAAAGTAGGCACATGTTTTAACTCAGAAGAAATTGCCACTATGCAAGCTGGTTGCACCATTTCATGTACTGCCCGCAGCATTTACAAGTTCTCTCTCCTCCACATCCTCACCCACACTTAATGTTCTCAGGCATTTTAAATGTATAACAATAGCTTATTTTCACAACAGCTTATTTTCATATTACTTTGAATTTCTCTAATGACTAGTAACTTTGTGCAATATTTCCACTGCTTAACTGGCCATTTATGTTTCCCTTTATAACCATCTCATTTATTATTAAGATGTCTTCTTATTATTGAAATAGCCTTTTTTTAATAGTACAAAAAATTTAATGTCAATATTTGTTCACAATTTTTCTAGAAAATACAAATCCCAGGTAGAGCTATCCTAAAGTACACATATTATGTGTTTTTCAGTAAATCACTTATGTGTCTGTAGGGTTTAATAACCAAATTGACATAATTTTGTGCTTTTTAGTGTCTCTGTACTTAATCCATAGTGCCTATTACTTCAACATAGTCCATTAAAAATGTACTTTTTGCATTGAAATAGTCTTTATATACTTTGCATACAAGCCCTTTGTCATAGACATGGATTATGAATTCCTGGTCCTATACTGCACTATTATTTTTTCTTAATGACTATTTCCAATGAGGTGAAGTTTTGATTTTTTTTTTCTTTTTGTATATTTGGTACTGGGTCTCACTACACAGCTCGGACTATAGTGATCCTCCTTTCTTCATCCTCCCCAGTGCTGGGATTACAGGCATGGCATGTACCACCATACTCAGACTCAGTCACTGGCTCAGCATGCCCCGGGGCAGAGCCAGTGTGGCATATGGGACCAGGGATCAAACCCTTGTCCCTGCACTTGCCTAAGTAGGTGCTTAATCTGCTGAGCTATCTCTCCTG
>NW_004524675.1:8767031-8789465 GCF_000260255.1 Octodon degus | reverse complement strand
AGAGACACCCAGCCATAGACTGAGACCTTTGAAACCATGAACAAAAACATCCTTCTTGTTTTAAGTTACTCATGCCAGATACTTCATTCCAGTACCAGAATGATGACTAATACACAGAGAAATAGAATTGGTGCCTGTGTGCTCCCCTCTAGTCTATGCCCCTGCTAAACTCAGGATTATTTTGGGTAGGTCACCAAGAATATAGATAGATAGATAGATAGATAGATAGATAGATAGATAGATAGAGAGTCATTTTTTTCTTTTTGTGCTTGCTTTACTTTATTATTCTCACCACAATATTCAGCACAGCAAGCAGGCTTCTTAGATCCATTTTGATCATAGGCAAAACAACCTAGGCTTCACTATTAAATATGTTAGCTGCTACTTTTATCAAGTTGGGACAGCTCCCCACTACAGATATTTTGCTGAGAGTTTTTATCATAAATGGGTGATGAATTTTATTTTTCTACATGTATATGAGATGATCACACAGCTCCTCTTCTTAGTCTGTTATGTGGTATATCAGTTGACTTTCAAATGCTGAAGTAATCTTGCATTCATTTGTAAGATAAATCACACTTTGTCATGATGTGCTATTCTGTTATATATTTTTAGGCTCAATCTCTAATATTTGTCAAGATTTCCCCACCATTTCAGCAGCAATGAGTGATAATGGGCTGGGCAGCAAGGTTGTTAGTTTTATGAGTTTGAGAATCATTTCCTTCTTCTTTGTCTGAGAAGGTGTGTGTAAAATGGTTACTATTTCTTTCCTAAAGGTAGGACAAGCCAGGTGTAGTGGTGTACTCCTACAATCCCATCCCTCTGGAGACTAAGTCAGGACGATCACAAGATTAAGCACAGCCCGATTTAATAATTTAGCAAGACCTTAACTCAAAATGAAGTACAAAAAATGAACTGGGAATGGGGTACAGTGTAAAGATCCTGGGTTCAATCCCCAATATTGAGAAAAAATAAAAGAAAAATAAGGAACAATGGACTGAAAGTTTGCAGTTAAACAATCTGATATGAAATTTCACTATTGGAAGATTTTAAATTACAGATTCCATTTCTTCAATCATTAACTGTTATTCAGAAGAAGTTGCTGAATTTTTTTCTCATAAAAGTTATTCATAGTATTCTTTTATGATCAGCATCTGTAGTGATGGCCCCTTTTACAAATATTGTATTGTAAATTTATATTGTCTGATTTTAAACATTATTAGTATATCTAGGACAACTCTTTTCAACTGGTTTTTCATGAAAGAATAAAGCCTCAACTCTGAAAGGTATATAATGTATAAAATGAAATAACCATTTTATAGGTCTAAAATGCACTATATTAGCTATGTAACTTTCTAATTACATAGAAAAAATAGGAGAAATCTAAATATATTTCTTTCTTTTTAATTACCTAGAAGAATCCCAGTTGAAAAAAGCAAATTCTCTATTTTAATCAATCTACTCAGATAATCAATTTTTGTTTTACTGACTTTTCTATTACTTACTTTATTTTATTTGTTTTTTGGTCTTTATTTCATTCCTTCCACTTACTTAGATAAAATTTTGTCTGCTTTTGCTAATTTCTTAAGATATAGGAGATAGCTCAGTGGTCTAAGCGCCTGCCTAGATAAGCAGAAGAACCCAGTTTTGATCCCAGGTACCACATGCTGTGCCTACCCCACCCTAGACGCACTGAGCAGGCCACCAAGACCAGGAACGGTGGCACAGGTCTGTAATCCCAGTACTGGAGAGGCTGAAACAGGTGGATTTCTGTAAGTGCAAGCTGAATAGTTAGACCCTGTACCAAGTACATAAAAAAGATGCAATCGTAGATGGTTCATTTTAAATAGTTCCTTATTAAATGTCATTCATTATAAATTTCTATCTAAACAAATTTGAGCAAATTATAAACTGTGACATTTCATGTTTTGTTATCCTTTGGAAAAATACTTTCTAATAATCCCTGTAATTTTCTGTGAGGCATTGATTACTTAGAAGTGTGTTGCTCACTAAAAACACATAGTGGAGAAAAATCTGTTCAATAAATGATGCTCAATTTACTTGAGTAAATAGGATCCAAAATGTACAATAGGTATTGTGAATTGGGAAGAAACTGTTCAAAAAAAAGAGAGAAACAGTAATGGGGCGAAAGGAAAAGGAAGGTGGGGAAATGGAAAAATATAAACATATAAACAAGATGGGTAAGATAGTTGCACTGCTAGTTTCTCTTAATTCATTGAAAAGAAAGTTTTGTAACGATACTGTGTGGACAATATCTCATGCCCTATATCTTGTACTGTAAATAACTACTCTGATAACAATAAAAAGTGTATTAATTATCATTACTCTCCCATTATTTTGCTTTGAAATTCTGTTTCTTTTTCTTTTCAAAATAAAAAATGATACTCAGAAAATTGGATAACCATGTACATAAGGATGAAGCTAAATCCCTATGTCTCATCAAAAATCAACTCAAAATGGACTGAGGGCCTAAATACTTAAACTCAAGAACTGAAACTATAAAACTAATAGAATATATGTAGATAGAGTATTCATAGGACACGTATATGAAGATGTATAGTTAGCAAATATTTTCCCCTATTCCATGGGTTTACCTTTCAGTCTATTTATTCTTTGGTTGTATACTAAGTTTAAAGCAATTCCATAATATACTTATTTTTGTTTTGGTTTCCTGGGGATTTGTTTTCATATCCAGAAAAATCATCACCCAGACTGATGTCCAGAAGCTATTTCTCTATTATTTCTTTGGGAAGTTTTACCATTTCAGGTATCACACATAAGGTTTCAGTCATTTTTAGTTGACTTTTATCTATAGATAGTGGTCCTAAGCAGAAAGCCTGTGCAAATATGGATGTGTGGCTTCCTTACCCTAAGAATCACAGCCTTATGTCAACTGTCACTGAATATCTGAAAAAAGTTTTTCATGTATTTTTTCCAATTTTAAAGTTCTTCGTAACAAAAAGAGAGGTCCAATAATCACTTGCATCATGGCTAGGACTGCATCTGCACTTAAATATGGTACTGCATGTTATTATCTCAATGACGCTAAGAAATAGATAAACATTATTAAGCAATTTTGCAGCTAACAAAATCAAAGTTGAATAAGTTAGCTGCTGTCTGTAATGCTTTCAGCCCCTTAACAGTAGAAAAAGTCATATTCATTTTGTTGTTCATGGCATTTGATAGTCTTTGGTGAACAAGTATTCAATAAACAGGCTTTGGCAAGTAGTGTCTTCTCCATTATACATATGAAAATCCTTAATCTCATGGAAGGCCATTTGGAGAAAAGAGGATGAACCTAACACAATAAAGTTTTGGATCTGCAAACTACAGATCATGAGCCCGAACTTGCCCAGCTGTCTTTCTTCCTTTTTTTCCAGTTCTCCTTTAAATAAAATTTTCGGGCCAGAGAGATGGCTCAGTGGAATAAGCACTTCCCTGGAAAGCTTAAGGGCTGAGATCAATACCCAGTTCTGCCAAAAATAATAATAATAATAATAAATAAATAAATAAATAAATAAAATTTTCCTAGAACACAGTCATACTCACTTGCATCTGCTTATCTGGCTGCTTTGTCACTACAGTGGGTAACCTGAGTAGTTAGACCTGCGAAATCAAACTATTTACCAACCAACCATTGAGTGAAGGGGTGAGTTATCTGTGACTAAGGACTCAGTTACAAACTTTTCACCTCATTATATTTCATAGACACCCTACAAAACAAGAAGTCATGCCATCATCCAGATGCCGATGCTCAGGCCCAGAGAGGTGCTTGACCCAAGGTGTATGGCTCAGAAGTCAGAGTACAAATGTCAATTTTGATATGTCAGACTCTCATACTTACAGTCTTTTCATATCTAACAGTCAATGAACTCTGAAAGTAAATGGAAGATAATAAAGGGAAGCACCCTTTGGAGTGATTTGCACACTGTCACCTATTAACAAGTAAAAGCAAACTTAACATTTTATTACTAATATTTTTACACCAAAATAAGGATAATTAAAATTACTATTATTTATAACAATATGCCAAATTTCAAGCTTGTTAGGAAGTATATGTGGTGTGTGTGTGTGTGTGTGTGTGTGTGTGTGTGTGTGTACATGAATATAAGTATTCAATATATGTGTAGGTATGTGTGTGTGTCACATACATGTTTGATCTATTTCTTTTAGATATTCTATGAAGAAATCTTGACAGGTACAAAAAGGAAATGCTTAGAAACATGTTAGAGGATAGTGATTGCCAAGTCAAGGATTCTGCCTGGTTTTCCTAACACATCTGCTGTATCTGGGTTCTCTCTCTCTTTCTTTCTTTCTTTCTTTCTTTCTTTCTTTCTTTCTTTCTTTCTTTCTTTCTTTTCTTCTAGTTATTTATTTTTGGAAGCAGGAATCTAGCTCAGGACCCTGTGCTTTTCAGGCACACACTGTGCTGCTGAACTGTATCCCCAGCCCTCTTCCACTCTTTCTAAACTCTCCCCTCCAAGTTTTTATGACCTCAGACATTTCCATGCATGAAGAAGCATGCTTTGTAGTCTTCTGTGGTCACGCTGAGCACCACACTCCCAACCAGCAGCTTGCTAGGCCTCCTTTTTCAACATCCAACCATTATACCCAGCACTGTCAAATATGATGCTTTTCTTTCCACTATTTTTTGAGAGCTTTAAGCTCTGAACAACTCATTTCATTTTAAATTATCTTCTAATTCTCTATATGGGCTGAGAATGAGAGTAGTCAGGTGAAAAATGTAGTAGTGACAATAACTGAGAAGGAAGGTGTTTGTGAAAATCTTTTTCTTCTTTTTAAGAAGAGATGTGGTAGTGTTTTGTATCAACATGACTCCTTCTTTCAGATATAACAAAGCTAGACCAAGTGTTGGTGCTATAAATTGAGAGTTCAGTAGGTGATTCTATTGACCTAGTCTTTTTGGGATTGGTGTTACCGATTTTTCACACAAAAACCATCAAAAAAAAAAACCTTTCTAACGTAATTTCATCTTTGTTGGTAACCCTTCTCTCCCTCCTTATGCCTCTTCTCTTTCCCAGGATTTTCCTAGTTTCTTTGATCTTCTGCTGCCTTCTGTGTATGATCCCCTCCCCGTCTCAACAACTTCCCATGATGCCTCAGATGAAGTTGCTTAAGGGATGGAGTTAGTGGCCTATCTCCCCATTTCCCCAACTAGGTTTCCTGATAGCTAGTTCAAAGGAGAACTCTTGGATAATTGACAGACCAATGTATTTTATATAGAATAGACACAGGGAATGTTCAATTTAGAGAACTAACAGTCTAATGAAATATAAGATATTATATCTATCCTGATTTGGGGAAGATTTTTTTGTTCATATAAAAGTAGAGATGCAAGTCACCATTATTCCTGGTAGATTTTCTGAGTAGCTTGTGTTATTTTTATAAATGTTCCAAAGGTAAGAAATGCTAGTGGAGGAAATGCACAGAACCTGAATGCAAATGTGAAATCTACAGCCAGTCAGGAAACACCTATTGTCTTAGGAGCTGCGCACTCCTTTCTCTAGTAGTAGATACTGTACTTATATTCTATCCCAAAGGAAATAGAAGTGTGTCTGATAGCTGAGAGGAGACTAGAGTAATAAATAACAGCAAAAAAGTGAACCTCTAAGTGTAACAATAAATATTACCAGGTCTATGTGCCTGGCCACCATCTCAATGACAACTTAACCAAAATTTTTAATTGTGTCTATTGAGAATTTTCTCTTTCCCTTGTGAGAATAAACCCTTGATAATAATATTAACAATGAAATTCGGGCTCATTTTAGAATTAACAGCCAGAACACATCAATTTCATAAAATAAAATCTAACTGTATTTCTATATTGGTTGTCACGTAGAAATTTCTGTCATGCCCATTGGATTACGCCTACCCTGAATCAGCTGACTCTGTTCTAGTTTGCCTAGTTCCTTTGAGGTCATCTTTGCTAGCACCCACACTGTAAGTTCTCATTTCATTCCTCCCATCTAGCCAATGATAAATGCCAGCCTCACAGAATGTATCAGTAGCTAACTGGAGTCATCTAGAGTAATAGTAGCATCCCTTGAGGCACTTGAGCCTAGCCATTGCTCTGCTCCCCTCCTCAGGAGCTGTGCAGAGCAGAAAAGTGAAAAGGGAGCAAATGAGAAGGCCATGCTTTCCTTCACTGCAGGTCATTCTGGGTCTGAGCTGGAGAGAAGAAGAGAAATAAGATTGAAATATTAGACTGCAATGTCTTGGTGTTGTTACAACTAAAAATGCTCAAAAATCTGTGAGATCTTCTTAAAATGTTCATAGAGGACAAAAATGGAGTAATTCAGCAGTATAAGATAAGGACTGGTAAATAGTAAATATTTTGGGGGGACTTGTTCTCTAATAAACCCAATGTACAGATTACACTATATTTATAACAATTTATGTAGCCAAGATACAAACCTAGACTAGTGCAGAAAACTTCTGGAGTAATATAAGTAAGTATGGTTCCAAGTCCCCACAGCTAAGCACCTCCATGAAATGGATTATTTCACATCTCTTTTTTTATTTTAAAGAGAAAAAAAGATAAACAAACAATGAAGCTGAGTTCTGAAACAGGTTAGTAGGTCAGCTACAATAGTTGGTACATCGTTTATTTTTATCTTCATAATAGTCAATCAAAGTATAAGACATAGACATGATATCTTGTCTAAACATTAGCACAAAATATTCTTTTCAAGGAACTAAGAGAAGCTGTAAGCTATCTTAACTATTTGTGTATAGATTTTTTTTCCTTTTCTCTTTCTTTCATTCCCCTTTTCCCCATTGCAGTTTGTCATTTTTCTTCAATTTTATTCCCTGTTCACAATATCTATTGTATATTTCAGATATCATATTCTTATTCATCTTCTCACCCCAGCGAGACAGAATCATGTTTACAGATGTGGCTCTGATTTATTTCACTGAAGAGTATGGTCTCAAGTTGCATCTAATTACTTATAAAAGTCTACATTCTATCTTCTTTATGGCTGAGTAGTACTATATAAAAAACCCACAACTTTTTACCTGTTCTTCTGTTGATGAGCATCTAGGTTATTTGCAAGCTTAGCTATTAAAAATTATGCTGCTATAAACATGTATGCACATATATCATTGTGCTATGATTTTTTAAAAAATTCTTTTGGCAAGATACCCAGAAAGGGAATAGATGGTTCAAATGGGCTCTCTACTCATGCTTTTTAAAGGAGTCTCCACACTGAATTCCATAGTAATTGCACCAATCTATATTCCCACCAGCAGTGGAGAAGGATCCTTTATCCTCATAGCCCCTCCAGCACTTGTTATTGGCAGACTCCTTTTTTTTTGTTTGTTTATTTACTTGGTTGTTTTGTTTTGTTTTGTGGTACCAGGGATCAAACTCAGGATCTTGTGTTTGCCAGGCAAGCATTTAATCCCCTGAGCTATCTCCCTGGCCCCTTGGTTGACTTCTTCATGATAGCAGTTCTTTCTAGGATGAGATGGAATCTCAGTGTTGTTTTGATTTGCATCTCTTGAATGATCAATGACGCTGAACATTTTTTTTCATGTACTTATTTGCCACTTATATTTCTTTAACTGAGAATTGTGAGTTTGTTTTTCTTTTGATTAAATGAGAAGTTTTAGATCAACCTGATGCAATAATAATAGCAGTCTCAAAAACAAAACTAAATAAATACATAAGAATGTAGTCCACCTGCTGCACAACCATCATGAACACTATTTGAGATAATGCATAGAAACTGACAAGTCCAATGCTACACACATAATGACAGTATATCATTTTGTTTTCATCACATTTGATTACCTATAATATCTGTCTATCTTATCTTGACTAATCCAGGTACTATGGTTCTTATTCAGGTCTCATCTCTTTATGAATCTATGCCTTACTATCATATTTGAGACTTTATTCAAGTATTCACCAGGGATTATCAGGGAGGAAAAAAAGGGTGGGAATTCTGCACAACTTCCACAGGGCAATTTTATATAGAAATAAGAGAATCTGGCTTTGGTTCAGTATCTGAAATTGCTTTTCACCCATTTAGGCTAATCAATAATAGGTTACAAATAGTGAAATTCTTATCTCCCCAACTAGGGCTGCTGCTGAACAGTGTTACATCAACAACAAATACAGATGTCTGACAGACTGAGGCCCAAGTCTCAGTTCTGTCACTTATTTAGGCTAGATGATGGTCAGGTTGTGTAACCTGAGTCTGTTTCCCTAATGTAAAAATTGGTCCTGGCATCCATCAGAACAAGGTTTTGTGAAGATTAAATGTTATAAGAATCCCTCTGCACAACACTACCTTGGTCTCTCAGGGAAAAGGAAAGAACACTGGTGGACCCATAAAGCCTTAGAAAAATGTAAGTATGACCCTGTGCCAGTCAGTATCACAGAAGCTAGCAAGTCAACAGCCAAAGCCCAGCTTGGAGAAACATGTTCTGACATAGGTATTTCCAGGATAAATAGTTGTTGTTACATTGGTAACATTTTCATGAGATCCACTCTACAGTAGCTTACTAACATACCATCCAATACTCAATGACTAGCAAGCAGGCACAGTTTTTTGAAGAGACAACGAAAATGGGAACTTCCTTCCCCTCCAAGAAATGTTCATCTTTTACTTTTCTGGATTTTAAAGCTTATTCTATGAAGTATATGCCTTTAGATGTTAAAAAAAAGTTCAAGAAAGTCCAGATGTTGCATGCCAATAATTGGGAACAACAGTCTCATATTAGCCACTTTTGCAACACTGGGACAAAACACTGGACAACTAAAATTTGAATGCACTGTAATGGAGAGTAGCCCATAGGAGAGGGTTGGAGACTATTTCACAAGTGACAGCAAAGTCCTTTGAGGACAGGTAATGAATAAGTTGTGTGAGCCAGAGTTCCCCACGGGGGTGGCTCAGATTACCAGATACAGGTGTGTAAGATTGAAGAGGAGGTTCTGAGGGTTCATTCATGGTCTCCAGGGCTCAGGCTACACATGGCTACCTGACCAGCTCCAAAGCAAGAATGGCAAGGGTGAAAGGCATGACACAGTAAGGCTGCTCATTCTGTGGTGCCCAGGAAGCTGAGTGAAAAAGGGAGGAGCCCAAGAAAACAACACACCATTCCAGGTTACACACAGGTGACTCACCAGTTCCAACCAGGTCCCACCTCCCAAAAGCACATTCAGCTATGCCATCACCATAGACTTATCTCCCCCATGCGCCTATCTACCCCCATGGTCTCCAAGGCTAAGACCACACATCGTGGCCCAAAAGCTCCATCTCCCAAAAGCTCCATATCTGAACACAGGAGACCTTTGGGGCATATTTTCGATCGAAACCATAACAAGTGTTTTCTTCTTAATAAAAAAAAAACCAATAAGAAGATACAGACTTTCAAACCAAGATGATAGAAAATTAACAATAGTTACTATATTGCGCACTGCTATCTTCAAAGTAGTGGCTCAGATTACCAGATACAGGTGTGTAAGATTGATCAAACAATATAAACAATAACTTTTCCTTTCAATGAACTAATAGAAATTAGTAGTATAATTGTGTGTGTGTGTGTGTGTGTGTGTGTGTGTATTCCTTCCTTCTTTTCTCCTTTCCCCCATCCCAGCTGTTCTTTCCTTTTGAGTAATTTCTACTATGCCATTATTGATATGTCAAAGTGACTACCGATAGTACCAAACCCCCACATTAAAGAGGAAATAACTTGAATCAATATACTAGACAACACAGGCTTACCTCCCAACATGAAAAGTCCCTTGGAACAATAGAAAAAATACTATTTTATGAGCATGAATATTTATTCACCTGACAAATATCTAATGGCCTCCTACTATGTTCTAGGTGCTACTGTGGTGAATAGGACAAGCAAGATCCCTGATCTCACTCATGGAGAAAAAAAGTACCAGAGAAAGGAAAACAATGAAGTAGACAATATAATTATAGATACTGATATATCCTAGAAAAGTAATCAAATACAGCACTGTAATGGAGAGTAGCCCATAGGAGAGGGTTGGAGACTATTTCACAAGTGACAGCAAAGTCCTTTGAGGACAGGTAATGAATAAGTTGTGTGAGCCAGAGTTCCCCACGGGGGTGGGCAAGGGAATAGGAAATCTGAAGGTCTACAGTGGAAATAAGGTTAGCCCCAAAAAGGGATACAAAGTGGTATGCATTCATTAGGAATTTTGAAGAATTTCTATTCTGTCTAAAATAGAAAAAGAAGACTAGGCTGGATTGCCTGAGAACCAAGGACAAATCTTCCAGAGGAAAACATGAATGGAGGAAGCTTCCAGGTGATATTATTAATAGAAAATACATGAAGCTGAACAGAAGTCATAAAAGTAACATGAAAGGCAGGTGTGGAGAAAATCCCAGGCAAGGAAGTAGCGTTTCCTAGGATGGCTCAGCTCACTTCCTTCCACCAGTCTTCTTCAGTCCTTCTGACCAAAGGCTCCATTACTCAGGAAAGCATTTTCTAGCTCTCCTTTTAAGAAAAGGAGACCCACAAAGAGAAGCCATTATAGACAACCTCTTCCATCCTTTTGGGTCTATAATTTCCATGAGAGAGTCAACACTGTAAAATAATAGCAACTAAAACATCTAAATTTAGATAAGCTGTTTTTCTGCCATAAAGGAATGATTGAATTTCATGAAGAAATTACTGACAAGCTGAACATTCTTAGGGGAAAAATTCACATTCAAAGATTTTAATTGTAGAGGCCATAGTTTTTCAAAACTGAATGCATTTACCTCCAAAAGAAAGTATTCTTCAGTATGCAGATACTGGGTTACAAAAAATAGGTAGATTTCTGGGCCTTGTAATATAAGCAAATAGTTGTGCTACTTTAGGCAATCCACAAAATCTCTGTTCCTCATATTTCAGAAATAGCATAAATAACATGTTCCATCTACTCAGAGTTTTATGGTTTGAATGCTATAAAGTTTAAAATTATGAAGTTTAAATCACCTATCCATTCACTTT
This sequence comes from Octodon degus, assembly GCF_000260255.1. Taxonomy (NCBI): domain Eukaryota; kingdom Metazoa; phylum Chordata; class Mammalia; order Rodentia; family Octodontidae; genus Octodon; species Octodon degus. The sequence continues at coordinate 8,778,443 of NW_004524675.1, read as the reverse complement.
CTTTCTTACTATATGCAAAGCTCTGAGTTAGTGCAGTATTTGAGGAGAATAGAAAACATCTCCCTCAAGCTCCTTATACTACAGAAAAGTAAATAATAAACTTCTTGAGTAACAAAAATCATGGTTTGGGAACAATCTCTGTTTTCCTAGCTGAGAATGATGGTTGTTCAATGTGCTTACAGTATTTTGATTTTGTAAAATTCTGATGTTAGAATATCCCATTCCTTTGGGAGAATCTTTCAAGCGAGAAGTTATAAAGGGCCTGTGGGACTTGAACAAATCTGGCAGAGTGAGCTGCAGGAAGACTCGTTCATTCTTGGAATTCGTGTTGATCGGTTATCTTGGTTCTGAAAATAGATGGGACTATAAATATCTTTAGGAGAGAAGACTCAGATCCTCTAAGCAGAGAAAACATGAGGAGAGGAAGACACCACAGTTTCCTACAAGCTCTGCCATGGCATAGTTAATATAAATTATGGATTGGCATGGGAGTGAGAAAAAGAAAAGAGCACAGAAGCCAGAGTCTTCTCAAAGAAAAATCTTTGTAAGCCACAGTGACTGATTATTATACATGAAGGAAGATAGGCAACAGCATTGGTGATGGAATTTTCAAGCCTCATTGGGGAAATACAGGTGTGATTAGTAAAGGACAGGAATGTGGCCTGCTGAGGCCAATAGGGTTGGGAAGGAAAGGAGGAGCTCAGTTTGGCCACAGTTCATCTGAGGCAAGAAAGATGGAATAGCCAGGTGGGAATGTTCCTAATTGGGGCAGAGAACATGGTTGAAGGTAGAGAGGTTTCAGCATTATTTTCACAGACACTGCCATGGAATCAGATAGAACATTAGTATGAAAAGAAGGAGCTCTGACCCCAGATTGGACTTTCAGAGATGTCTATAATGCAGAGTTAGGGAACAAGAGGAAAATCCAGGGTTTGAGACAAATCAGGCAAAAAGATAGAGTGACTTACTTTAGAAATGACTAGAAGGTTTTTCAAGGTTTCAAGACAGACACGCAATGTACTTTTGAGCTTCTTATCCAAGAAATAAGTAAATGAAAGAATGGAAATAAGATGGTAGCTAAAAAGGAACATAAGATCTTACTGATATTTTCTTGCTAAAAGGTGAAAGAGAAGCTCATAGTTTGGAAATCTATGCAGAAGGACAATTTCAAGATCCTCAAAAGGAGGAATAAATATAGCAACAGTATCTTATATGGGCTTTAGTTTCAGAGAAAAATGAGGACACAGACCCCTTCAAGCTGGAAGGGACAGTAAACATGAAGGTGGAAAGGTATTAGAATAGATAAGGGAAACTCTTAAGTTCCTAAAAGTAGACTGGGGGGTCTATCACTAAGAATGTGGATTTTGGAAGAGTTAAGTGACTTTGGAGCAGCTATTGATAAGTAATCACCCATAACCAAGGAAAGAACATGGAGCTAAACAATGAGTGCTGAATTGGGTGACAATCACAAAGTAAATATGCTTTGACTTGCTTCTATTTGCTAGACACATATATTTGAAGATACACAGATACCCATCTAGAGATAGATATCGATACAGATACAGATAGAGGTGGTTTACATCTCTGAGTAGCAACATCTTATGAATGAGGCACAGGAGTATGCAGACTCATTGTTTAGAAAGAATGCACAGTTAGCACTGAAAATAGTACTGGCAAGAGTCTAGAGGACCAGGCCACTAATGAATATTTGACCTCATTCTAATCATCTTCCTTGTTTCCTGATGATAAAAAATTACTACCCTCCACATTCCTTAAAAGTTACATTTGCATCTTAGACATCCTTCCAGTTAGAGATCAGGCAGTGAGGCAGAGCCCCTCCACCTGTATTGATTTTCTATATTTTGGATTACATGTCTGCACTAGTGAGGTTTCTTTTGGTTGTATTCTACCTCAAGCCAGGGAAATGGATCAAGTAGCTAACTGCTGCAGAGGGGAGGAATGGCATGGCTGGAGAAATGAATAAAGCCAGGGATAGCAATAAGGCTCCATCTCCTCATACTGTTTCTAACCACACCTGAGCTTTATCTTCTCATACTTCCAAATGGCTCAGAATGGGGAACATGGTTCTAAACAGTTGCCCCATAACTCCTGTGATCGCTATTTCTCTCTGATCCAAGGCCAAAATCCTTGGAAGAAGGATGTGATGATTTCTCTCGGTCTGAGGAACAGGACAGAAACTGTGGTTGACTTGGGCCATTGAGGTGTCTATCCTGGGCCACTCAGTGATGGCTGTTAGAAAGTAATGCAAGGTATTATGAACTGGAATAAGGAAGAACTAACTCCCCAAAAAGAAGGAAGGAATAGGTGTTTACAGGTTAATTTGGAGAAATATTTCTTTTATCTTTTTGGCAGTTTAAAACTAAGTAGGTATGGATTTTTTTGTATTTATCCAAAATATTTATAAGTATTGGAATGCACAGATTGTAATTTGTTTATGCAGTGAAATACAATACAGCAATGAAAATGAATGAGTATAATACAGTTACACCATACAATATTATTGTATTATGGATGAATCTAACAAGTCTAATATTGATTAAAAGAAGACATAAAATAACATGTGCTCAATTTTCCCATTCATTGGAAAGTTATTTCTATGATGTTAGAAGTCATGAAGACTTCACATTTTGATAGAAGCAAGGTTAATAAGGGGCTGGTAATATTTTATTTCTTGATCCAACCAGTGTCACGTGCATGAGTTCATCTTGGAATAATTTATTGAGCATCCACTTATAACTTGTGTGCTTTGGCATTGTTATTCTTAAATCAGAAGGCTTTTTTTCTGCAAATGTTTGTTATCAATAAAAAGGGAATAAATAGACTGAGTTCAGTTTTTTAAAAATAATGGTACTCTTAAAATTTTAGCTACAGTTCCTTTAGCTGTTTTTACAGACTGGGAAGCAAAGGAGTGGGGGTTGCTGATTCTCTATCTTGTTGACATCAAGTGTCCAATTCAGAAACACAGCCAGGCCTCGATTTCTAAACAAATATCCAGGGTATTTCACCAACTTTCCATAATACACACAGTCCTTTTAGTTTTTTTTTTTCTTTTTAAACAAAGAATGGATTCATTCATTCACTTGGCATTACTGGTCAACCAGTGTTCTTGGTTAACTGGTGTGAAGACTGGTGAGTTCTTGTATAGAAATACAGAATACTGTAGAACACATGTAAGAAGCCATTTTGTACTGGCCTGTGCATCTTTATCAAGAAGAATATGGATACATTTATACATGGACTGGATATTCAGTGGTCAGATAGGGGAACTGGTACAAAACTGCCAAGCACAAGAGTTACCCACAGAACCGTATAACTAACCTGCACAGCCACTTGGTACTTCATGTCCCTTAGCTGTAAAGTGGGACAAATTATGTGAATATATGTAAGTTTTTAGGAAGGTTATGGAAATGTAGGTGGTATCAAGGGCAAAGCCCAGCTCTGGGGGAGAAGACTGCCCCAGGGAGGAGGAATGTTTTCTTCACTGACATTATTTAGAATTAGCAACATGTGGTTGTCAAAAAAAATACCCTTTCGTGTTTTATTATTGTTTGTAATTCTTTATGGATGATGCAGTTCCTTACTGCCCACATCTGAAGCACACATCCCCACTTCCCTATCCTTCATCTGCTACACTACCAGGACACATCATATACTACATAAATACTTGCTAGCATCTTTGAAGTCATTTAGCTATGGAAGGCCATATAAGAATTCTCCTGGCCTGAGCATAGAGAGTGGGATAAGTAGATAAAATGACTATGTTCATTCAAATTGTCATTTAATACCCAACCTAGGGAGAGAACTATTTTGCCTGACCACAGTGGTGCCATCACTGGGCAGGAAAGGGAAGCACTGTGAGGCTTTCCTGGGTGGTCACTATTGAAGGCCACTTATAATTCCACACAAGACCCTTCTGCCTGTGGTTCAACATGTTTTCCCAGCCCTCAGCATTGTATTCAGTTGCCTCTCTGCTCAAAGGAGCCAAAGATGGTTTGAAGATATCTGCCCTTGAGAGCACAATTCTTCCGAAGAGCTATTTCTGTGCGGTGCTTTTTACTGTGCCAAGGTGAGCGCCTACTTTAATGATAAGAATAATCAACTGCTTTGTCTTCTAAAGGGATCTTGATGCCAGCACTATGTATTTCTTCTCCATGAGTGAAATCAAATAAACGGAGAAACAAAACCCAGTTAAATATAATAACGGGGGAAAACACATAAAGAGAAATTTAGCTTAGTGTTTCCACCAATCTCACTGTATTGCCACCAAAGTAGAGGATCCCCTTATTCTGGTACCAAGTACAGCATTATAGAAATCCTCCTATGACATAAGAACCATCTCACAGAAGGCTTGTAAGAAAATATGGTACCTGATCCCAGTACCTCATGTAGTTGACTTAGCAAAATTTGAAGAAAAAAACTCCATTTTAGCTAAAATTTAGAATAAGAAATAAATTTTCCCAGCAAGTGTTTTTATTACTCATCTCTGACTCTTCCTAAGGAGAGGTCACAAAGTAGAACCCAAGACCAAACAACAAACCAAACTCAATAAAACAACCTACAACAAAAATTCAGAATTGTGCCCATTGGACAATGTGGATTAGATAGAAGAATTTTTATTGCCCAGGTCATGCTTCTGTACTTGCAAACTTTAGAGTACCCTCTAAAAGATAAAAGCCTTGGCGGTCAGCTTTCCATCGCCATGACAAAACACCCATGAGGACCAACTTGCAGGAGGAAAGATTTACTTTGGCTCATGAAGCCCTGCTCCTCACTCGCTGGTTCCATTGTTCTTAGGCCTGTGGCAAGGGAAAGAAGGTCCTCGCAGAGGGCACATCAGAGGCAAGCTGCTCATTTCACGGCCTCCAGCAAGCACAGAAAGGGAAAAACAAGAGGAAGCAGCTAGGCCAAGATATAGTTTCCAAGGCCGTGTTTTGCGACTCACTTCCTTCAAGCAGACCCCAATGCCTAAGTTCTCATTACTTCTCAATAATACCTCCACCTTATAAATCCATAGATAGAGCCACCCACTGACAAATTTAGAACCCTCAGGATTCAGTCATCTTCTAAAAGCCCAACCACTGACGCTGCTGCACTGAGGACAAAGCCTTCAGTACAGGACTCTGTGGGGCCTTCCAGATGCAAATTGTGACATGTGCCAAACAAAATTGCTTTGAAGAAGCACAAAACCTGACTAGAAAGTATTCCAGTAGCCACTGGTCTCCAGCCTAGGCCACACTGTATTTAGCAATGTAACGCTTAGAAGTGCAGTCCCTGAAGTCCCCACCTCAGTTTGTGCCCTAGTAGAAACCACTTGACAATCAGATGGCCCTGGACATACAAGCTAACCTTTCTGAGCTTCAATTATCTTGCTTATAAAACAGTGTTAATAGCGCTACCTATCTCATGCAATTGTTGCTGAAATTAAATAAAGTTTTGACAGAAAGCAATTGGAATAGTGCCTAAAATATAGTCAGCACCCTTTATTATCACAGCTCCTACTTTTCACACAAAAACAATTATTTCAGCACAGATACATGACCAGTATATTTGAGGAAGTGAGCCATGAGTGAAATCAGGAGAGCAAAATGTAACTGAGCCTCTCAGAAAGCCTGGGTACGGATCTGGGGAGCCCCAGAATGGTCACAAGCACACAGCACCTTCTGCTGCAGGCAGAGCAGAGATATCGGGCTCTCAGAAAGCCAGAGAATGTGGAAATTTCCCACACATCTTGAGTGCAACATTCCCAAAATTATGCTCATTCTCTTCTCAGCCATCTCCCACTACTGTTTGCATTCCCAGTCTCCCCCTTCTGCTCTTCTTATTTTCTGTATCTCAGGACTCATGCCAGAAGCCTAGGAGTCAACTGCCATTTAATCCCCCTGCCTTAGGCCTCCCAACACCAGGGACCTGTAATGTGTACCTTGGAAAGGGACCATTTCTGTCCACTCATCTCCCAGCACAGAGTTCCTGCTCAAGGTTCAGCCAACACCGTTTTTCAGCTGCACTACTGCAATGCCCTCCTTTTCTCATCTCCGCTTCTGTACGTGCTCTAGGCCAGTCATTCTCCACAAATCCTCCAGAGCAACCTGTAAACTTAAAAGCCCAATTGTGGCACTTCTCTAATAAAATCTCTGTTTCTTTTGATCCAATTCCTTTGGTTCCCACAGTCCCATTATGTCTTTAGCCACACAGACTCTCTGCGGGGCCACAAATCTCTCACACTCCCTCATCCTTTCAGGCACTAGTCACGAGCTCCTTGCTCTGCTTGGCATCCCTCTGTTGGTCTGTGTACCCAGGAATCTCCAGCGCCCAACGCAAGGCCCAATTCCAAGGCTTCCGCTTCTCTGGAGCCTTCCATGACCTCTACGGGTGCTCAACCCAAACAGTCTTGCTTTCACAGGTTTATGTGGAATGGAGCACACACAGAGTTCCATAAAGCAGTCTTTTTAATCATTTTATAATAGTTTGTTTGCTAGAATATTCTCCATCACTGAGACGATATTACAGACCATCATAAATCATAATGATTAGAATAATAATTTTTTTGTTGTATTTTAGGGAAGGGTCTACAGGGTGTTCAGGGTCTCACTACTAGATCGGACTCGTAGTGATCCACCTGTCTATAGCCTCCCAAGAGTTGGGATTACAGGCTCACACCACCAGGCCCAGTCTCAATTGCCATCTCAGTGCACCCTGGGGGGCGGGGCCGTCACAGCAGGCCTGGGGATTGAACCCCCGGGCCCTGTGCCTGCTTGCAGGCACTTTAATCTGCTGAGCTATTTGGCCAGCCCTTAATGATAACAATTTTGTTGAAACTAGTAACCATTAGTGTTGAGTCTTTGGTAAATCCTAGACACTTTGCTAAGCCATTTATTAGCTTAAACACACAAAATTGCTGTATTTATTGGTCAAAAAGGTCAGATATTGGTAATTGCATATAATTCATCCTAAAACACACATCATTTTTATTTGACTTCATCACAGTCTTAAGAGGCAGATATGTTATTATATCCATTCCATGCATAACAAATGGAGATTCAGAGGTTTTAAGTAACTTTGTCCAGAATGATACAATGAGGAAGAGAAGGAAACAAGTCTCAACTCTAAATCAGTATTATATCCTGATGCCAGGAACTCTGTTTAATTCACAGATTAACCGATGAAGCAATGATCTGGGGACACTCAAATATATAATGGTGTGGTTAATTGACAACTGGTGGTCAAATTGTTACACTCAGCTGAGCTAAACTAATCTGGGGCTGGGTATGGGAGGGCCCCCTGAGGATTGTTGCTAGCCATATAAGAGACAGAACTAGTGAAGCTGTTGGAAGGCTGTTAGGGAAGCTGTTTGTTACAGCTGTTGGTTCTCTTGGGCTATTCTGCTGGGAGACCCTGTCATCCTGGCTTTGATGAACTTGGCTTTTCTCATCAGAGGAAGAGCTTGGGACTTCACTGTTGCTGAGAATAGCTACAGTTCAATTGAGGGGAGCTCTGGTTCTCACCTTGAGCATCGCTTCCTGGCTCCAGTGCAGATCCTCAGCCTGCTAGCACAGCTCCTTTATCCTGCAGGCACAGACTTTCTAGCTTCCACCACTGACCTGTGGGCCTTCCCAGCGCAGATCCGTGAAGCAGGCCTGTATAAGCCATCGTTGTGGGCTCTAGGCCTCAGCTGGACTTGTGGGAGGCGCTGCTATGAGTTCTAGGCTTTCAGCTGGCCTCATGCAGATATTAAGATCCAGGTCTTCAACTGGATTCTTTGGTCTTTCATGTGTGAACAGGTTTCCTGCTCTCTTTGTATATGATTCTTTGGGGATTCATTACAAAATAATCTTATAAAATGAGTCTTGTATTGTAGCACTCCTCTTGCAAAAACCGCAAGTGACAGTTGGTGTCCCAAACAAAGAGGAAAATTGAGTAGAGGAACAAGTATGAGGTGAAGCAAGTTTCTCAGTGGCAAGCAAAAGCTGTTAAATACTGAAATGAGCTAGAGAAGCTACAGAATCTTCAAGAAAATGATTTCCTCCCCTCAATGGTAGATAGATTTTCATCTGTCTGAGTGGTTTAAATATAATCCTTTGTGAAGGTCAATAAATTGGGCTTGGCAAGTTCTTTCCACAGTCTCTGTGATACTAGGATACACTGGCTTAATATGGCTCAGTGCAAGGCCTGAAAATGAGAGGGTGCTGATCCCCCAGCCAGATGTAATCTCTTCCTCCTTTAAACACTCTCAGTCCTCTGACACAACCTTCTTTGTGACACACACAGTGATTTTGGTATATTTTTCTGACTCTGCTAGAGGAAAGCTCACCTAAAGTCCTGGGCATGTGTGCTTATTTTGACATGTCCCAAGCATAACACTTAATGCAATATTTTTAAATGTATTTGGTACAAGGCTCACTATGCAACTTGGACTCATAGTGATCCTCCTGTTTTCAGCTTTCCCAGTACTGGAATCATAGGTGTGTGCCAACATGCCCAGTCTTGGTGGCTGGCTCAGAGCACCTGGAAGTGGGGTTGAAGATTGAACCAGGTCCCTGTGCTTGCCTAAGCAGGTGCTTAGTCCACTATCTTGCTGGCCCTCTACTATCTTTATTTATTTATTTATTTATTGTAACATTTTAAAATTTGATCTAATAGAACTTACTTTTGTCCTCTAAAAGAATCCTGTGGTACTGACTGAAAGTAAGGCTATAATTTTGGCCTAAAATCTACCGTCAAAATTGAACAACTCATACCATGAGAACAAAGCTTGTTTAGTGTGGTCCAAATGTTATTACACATAATCTAGTCTGTCTGTCTGTTTGTCTGTGTCTGTCTGTCTGTCTCTCTCTCTCTCTATCTTTGAATTATTTTGATATATGATCATTTAAATGTAATTTGTTCCAGCTAAAGCATATGAAAGATGAACCACTATTTTCATTAATAAGAAAAATACCTAGCTATATTACTAATCCAAAATAGTATGTGCAAATATCTAAACTAGTATTTAGAGATTCTTAGTCACCACCATCTCGAAATAATTCTAATGAAAGGTTTGTTGCATAATTGTCAATCCATAGATTCATGACTCTTCATAGTGGCAGTGAATACGTAAAATAAAGATTGCTCTAGAAACTTACTCTCAAAAAATAACAAGAATAATTACACTTTTATAGAACATTAAAGTGAAAAAATAAACCTTTCAAATAGTTTCGCTCATTTGATCCATATAACAGTCCTCACCATTTATATCACCACTTTAGAAGATATTTACAGGAAACTTGGATCAGAGAGATGAAGAAAATTGCTATGAGTCACAAAGCTAGTAATAGCAGAGTTGAGACTGGAACCAAGGCATTTTCCTCATTCCAAATCTCATGATTTTTCTGAAGGATCTTTCTGTCCACATGGCCAATTTTAAAAAGAAAAAATCATAGACAAAGCATTTTTATCTATGCTGCAAGTTCCAGACAAAAGTGATCAGTTTTCTGAAAGAGGCAAATCTTAGTTTTGGTAACTGAGCTTGGATATTAGTTCTTCACATCTTCTAGAAAATACCAACAGCTACTACTTACTAATCATTTACTGATGGCCTCTTTCCTGAGTGCTTTACATGAAGCAATCTCTTTAATGTTTATCAATCAGGAAAATTGAAATTTTTTCCCCATATTTCAAATGTGAAAGTGCAGTTTAGCAAGGTGAAGTAACTTTTCCAAGGTGACATGGCTGGAAAGGTATGTGGAAGAGATGTGATATGAACCCAGATCAACTGACCCAGGGTCTGCATTTTAGTCTTTCTGGGACCTGCTGATGCCTTTGGTCCTCACAGCCTAGACCTGAGCAGCACGAGCAGCAGCACCTTGGGAACATGGCAGAATGCAAAGCTCTGGCCACACCCCAGACCTGTGGATTCAGGAGCTCTGGAAGTAGAGCTCTGAACTTTGTGTTTTAATGAGCTCTCTATGTGCTTTTGAGGCACAATCAAATCTGAGAAACACTAAGCAAAGGTGAAACAAGAAGAAATGGGAGATATTTGTAAGGATTCTCATACTGTCTGTGCTACCAGGGAATGCATAAAGGAAGTGAGTAAGGTTAGCAGCTAATAAGCTTGTTGAAAATGAAAATCTTCAGGGCATAGTAAAGCCAAAAAGGAAAGAAATAATCTTAACTAGTGCACGCAGAAGCTGAAAACAGCAATGATGAGTAATTAATCAGGCAATATGTTACACTGTAATCAAGATGAGAAAATTCCGGAAGGACTAAATGACACAGAGTTTATTACTGCATGGTAAATGATCATTAATAAATGTGGCTGTTAAAAGAACTAAAAAGATGATAATTGTAGTAGGAAATGTCAGCTGTAGAAGGAACAACTTGTGGTTGTAATCACTTGGACAAATTACAGGTATGGACACAGAATCAAGAAAAGAATAGAAATTAGCTGTGCTGTGAGAAAAACATGGTATGCACTTGAGAGCTCTTTTTATACAAAATCAAGGTAGTTACAAGGATATGAACTATTTATCGAAAGTTTTAACTGGCTACCATTTGAACTGCTAAAAATAATGAATTTGTATAATCTTAGTGGAATACTGTTTGGCACTGATCCATACCTCTGATGTGGGAAAAAGAATTATGAAGATTATCTGGCATGGAATTTCCCTGGTCACCCCGGGTATTTCTTTGATTTATCTGCTGATGTCTTCTACTGACCTCCAGTTTTCCTACAGGGCTGATTCTGCACATGATTCAGGAATACTTCAGAGTACTCCCAACCAGGAACAGCTTCTAGGGGCACTAGATTCCAAAATCATTCACTATGTCTCTTTAGAGGACTGTTTTCCAGGTTTAATGCAGAGGGGCTAGATAGTGACATCAAGAAGGAAAAGAAAGTAACCCTCTACCATACTTACAGGAGAATATGAAAAGAAGATAGATTTACACATCAGTACCAAGTCATAAACAGTAGCACTATAGCTTATTCCTTTCATTTGGTGGCTGCTTCTAAAAACAAAAATCCTTACTGGTTTTTAAAAGGAAGAAAATAAAAGACACATTAATTGAAACGGTCAAGGAAAATAGTATCCAATAAAGCTGTCTAAATGAGCTTTACCAACAAAAGGGTATGCTCTTCTTTGATTAAGTGTTCTGCAGGGATTCTTGAAACCATATTGATAAGAATTAGCTGAGTGTATTGACTTATTACATGCCATTGCACGATGGTGTGGTTACTGTCATGTTGCTGAGGTGCAGTACATGGCACCTGCCACTTCAAGGAGGAGAGCTTTATTTTGAAACATAGTTTGTAGAAATTTCATGGCACAGGGCCAGGGAGATAGCGCAGTAGAATAAATGCTTGCCTGGCAAGCTCAAGGGCCTGAGTTCAATCCCCAATCCCACCAAAAAAAAAAA
>NW_004524675.1:8765171-8766897 GCF_000260255.1 Octodon degus | reverse complement strand
AGAGAGAGAGATTGATTTTAAAAAGATTAAGAACTTGCTACTCTCACTGACAGTGACACAATAAATGACAGGTATACTAAGACCTAATGTGGGGGGGGGGGTAATCAGAAACAAATAGTGAAACTTCATGAACTCACAGAGATTTCATGGTACAGTTGGTTGACTCCAAGACAGGGCAGCAAGGCAGAAGCACGTGGAGGAGGAGGAGGAGGAGGAGGAGGAGAAGAGGTTAATGCACAGCAGCAGGGAACAGTCTAACCCACTGCTGATTATCATGACAACTTGCTCTAGTCACCCCCGCAAACCCCCACCTAGGAGCATTGCAAAAATACTGTCTTAAGTCACTATGTTTTGAGGCGTTTTATTACACATTAGTATAAAACTGAAGCACCGGACTACTCAAAGTAATTGAAAGTAGACTTAAATGAAACATTTCTTCTTATAGAAGGAGAGGCCTTCACGCTTACAAGTAAGAGATCATGAATATAACAGCACCAAAAAAACTAAGATTCTGAAAAGGGAGAGGACATCCTAATAACGTCAAGACTGGAAGAAGGATCTGCATTAACAGTCACAGGTAGCTTATTAACAGAGACCCTCATTCATCCATTTTGAAGAGACAGAGGAATGGCAGGCTCGTCTGGTCCAGGGACCCAGAACCAAGGAGTGGCGGAGATTGAGAAGCTAGCAGGTTGGGGTTCGGTGACAGCAGCCCCATCGGCCGAAGTTCGGGGTCAGGGGGCAGAGGTGCTGAGTGCGAGGTGGGGGTGGAAGGCCTGGTCTTTGGCTTCTCGACTCGGTCCTGTTTCGGCAGCAAATGTGTCTCGGCCTTTCAGAAATAGGAAGGTCGCTGATTATTCAGTTTTAGGAGTCTGATGATGCACATGAAGATTATGGAAGAGATTCAGGTCTTCCCACTAAGAAAACCTGATCATCTCCCCGAGAAGCTAAAAATAAGAGGCGGTCCGGAAAGAATTCACAGGAAGACAGTGAAGACTCAGAAGAAAAAGATGTGAAGACTGAGAAGGATGATTCTCATTCAGCAGAGGACAGTGAAGATGAAAAACATCATAAAAATGAGTGCCAACAGCAGCAGGCAGCATCTAAAGCAGCCTCCAAACAGAGAGATGCTGATGGAAGATGCGGGCAGTGAGGAGGAGCAAGAGGAAGAGGATGAGGCCCCATTCCAGGAGAAAGATTCTGGCAGTAATGATTTCCTAATGGAAGATGATGATGACAGTGAGTACGGCACGTTCAAAAAAGAAAAATGAAAAGATGGTTAAGAAATCCAAACCTGAGCAAAAAGAAAAGAAAATGCCCAAACAGAGGCTAAAGGCTACAGTGACACCGAATCCAGTGAAAGGCAAAGCGAAAGTGGGTTGCCCCACAGCTTCCAAGGCATCAAAGGAAAAGACTCCTTCTCCCAAAGAAGATAAAAACCCAAAAGCCTGGGGCCGGGGAGATGGCTCAATAGAATAAGTGCTTGCCCGGCAAGTGCAGGGGTCTGAGTTCAAACCCCGGTTCTGAAAAAACAAAAACAAAAACAAAACAAAAAAAAACTCAAAAGCCTTCCAGAGAAGAAGACTTCAGCAAGGCCTCCACCCAAGAAGTCTGGAGACAAAGGGTCTGAAGATGAAGCCTAGTCTGGGGAGCTGGGGAAGATTAAAAGTACTCATAGTTTGGGTAGAGATTTTATTAAAAAGAGGAGGAGGAAGAAGAGGAGGAG
>NW_004524675.1:8720749-8764801 GCF_000260255.1 Octodon degus | reverse complement strand
AGAAAGAAAGAAAGAAAGAAAGAAAGAAAGAAAGAAAGAAAGAAAGAAAGAAAGAAAGAACCTACTTAACATAGAACATGGTTTGGCTATGGCTTCACTTATGGGCTTTCAGTGCTTTTTTTCTATTTGTTCAATATAATTTTTCTCTCTGTCTTTTTCCCCTCCCTCTTGTTCACTCTTCCTCTCTTTCTCCAGAAATCACTGTATATGGAAGTGTTTAAGTTACCTTTGTGTCTGTCAGCCTTCTCTTTGCCACCATCCCTGTTTCCCAATGAAAGCCATGTCAGGTTAATTACTGGACTGATTGCTCCATCTTTTTTCTTTTTAATGGAAGATGCACCACATGTGTGAAGCAATAAGATCTGAGATGGAGACAGTGGGAACTTCGATTTTGGTTAAAATGACATAGCAATTTGAACAGTAATCAAAACACATAGATTTTAGGTAAAAATAATTGCTTCTTTCTCTGCCTGGACTTGTAAAAAAATCAATTTTCATCTAATATGAGTTTATGTATCTATATGTATAAGTATAAATCTCTAAAAGTCTAAAAAAATCGTGACTCTAAACTGATGAGTCCAGTAGGAGATAAAGGTGAATTTTGAATTGTTACCAAAAAAAAAAAGTTAACAGAAACCCTAGCAATGCCACTTTACTCTAGCCAAACTCCAAAGCAAACATGTCTCACCCCTACTCTGTGGCTTTAGTTGGGCTTAGTAGGGAGCAGATCTTCCACTCTAGGCACCCCACCTATTTCTTTTTCCCATAGAAGCAATCAGTAAAGCTCAAATTCCCCACCCAGGTGTTAACAAGGCCCAAGAACCTCAGAGCCTCTTACCTCTACTAGGTAGCAGTGAGGTGAAACATACTATGCATTGTATCTGGTCAGCACTTCACTCCCCTCAACCCTGTGCCAGTGGAGCCCAGGTGAGGGGCTGCAGCTCCATACCTAGTCACCGGCAAGAGGAGGTATGAAGCTAAGTCCACGCAACTTAGGCCCTCCCTCCACTCAATGTCATGGCGTCCAGCAGAGAGCTCACCTGAAGACGTTTTGAGCTGATCTGACACTCCTGCTCCCAACCAAGGAAGCAGCAGGGCTGAGGAGCACAGGCTGGATTTCTCACAATGAGGTAGTCAGAGGCAGCACTTGTCTTCTAGACACCAAGCCTGGAGGAACCCACTGAAAAGAAAACAAATCATCAATCTGCCTCTCGAGCTAAACCCCAAAATAGGGACTAACCACAAAAGGAACATAGCACTCAAGATTTCCCAATATAATATCCAAATATCCAGGATAAAACAGAAAATCAGCACACCAAAACACAGGAAAATTACAGCTTACATGACAAAAGACAATCCCATGGCTACCAATATATAGACTGACCAAACACTGGAAGTATCAGCTAAGGATTTTAAAACAACCATCATAAAAATGCTTCCATGAGAAATTACAAATTCTCTTAAAACAAAAAGTAAAGCACATCATCAATAATATTATCACTTATATTGCTAAATTTATGTATCTGGCAATTCTGACCATGGTATTTTCTTTTTCTTCTTTAAGGTATGGAAGTTGATAGTTCTAGTAATTTATCCACAAAAAAAAAAAAAAAAAAGATTTGAAGTATTAGCTCTTATTGGAACTTTATTTTTTCATTTATGTATGTGGTACAGGGTCTCACTAAGCAGCAGCTCAGACTCCTAGTGATCCTCCTGTCCTCAGCTTTCCCAGCGCTGGGATTACAGGCATGTGCCACCACACCTGGACTTCCCGGCCAGCTCAGTGCACCTGAGGAGGTATGTGATGCTAGAGATCAAACCCCAGTCCGTTTGCTTGCCTAAGCAGGTACTTAGTCAGCTGAGCTATCTCACCAGCTCAGTGATTGGAACTTCTAAGAAACTCATGGCCAACTTTTTTTTTTTTTTTTTTTTTTTGCAGTACCAGAGATCGAACTCAGGACCTTGCACTTGCCAGGCAGGCGCTTACACCACTGAGCTATATCCCTGGCCCCTTCACAGCCAACTTGATATTCAATATGTTACCAAAAGTTAAGACGTTTCCTCTTAGTTTCATATCCATTTCCTATAATCTTCATCCTATATATACCTTTGCTGAACATCTATCTCTAAATTTTAAAATTATTAATAGAAATCTCTATAATATTAACTGGAAGAAATATTTTGAACATGAAACTCTCTTTTGCTTACTCCTGACACCTACAAAAATGTAATTCCTTTTTCTCTGTGGAAAAAAAATTGTCAAATATTTGCTGAAGAATAAAACCTTATAGAAAGAAAATGTTCCCAGTGATCCTTCTTCATTGTATTTTGGGTCTGAAAGGTAAGAACCAAGAGGTGCCCCAAGGGGTACCTATGCCTAATCCCTGCCATAAAGACTAAAATTACAGAGCATCTTTGTGCACTAAGTGCTTTTCAATTTTTAGGCATTTTTCTCCTGAACTGAGAATACTCCATGAAGAAGCAGATTTCAGTAATGAGAGAGCCTTGTTACAACTCAGGAAACTCTGAACCAGACTTCAGTGCTCATTCCCTGTCCAGCACAACTTTGGCCAAGTCTTTCAGTCTCTCTAACCCTGTTCTATTATTGGCAAACTTAGGAAAGTGGTCCACCTATCTGGTCCACTTGGTAGAATAAAGAGAAAAAACCAAACAAACAAAATAGTGTGTATGTATATGCTTTATACAACATAAGGGGCTCTATGCAGACAAGCACTTCCTAGTAGCAGATGACCATTCATAGAAATTAGTAGAATTTTGTACATATTAGTTTTCTTATTGAAAAGAATGGTTCAATAATAAAACATGCAAATAGCATTTTAGGGGCTTAAAGGAAGTTAGTGAAAGGTGACACAGACTATTAGAAAAGAGATGTTACCATATACGACTTTTGCCCTCATCTCCTGTTGTTCCATTAGAAAGGGTTAGTTGGAATACATGCTCCTCACAGCAGGTCCACTGGGTGTGTGTTCAACACCAAAGAGAAGCCTAAAGCTTCACTCATGGTTTGTACGTGTGACCCTGCATCCCAGGATGTGGAAGACCTGCAAAAGTAACTAAAATTCAAAACCTTCCTCAGTCAGTACTGTTCCCATGAATGCTCTCCTCCTCATGTATCACATTGTCTCAAAAGTCTGAACTGCTGTCTCTACACCTGCAGACTTCAGAGGTCAGAGGAAAATGTCCTGGAATGATCATCTGCAGGTTGCAGCCTAATTTTATTTCATTACTTTCTTACTCTGTGCCAGTCCTTGAGCCCATCTCAACTTCATTGAAATGTTGATCTAAATATTACACGTACTTACTACCTGGGGTTGGTAGATATCTTTCTAATTTGCTTTACTCTTTTGTTGGCATCTGCTCTTCTACGAAACATTTTACTGGTCGTATTTCCTGAAATAGAGTTTAATTTTCTTGCAGCCAAACTATATGTAACATCGCTGAGTAGTGACTCGCACTATAGTTTCACAAGTGTGTATATGTGTGGATTCTGATAATTTTGTACTCCTTAGGGGAGGAAGAGAAATACAACGCAAATTAAAATAAAAAATCTTCAAAAATGTGTTTTATAACTGTTTTTAGTGATCTTTCAAAAGGTTAGAATTTAAGACATAGCTGAGGTGGTGAAATGTGCCAGAGAACAGGGTAAGAATGCAGGATTAGCAGAGACTTGGTTTAAATCCTTGGTTGTGGCCCTTGGGAGTCATGTGAATTTTACACAGTTGGTAAACTAGGATAATATCTAGCATGCAAATCGTATGTAAGGAAACTAAATATAATGAAAATAGTCCTTTTACACATAAGGAAGCCAACAAATGATGCTTTTTAAATGACTACAGGAGGGGCTGGGAGGATAGCTCAGTAGAATAAGTGCTTACCTGGCAAGCACAAGGATCTGAGTTCAATCCCCCGTTCCACCAAAAAAAAAAAAAAATGTTAAAAAAAAATGATGACGGGGGGATTACTGGGGATAGTGAGAGAATGTAAAAGAAGAAAACCAACTCTGTTCCAGCAAAGTCAGACTCGTTCTTTAAAAACAAGGCCATCCTTGGTCAGATAAGAGCTTTCAGCTCAGCAACACCAGCCTTCCAAGAAAGACTGCAATCAGTGATTCACCTCAAGAATCAATCTATGAGCCCTGGCTTCTTTGCAACAGACCGCAGCATATCCTCTAACACGCCAAATGGTCTCCCATGAGCATCTCCTGAGAATGCCACTTCTACATGATGAATAAGAAAAGGATCCAGAAAATGGGTCATGGTAATAATAATAATCACAGTAAAATGGCTATCATTTATAAGGTCCTATCTACATAAGACCCTGTGATACTCAGTACTTTGCTTATATTATCTCATCAGCTTTGTGGAGTGCTGTTCTTATTCCATTAAAATACAAAAATTTCATGGCTCAGAGAGGTTAATGACTGAAAGTGCCAACATTCACGTGCACTTGCTTATTCATTATTTTATTCTGCCTTCCTTGATACACTACAATACCTAGCCTTGTTAAGACGTAACCAAAGCTCACCAGCTGCTGAGAATTCAAGCTAAATTGCATAATTAAGATTTCAAATTTAGGACAGTGACTTCAATATGTGATCCTACAAAAGTATTTACTATAATAAATCTACACTATCTTTAGAGAGGTCTATAGTATTTTAAAGCAGAGTCACACATACTTAAAAAGATAGAAATGAGACTATAGTCACACAAAAAAGCCCAGGGTGCTCATAGTAAATAATAATTGCAAACTTTTATACAAATACTCTATACCAGGCATCATTATAAGCAACTTACATAAATTATTTAATCTTTTGTTTACAGATGAGGAAACAGACACAAAACATATAGACAATCAGAAAGCGCTGATTGAACTATCAGGAAAAAGTCTTTAACAAATAGCAAATGCAAATCTAAGAATCATTTATAGTTTAAAACAAGAACAGCAACAATATACAAGTCAGGCTTTGTCTGAGGTAGTTTAATAATCAATTTACAAATAAATCAGTTTTATATTTCATAGATACGCTAAATTTCACACGACTATGTGAAAATCAGAGAATATTTCACTTTCATAGGATTTTAGTCCTAAGAAATCAAAATAACACTCAGCGCTACTGAACATATATTACCAAGTTGGCCTTAGATCTCTCTCAGGTCTTTCTGTACTCCTTCTGGAATTGTTTCATGAGACCCAGCACTTAAATTTTACAATAAATTTAATTACTCGTTGGCCATTACTTTTCTTGTAAAACTCAACAAATGGGTTGTGACACTTTCATTTACAAAGTGGGCCCATTTGCTTATGGAATTAGTGATATATATTAAGCCATCTGACTATTCATTCCACAGTCAACCTTCCTCTTCTCTTTAAATAAGCTGGTACCAGCTGGTGCTGCTTTTAATGCAATTAAATGAGTGCAAAACTGGCCTTCCTTTATTATAAAGAATCTGTAGTTTCAAACGTGATCTCAACTCTGTAAGATCTGTTGTACACCTTTTGTAATTCGTAACTGAAAAGTCTCAATTCCAAAAGTAAAGCAGTGCTCAAGCTTAGTATTTAAAAATAAAATTAAACAGATTTTTAAAAAAATTTGCTGCTGCCCTTCTCTTCTTTCCTAGAAATTGTGCTACCTCTAATTTGCTCATGCAACAAATATAAACACTAGATGCTTAAAAGGCCAGGCAGTGCACTAAGTGCTGGGCATGCCAAGATGATCAAGACATACCCACATAGAGCTGAACACATCAGGGCACCCGAGTCACCCAACTGACTGTCGTCCTGAAATTACGTATTCTGTGTCATAATGTATCATCTTCATTCTGTCCTAGCCTTTCTGATGGCAGGCATCAATTTCCCTCTTCTGCGCCCTGACCCCTCCTCTCCTATTCTATTCTTCCACTACTGAACCAGAACAAAGGTCACCTGGAATGGAAACAAAACTCAGCTGTGACCAAAGGCGTAAAGATCAAAGTTGGCAGCTACACTGAAAATCAGGATTAAGATTCTTCCTCTTTAAGATCAAAATTCCAGATGATCCAAATAGAGGCAAATGAGCCCCAGTAGAACACTCTGCTTTCTGTGCTGAATCCAGGAAAGAAGCAGAAATCACCATAGAAGCAACTAGGTTTCACTCTTTCCAACCCCGTGGGCTCTATGCTAATTGCTTACCCCAACAGTGAGATCGCATTTCAAAATATGGTCAAACACAAAACAGCCAAGTCAATCAAGCATTAAGTATTCAAGCACAATTATCCCAACACATGCCCAAGTACCAGCAGCGAAGCAGCTTAATTTGGGAGTGGCTCCATAATCATCTCTCTGGGCAGCTGAGATTTTAACCTCTCCCCTCGGGCCTCCCCTCGGTGCTGCCTTGGCTCTTGGGCTGTGAGCGAGCACAACAGGAGCTGCTGCCCCCCCCCCCAGTTATGTGTCTCATTTAAATTCATGCTAAGGGTGGGGGAGGGGGGCAGAAGGTCCGCAGAAGTCCCCATTGTTGGGGAGAGACGTGTGGGAGCAGATGGTCAGGCTGGTCACTCAGTCTGGCTGTCAGACGCTCTCTGTCAAGTCCCTGAGGACGAAGGGGCTTTCTTTCCACTCTCCACTCTGGTCGTGTGTGTTTGGCAGTATGAGCAAGGGGGTTTATTTCTTTATCACCCCTCAAACTGAGCCTCCTCCTTCCCCCACTTCTTCCCTGTTTTCTGTGCTTTTTTCTGGACCAGCTAGTAAGAAGCCTCCAAGGACCCACTCGCTGCAGAGAATAGCCAGCGATTGCCTTTGTCTCCAGTTGATGTTGCTTTCTCACCCAGCAGCTTCTGACTGGCACGCTCACTCAGTTATTTAACAAATTACTCCGTGGTCCTCATTAGGACTACTGACAGGTACAGCCCCCAACTGCTACCGTTAGGGATGCTATGGTCAATGGCTTCTGTAGTCTTCGTGCCACCTGTTCAGGCCCACAACGGGTGAGCAGACAGAGACCTTCAGGGCCTTTGATAGACCTAGACTTGCCTTTCATAATGTGTTCAGGTCTAAAAAATTGCCTAAGACGTGGAGTACAGGTGCAACTCTTATTTGTATCAGTAAGGGACAAATAAAGTCAACTTTTCCACACATAACACCGTCTCTAAAGCATTAGCTGTTGTATATAAATCCTGGCCTCAAAACCTGCTCCCTTTTAAGATTCCACGCAGCTTGTGCCAAGACAGCTATTCCTCTCAGTTCTCAGTTAAGATTTCCTCCAGCTCAGGATGTTGTTAAATTTGTTTTAGTTTTTAAATCGTACTGGCAGCCCAGAGCTTGCTAATGACGCTTCAGTCAGCAGGATGAAGTCAACATCAGCCCAGAGAAACTGGAGGCTGGGGTTGGTGGCAAATTTAGAGTGAGAAGTATCATTGGATCCCCTTATCTGGCTGGCATTGAGCTTTTCATCTCATGGGCTATTCGCTGCCCGTAAATGCTTGACTGTTTCATTGTTCACTGTTCAATTACTAGAATTTTGGTTTCATTCTCTCCAACCTTTGTCCCCCAAATTGTGGAAGCTTTGAAAGCAGAGATCATAGCAGTCATATTTATTGGTTCAAGATTCATTATTATCTCCTGGTACATCTGAGATTATTTTTTTCTAAGAGCCCCTCTAATCCAGCCAGTCTGCTAGGTTGTATCTTTAAATATGTAAACAGGAATCTAAGATACCATTCTGTTTCCTTAGTGCACATTGGCAGCAGTATACAGTGGTGCACATGCCTTGCACGGAGCTAGTGCGTGCATATAGAGCACCGTAATTCCTTTTTCCTGCCCTTTGCCTTTCCCTGAGCCCCTTTCCCTCCATATCTTGATCTCCTCTCTATCTTGGAAAGATCCATCTCTCTACTTCCTATTATCTCTCTTTTATTGTGCACTTTATAATTTGGGAAAGAAACTACTTTAAAGCAAGATTAGTCACCAGAGAGATAGCTCGGCAGTCTAAGCACCTGCCTGGAAAGTGCAAGGTCCTGAGTTCAATCCTCAGTCCTACATGCCATGACAGCCTGGAACCCGGGTGTGCCATGCAGACTCCCAAGCCAGGCATGGTGGCGTGCCTGGAATCCCAGTGCTGGGGAGACTGAGACAGGAGAATCACTGCAAGTCTGAACTGTGTAGTGAGACCCAGTACCAAAAGAAAAAAAAAAAATTAAATAAATGATAAGATCAGCAATCACATTATAGGCACATGGCCACCATCCCTTCTCCCCATTTGAAACATCATTTATCCACTAAGGCTTTAATTGCAGCCTTCAAATCCTGGGGCAGTATGGTGTAGAAGCAGCCTCTAGTAGTCAGTCTGCGCTATGTGAGGTTACTAGGCTTTGCCCTCTGGCTTTAAAGACAATAATCGTATATTCCAAACATCAAAGCACAGGAAATAAGCTTCATTGTTTAAGAGGCACTGAGAAGACTCCATGCTGCACCTTTCTTATCAAAAGGGCATATCTAACCTTGTCAGGAGCAGCTCCTGGTTCCCCAACAAGCCCTAGAACACAGGCTGTAGGGTGGGGATGGGGATCAACATAGGAGGAAGGAAGAGTTTACACAGGATGGCACCTTGGTAAACAAGCATTTGCTTTCTGTATGTCTCCATGGAGACAGTAGGTGTTCAGTTGCACTGGGGAAACTGAGGAGGCCGAGAAAGATTTCCAGGGAGACGGTTTCTGAGCTTCAACGGGACACAGGAGATGAAGTGCATTCTCCTGTGCCACCACTCCCCAGAAGTGACGAGCTAAAGCATGGGATCGCATTTCCCTCTCGAGGACGTGATCATCATATCTACCAAGGTCTCCTCAGCAGCATGCTAAGCCACAACAACAATCCATCCCAGTGACCAGCAGGGAAACGCAGGGCTTCACTGGCCACAAGTATCTTCTCAGCCTTTTCTTCACGCTGCCAAAAATAAGAAATAGAAACTCAGGTTGCCTGACTTGAGATTCAGGCTTCCATTATCACTTAGTACTCTCTGGTTCATACATATGAATGTCCTCATTTGAAAGTATTCCCATTTTTAAATAAGTATACTAAGATCAGTGAGATAAAAAGATAGGTACTGACATGGCCAATCAGAGTTCAGATCATGTTGATGAAAACAAAGGATTCTTTCATCACCACTGCACACACACCTTGGGAAGAATTACATGTGCATCTGGACTACTTGCAGGGGCCACCTAAGCCCCTTCCTTCTCCTGCTTTGGAGTGAGCATTACTGGGTCTTTTGTCTTCCTGATCAACACTTTCTTATGACATGTCTGGGTGTGTCAATGGATCAACAAAGAGGGTCCGTCCCTACAGACTAGCTCCCTACAATAGATCATATTCAAGGCCCTCTTCAGTGACCCCAACTCTTTTCTCACCCAAGGTATAACTAATTAAGCTGCCAGGCCTCTCACTTGTACAGTCTGTGGTTGCTTTAAACCACAGTTAGCTACGATTAAAGTCATATCTATTGTAGATAGGCTGCTCAATGTTGGGAGGAAAAGACAGTGAAGTGAAAACAGAATCCTTCTGAGCTTCCAGCTGTTTGACAAATATGTTCTCCCATGATATGAACAATATGTAATAACTAGAATGAACCAGGTATCAGCCAATGAGACCAAGCAGGATACAGAAACTCCTCTGCTGGGTCATATGTAATGAATGCTTAATGGTTAAAATGTTAGAAAAATGGTAGAGTGGGGGACTATGAGGAGACTCAATAGTGACTAGTGACTGGCAGCCACTATTCTAAAAACTGGGATATTCCTAGAGGTGGCATAACTAGAGTATCAACCCAGGACATGCTTCCTATAATATGTCTTGAAAATTGCAGGATTGTATTTTAGCGTATTAAGAAGAGTATGTAGATGGGGAGGTGAGCCACAGAGCATAAAACCCGCAGGCAAGTGCCAGCAGCAGCTCTATCCTGTCGCCGATCCAAGAGAGACCGTCGGCCACTCAGCAGATTCATCAGTGTAGACAGTGTGCACACAGACCAGCTGGATCCTTCAGCCTATGTCCATTAGCATGCAAGCTGCATAACTAATCCCTTCACCCTACTTCCATATCTATTTTAAATTTTAGGTTGTTTGAACTTCTATGCTGCTTTTTCTCTGTGAAACAGCTAAGATGAAAATATTTTTATACAATCAAGTGCTTGTTGAGCGAGCTTGGAGGAAGTAGTAGATGTCTGTTACATTGCTGCTTTCAGCACCCTTCTCTAATCAGCTTTAAGTACAATAATTAACACAGATACTGGGCAAGAGTGTATTCCTAGGGAAAGGTTTGATTTCACCATGCCTAGAATATTTAACTTGGATAGTCTTGAAAGAACTGTTGCAGCAATACCAGCCAGGTTTTATATTAAATATGACAGTTATAGGGAGAATAAAAGAGGCAAGAGGAATTTTTTTTCCCAAGTGCTTGTAATGCTAAAAATTCAAAGAGATTCAAGGAGGGTTAGACAAGTCCAAGGATATCAAATCTGAACAGACTGGGGTCTTCTCAGTGCTTTGTGATAAAGATCATCTTCCCATAAGGATGGTGTCATCAAGGGGATTATTAGGCTGGTTTAAGTATCAATCTAACCCCTCTCATGATTATACTGTGGGGTTTGGAGGTTGGTGACAGTCAAAAGTGGCTCATAGGACCAATATCACACCCTAATTCATGACACCTCCAAAGTCTAAGAATTCCATGGAGGAAGGGTTTTGAACATAGGGAACTGGAGACTTGAGCAGTTATTGAAGGGGTTGAGGTAGCAAAGACCTGCCCGCTCCTTGCTAAAGATCTTTCTCTGCAGCAGTAGAAGTGTTAGTTCCCAAGAAGCTGCTGCAAAAGTCAGAGAACCCGCAGGAAGCTCTCACCACTTACCCCAGCTGGCAACACCCACTGGAAGATTCAGCAAAGCCACATTGACCATCTCCACTGCCTGCAGCACAGAGCAGGTCATTTGAAGGCACTTGCCCTAAGCTTCAGCGAGCTTCAAATTTGCCATCTGCCCACACATCTGCCTAAACTGCCTCTGGAATATAAAGGCCTCTTTTCTATTCACCTTCTAAATCCCACATGAGTGGCTTGCACTGACAAACTCCAGTTTGGAACCACATGGCAAAAAGGATTCTGTGAAATTTGATTCCCAGTTTTCCTTGGCAAGACCTTAGATATGGATGAAGGTGATTTACGAATTGTCATGTATTTCTGACAACAGACAACCAAGCACAGCAGAGAGAGGAGGCCACATATGCTGAATGAGTGAACATGAACTTCACCTCTGAATATGTTGATACATACATCTTCATCCAGATACTCTAAAAACTAGTCAGGTGTTACCATTTATGTCTAGAGGTCACCCCCCTAGTCTAATGTGGTTCAAGGGCTTTTCCAGAAGTGTCTGAATGTAGAGTGGGAGATGCTGGTATTAAGGATGTACGATTAGTAAATCAACCCACTGATTGGTTTGGCACAGTTCTGGCTAGGGTTAAGAGTGTAAGTGCTACACCCACCCTGGGGCAAGTAGCCTGCATACATTATAAGGGACAGAATGAGGTTTTCTCCACTCTGCTTGCTTTGCTGCCTTCTGGTTGCTAGGAACTGTTCTCCTCTGCCAAGGCACCTTGTCTTGCAGCCAGCTGATTATGGACTGAAACCTATGCAAACTGTGAGCTAAATAAACTTTTCCTCCCTTAATGTTGGACATCATGTGTTTTGTCTCAGCAACAAGAAAAATAACTAAGATGTCAAAAAATATTCTAAGATATGGATGCTACAAGACTAGATCTTCTTTGTGGGATTTCTAAGTGATGTACCTCAACTGACCCTAAAAAGGGTTCTCATACTTGTGAAAGAGATGAGGAACCTGAAAGAAGCAATGCTGTTTGCAAACTACTGTATCATGTTCTCTATTTTGAGTTTCTCATATGGTAAACTCGGTTAAGCTTGTGTGTTTGGTTTATTTTACTTAACCTTATGTTCTCAAGATGCATCCAAGAAAAGATAGATCACAGGAAGCAGGGAGACCTTTGACAAAAGGGGAAAGAGATCAAGAGATGGAGGGAAGTGGAAGCAGGGAAAGGAAAAATAAAATAACAATCGAGAGGTACTATGTACATATACTAACTCCCCACAAAAAATGTAAGCATGGTGTAGTACAAACATGTACTAATAAAAAAAATAAAAGCATAAAAACTATTATGTTCTGAAAAACATCTTAATATGTTATCATTGTGAACTCCATTGTATGAAACATAATTACACAGGGAGAAATTTTCTATGTGTTGACTTGGGACCCTATGGGTCCACAAAGCTGTCAAATCATACATGTTTAACTATTTCAGAATTTTTTCATTAATATTCTTTTGCTGCTTTTTCATTTCTTTAGTCATCTACCAGAAAAGGGACAGTAAGCACTAAAGTTAAGGAACAAATCCTGGGAGAACATTATCCCTTTAAAGATGACAGATTCGTCGCTCTGCAAATTCTGAAAAGACTAGCCACTGCTCTGCTCTAGCACTGGGACACCTCAATTCAGGGCTCCACTGGTCAGTTTGTTATGATGCCAGGGACTCACATTACATAAAAGAGGATTCATTTATGAACCTAACAAATTTTTTAAAGGTAAAGAAAGGATGTGTAGCTTAGTGATAAAGCATTTACCTAATACATATGAGACCCTGGGTTCCATCTTCAGTATCATGATTAAATAGTAAATAAGTGGTAATAGTTGATACCCAAGAATCTTTTCCTACTGGAATCAACACTTAAAGTTAGAAATCTGTAGAGTTTTTTGCAACACTGAGGTTCTTTCAAACTCTATATCTGTAGAAGTTTTATGCCAGAAAGTTCTTGCAGGTGACTAAATGTCATGGAAATTGTGTGGCACTCATAAACTAATACAACCAACTCTATATAAGGAATTCAATGCAGCGTCTTCTACCAGAAGAGCAGAATAATATAGACATTTAGAGGTGAAAGCATGTGTATACATGTATACATGTCTATGCATGTGCATACAAACATGCATCAACATTTTTCATAATTCAAGGCAGCAGTGATGGTGAATCTTTTAGCACTTTCAGTAAAACAGACAACCCACTGCAGCGTGTGCGCTATAGGTTTACCACCAATGGCCCAGAGCCTTGACGCTAAAGTCTCACCTATTGGCATTAAGAGCAAAATAATGCAGATCCTCTGCTAACAATCTGAAAACTCTCTCAGTAGTAGGGAAGCCCTCTACAGAAACGGGAACTTGACTTTTCCCAGATGAATTTAAAAGTAGTTTATGAAAAACCTGTATGATAGACTGTCTCACTGTAATCAGAATCACATCAAGGAAATGGGGCCCATACAACCTGAGCAAGGAAATCTTCCATAGGATAAAACTCTGGATTGTGTGACCCAGACGCAATAGCAAGGATGCAGACATGATGTGTACTGAAATTCGAACCTCCTCTTACAGAGCTAGCACTTGAATGACATCTCATTATCCTTGAAATAGCATCTAGGCCCCTTACTATGGTCAGTTACCTGGATTCTAGATGCCTGGGCCTCCACCCCTCAGCCCAAGCTCCCATATTCTCCTTTCTGCTCATTAAGCACCAACCACACTGGCTTTTTCCTACAGCTATTAAATGCAATGAGCTGGCTCCAACCTCAGGGGCTTTCCACTCACTATTTCCTTAATTCTTCACTTGCACAGCTCTTTTCTAACTACTTTAAACAGTAAAATAACTTTTCTAACTACTAGATTTAAAAGAAGTTCCATCATCTCCACTCAGCTACATCCTTCTCACCGCCCTGCTTCGTTGTCTACATAGCAATGACCACCTTCTGGAACGAAGGTCTGGGCAGACTTTTCCAACTGCCTCCCCCTACTAAAACATAAGAGATCTTACCTTTCTCCCTGACATGAATGAGTTTAAAAAGTACTGTTGAGGTATATCTAGTAGTGAGACCCTGAACATCCACCCTGTAGACCCTTCCCTAAAAGAAAAAAATAAAATAAATAAAACCAAATACTTAAATCTTTGGACAGCAGTGCTTCTTGGAGCAATGTGTATTTGCTACTTTTTGTTCTTGTATTCATTCATTTGTCCTCATTAAGCACCTGGACCAGGCATCATTCTAGATACAAAGAATAGAGAAATAAAGTCCCCGCCTGGAACTTACATTCTTGTGCGCAAAGATCATCAGTAAGAAAACATAACAATGCCAAGTGTGCTATAAAGAAAAATAAAGCTAAATATGAAAAAAATCTCAGTATTTTATATGGAGTATTAGCCAAAGGCTTCTCTGAGCAGGTTTCTCTTTTCAGTAGAAACTTGGAAGTGAAACTTGGGCAGCTTCGATATGATGCCAGCTGTGACTGCTAATTGTGCTGTCCATGTGACTTGAATAAGACCTGCCTAGGACATCAGTGTGAAATGCCAGGTGGGTCTGCGGATGACTGACACGGAGGCCAAAGACTGAGAAGGGAAGGACCACCTGGGATGTGGGCGAACGCAACCAATAATGTGCAACTGGGACAGATAAAAGGGAAAGAAGGAAGACGTATGCCCTTTTCTTTGGAGGGGCTCCAGTCCCCCCCCCATCACCTTGGGACACAGTTCTTCAGTTCCTTCATCCATCCAGTGCAGACTCTCAGCCTTGCAAGGGAAATTATGTGGCTTTCCAACACAGACTCGCACTGGTTGCTTTGCAGTGAGCTCTGACTGCTGCTGAAACTTCTAGGAGTAGCAAAGGGTTACTCTGAGGTCTTAAAGGCATTGAGCAAGGCCTAGAAATGCCAGAGCATGAGTTTTGCCCAATCTTGATATGTGTGGGCCTTCTGAGTTTCTGCACAAATATGATCAGAAGTTATGATTTTGATCAGATGTCCATATGGATTGTAGGCAACTTGGGGGAGGCTGCATTGGAATTTCAATTGTCCTGGGAAGAGGCAGAAAGCAGCAAAGGAAGACATCTTTTCAGTATGTAATTTCTGGGACACCACTGGGAAATTCAGGGAGGAAACGAGACAGAGATTGAGAGCTTTGGCTCTTCAGCTATCACAGAGACCATGGGCTTGTTTTGACCTTGTTTAAGTAACCTCAGGTTGCTGAAATCTGGTTATTTGCAAAATCTTGTATGAACGTGTTTGCATGTTCCCTTGTAGCTCACAGACATTCTCTGATGTCTCATTGAGGACAACCTAGAGTCCACACCAAAAACTCCATTTTATACTGAAGATGCTGAGACACAAAACTCCAGTGACTTGGCCAACTATGCACAGCTATTTAGGTGTCATGGACTCGCCCTGCCTGGTCTTCTCTGAGCTACTCGCTCCAAAACCATAGCCTGCTTCCTAATTGACACATACAGCCCACACAGTATGAACACAGGATGTACACCTGTGAAGAAAAGAGACTCAATAGAGCAGAAAAACTCTTTGAATAGTTGTCTTCAGGTCACCAAACCTAGGAAGGAGTCTGGCTACAACAGATGTGTGTTTTAGTTTTGTTTTCCACACCACGCTGTTACCTCTTTCCATTCTTTGTGGCTCTTCAGGAAATTGAAGCCCAGAGAACAGAGGTCTCATTTGCAAGTAAAAGCTGGGCTACTTGCTTGATTTTTTCCTCTCCAAAGCAGAGCTCAGCAAAGCAAGCCCCAACCATGCATTGTTGAAGGAGACACACCGTGTATCTGTGTGTGTACACAGGCCTGCGAATGGGTGAATGCTTGGACAATTTTCATAACACCATGTCCGAATGGGATGACTGTCCCATATGTGATGCTGTGCGCTTCTTTCCATATATGCTTAGTCAGTTTAGACCTGACTGTCTGAAGGATATGCTTGGAACAGAAGTGGCATTCCTTCAGAGTCCACTTTCTTGGACACCGTTTAAGCATTGTTAGGCTTCACTGTTCCTCCCACTTCTTTTTTCACTCTCTTGGTCAGGTCTCTTCTAGTCTGTCTGGGTAATTGTTCTCCACCACTCCCAACTGTCCAATGGAAGCTCTGTGTTCAGGTCCTGATTGGAGCAGAGCGCCAAAGGTCCTAAAGGAAACACGTTCTGCCCTTCCCTTCCAACAGACCTCTTGCTTTTGAGAAAATCGTTCCTCTTCGGTTTGCCAAGCTGGAAATTTCTCTCCCTCTCTCTTTTTATCAAAGTGCTCACCATGTCTTTCCTGTTGTCTCACATCTGCCCTTTCCTCTCATACCCTTGCCCTTAACTTCAGCTCATCTGCCACCCGCTCTTCAGCCATGCGCTCCGAGTCTTTCTCTCCACTACTCACCAATTCATCTTTTAGAGGGGATCATTCACCTTTACTGGCTGTCTTCAGAGAAGGGGCCACTAGCTTAGAAAGAAATTCCAAGTGGGAACTGGACATATACCTGTGTTGTAGGGTGGTGCCTACCAGATTTTCTTTTCCAGAAGAGCTCAGAGGTGCATGTCCAAGCGCTGACAGGTTTGTTCACAGATAGTATCCCTGCCACCCATGCACATGCAGTGTGAGGAAGGAGGCAGGTACACTGCAGATTCTGAGGGGCCACTTTGGGACTTCCTGGTTGGATGAATTTCAAAACATATGACCTTTCCACACTTTCATCTTCCCATCTAAAAATGCAGATATTAATAGTGCCCACTTGACAGGGTTGTTATATGTCAGTGTGTGCAATGCAGCTCTCTCTCTCTCTCTCTCTCTCTCTCTCTCTCTCTCTCTCTCTCAGTAAATGATAGCAGGTTCCATTTTTGTCCTTAGAATTGCCTGGCTGCTTCCTCCCTCCTCAGCTCGCACTTCTCCCTAGCAGTACCTGACCTGAGTACGAGATGCTGGACAATCTCCCAAATGTGCTAACCTTGAGGGGTCTTTAAGGTGAGCAGCCTTTTCTTCTCAACCCCTAGCTGGGTGTCAGGCAAATGCTTCACCGGCTGGCTGACATATGTGGCCTGCTGCAGACTAATTTCTCCTGACACGTTGCCTTGAATGCACAGTCACAGAGCATGTGCTGAAGTGCTAAACACCCCAAACCGTGCACTTTCCAAGCTGTGAAAGCTTTTTGGTGGGTCCAGGTTTTTTTTTCCCCTCGACCTGAGGCATCATAATGGAGCAGCACATGGACACTTCATTGAGGCAATCTGTCATCCTGAAAACGCTCAGCGGCAGCAGCAGCAGTACCTGTGTGTCCCTCTCAGTGAGGCAGACACCCCCAAACAGCTGCTCTTCTGTTGAAGTCGGTGCTGCATTAATGAGCTTGCAGACAAAGAAATGACTGTGTGGCTCTGGGTCTGCGCAGGGCCTGGGAGGAAAGCACAGAGGGAGACTTCTACTCAGAAATAAGGTTACTTCAAATACGAAAAGGAAATCAGTTTGAGGCCCCCAGGAATTAACAGGTTTTTGGTGACTTAGAGCTTGGAAAGACTGGCTTGTCCCCCTGCCCTCTTTTACTGTAATGTGGCCAACCAGCACTATCTGGCACCCTCCCGTGTAGAGAGTGTTTTCACACTCTGAAGCTCCTTCGTGCCTCACCATATCCCCACAGATGCTTGGCTTCACAGAGGCAGAAATGTGAATCTTTGAAAGGGTCAGCAAGGTAATGAGCTCACGTGGCTAAAAACAAGGCAGGGGTGACACCTCAGCTGAGGTCGGTAAGACTCTGAGTGCCCAGCTTGCTGAAGAATTACCTCCACTCATGCTGGGGCCCTCCTCCCACACAGCTGCCATGGCAGCCCATGTAAAGGAAGCTTCTGGTAGGAGGAGTTTGCATGGGACTGAGTGTCTCCATTGGGATTTAATGTCGTTTGCCTGTGAGGGAGTCAAGGGAGAGGGAAGGGCTCACGAAATTTCTCAGAATCTTAGCACTGTGCCATAACGACATCATTTCTCTGCTCTTCCCATGATCGTCATCTAAAAATTGCATACAGCACCCTAGGCTGACCACACAGCAGGACAGTGGGCAACTAACAAAGAGTACAGAATGTACATATACAAATCAAATCCCAAGCTACAGTGCCTTCACTGCTTCCATTACTACTACTGACAATAAAAAAAGTACAGATAAGGTCCGGCAAGATAGCTCAGTGGACTAAGCGCCTGCTTAGGCAAGCTCAGGGACCAGGGTTTGATCCTGGGTACTGCATGCTGTGCTGGCCACGCCCCTGAGTACACTGAGCCAGCTACTGAGTCCGGGTGTGGTGGCGCATGCCTGTAATCCCAGCGTTGAGGAGGCTGAAAATAGGAGGCTCACTACTAGTTTGATCTGTGTAGTGAGACCCTGTACCAAATACATGAAAATAAATAAATAAAACAGATAAAGCATCAATGACAAAAATACTACTATCACTAAGTAACATTTCTTTAGCTTTGAGTGTGTGGTGACATTTGCTGTTTATCCATACTATCTTAGATTCTCATTGAATGGAGTGATTGTCTCTCTACACGTGAGAGCTCTGAGGTCAAGAGAGACCAAACAACTAAGAGGCCACAGAGCTTATAGATGGAGACTGAGGCAGGACGCTCAGGTCTCTTGAGTCCAAGCCTACAGTATTTCTATTAGTGCATGTCTGCCTCCTCTGGGGGAGAAGGGCCATCTGCAAGTTCGTGGGTGGTGTGCACATCCGTAGATCTTTTGTCCAATGCTGAAAAGGACTAACACTTGCAGGGCTGGTCCTCCTGGTCAGCCAGTGGTAACCATGCTCTCCTGGCTCAAAGAAAATGGGTCTTAATCACCTGTTTTTCACCTTCCATGATTGGCCAAGAAATAAAGAGCAAAAGGATGGGTTCTAAAATTGCCAGACTTGAGGTGTAAGTTTAATGGAACTCTCTGACAGTTGTGCTAAAATATCTGTGTCTGTGCACACACACCCACATCCGTGTCACCCGGGTGGTAGACACGAGCGAAGAACGAAGGGCTGATTACATGTCCTTTTCTGCCTCCTGACAGCTATGAAACTACAAGTGGGTAGATTATAGCTGAAGACAAAAATAGACATTATACTGTCGCTTTCTCTTCCTAGCGTTTTAGTCACTCCAGCTTGAAAGCATATTGTAACATTTTATTGTAGTCTGGGCTCTTGTGGCTTCTCTTGTTTGCAATTCCTTTATGGAAAACTAGAAACATTCCTTCTCTGTGGAGAAATGAACTTAAGTGAGTGAAAGGCAGCCGTGTGTGTGCGTGTGCATGTGCGTGTGCGTGTGAGTGTGTGCTGCAGGTTTGCCCATGTCCCTTCCGGGGCAAGAATGCCTGAGAAAGCAAAGGAGGTAGAGAATGTACACTGTGCACGTGTGTGCCCACGTGTGTGCGCCTGGGTCCCGGGGCCTCCGAGGGAGGAGAGGCGGCGGAGTGTGAATCTGAATAGAGCGGAAATTGGAAACTGACACAGCTGTTTTTGTTTTGCTGAAGCCATTTTTAGAACTTCAGGATGCACTAAGCTTCCAAACCAAGCAAAGCAATCCACTCCGCTT
Organism: Octodon degus; assembly: GCF_000260255.1. Classification (NCBI taxonomy): domain Eukaryota; kingdom Metazoa; phylum Chordata; class Mammalia; order Rodentia; family Octodontidae; genus Octodon; species Octodon degus. The sequence goes on along the minus strand of NW_004524675.1, from coordinate 8,745,334 downwards.
GGGGATTAAACCTGAGCCAGAGATGGGCAGCGATTTGAAGCACTGAACCTATCACTAAAGCCCTGCTGAAGATGCCTCCAGCCAACTTCACAGGTCACTTGGCAGAAAACATCTTAGAGCACCTTCCTCGGCACTTGGACTGAGTTCTGCGTTTTGTCAGTTTGACCCTAAGCTTCCTCATTTTCCAGTCATCTCTGTTTCTCCCGAAATTTTGTTTTGGAGTCACTTCCTACTCAGCAAAGTACAATGTTCAGTGTTTTTCCACTTAGGGTCCCTGCACTGCCTGCCCAGATAGTGTGGGTGTACACATTCCTGCACCCACTACAGATGGAATGGACTTGAATCTGTCAGGAATCTGAATTTTAGCAGGCTTCGAAGAATGCTTTACGAAGTGCAAAACCACTGTGCCGGTGTGGTACCATGCCCGGGCGACTCAGCTTCTTACCTTCTCCACTAGTTCTGCAAGGGGAAAAAAGTTAGAGCTACTATCAAGCTCTGAAACCCTGGTCAACTCACGATTTCTTTAGGTTCTGTTTTTAAATCTGTAAAATGGGAACACTCACAGTTCCTAGTGTATTGGTAGAAGTGAGAATTGAATGAGAAAAACATGTGTATTAACAAAGGCGAGTAATAGTCAACTGGGAATGGGGCATTTTGACCACAAGGGGAAAACTGACTAGGTTTGGAGACATCTTGGGTTGCTGTGTTGAAATGGAGGTGGGGATGGTGTTGGGAACTAGAATAGAGGCCAGGGACAGGGCTAAGCTTTCTCCATCACGCAGAGCAGCCCATCCACAAGGAGTTACCCAGATGTCGGTCGCTGAGCACTGAGGTGCCCTGGTGAGAGCCCAGCACATCAGACTAGGGTTGCAGTTCTGAGGCCACTCAACCTCGCAGTGTGATCTTTACTATACTGTTCAGCCATTGGGAGCTGAATTTTCTCCACCTGTATGATGCAGATAAAAATTCCTGATGTACAAGGTGAGGGCTATGTACAATCTGTCTGGCAAATTTTCAATAGGGTCCTCCCTCTTAGTTCCTCCTTTTGGCTTAACAGGGGACAGTCTCTACATGCATAAGAATACAAGGAGCCTCACCCTTAATTAGTCAAGTGAGATACTTCATGAGCTGGCACTGGGCAGGGCACAGATGGGCCATCATCTGAGCGTGCATGCATGGCCAGGCCCTGTTACTGAGGTGAGGAATCAGAGTGCTCCCTGTCAAGCCGCAGCTCCAGGACAGCCCCATGGACAGCCACAAGCTGACATGCTTGCCTTGAATACGCTATTAAGCCCATGAAGCTATTTTAAAATAATAGAGAACAAGTTTATTGGGAAAGGAAAGAACAAAGCCTAAAATTAAACCTACAGGGTTAGTTTTCTTATCTAAAGGGAAACATACGCTGTAATATTTAGGCTACTGGGTTTCAGATGGTTAAAATTTGCCATCAACTGGCTAATTAGCCACACAAATAGAAGAGAGGAGAAGCATTATGGTTAGTATCTAGATGTTCCCCCAAAGTCTTATGTGGTCATAGCTTGGGCTTTTCGAAGGTGGACGGATCTTGAGTATGTGATGCTGGGATTGATTCATGGTGCGATGTTAGGATTAAGGGTGCCCCACACTGAGTGTGAGGGTTGCCTTCCTGAGGGTGGTTAGCCTGGATAAAACAAAAGAGACAGCAAGGGGGCTGCTGTGGTCACTTTTGCTGCTTGTTGCTTGCTTGTTGCTCTTGCTATCTTCTGCCTACCATGAACGGTTTCTCCCCTGCGATGCGCCTCTGCCATGCCACCCTGCCTTGGAACCATAAGATCATGGACCAAAATGTCTACAAATTGAGCTAAGCAAATAATCTTTTCTTCCTTTCACTTTGGGTGTCAGGTATTTTGTCTCAGCAATGAGAAAAGTAACTAAGACAAGGGGTACACATAAATCGATGCAATAATTTAGATTTTTGTGCATGCATGAGAAGGCAAAGAGTGTAAAGGATATGCAAAGCCTTGGGGTAGGTCTCAAACACACGGGCATTCTGGGTGCCTCCATCCCACAATAGCCTCAGGTCATGTTCACCTCCAGTCAGTGGGTAGGACAAACTTGGAATTTTACTACTACAGGAAAATGTTAATATGTCATAATCATAAATATAAACACAGGAAAGTTGCCATACCCTTAAATTAACTTGTAGGACAAAAGAGATGCACAGAGAGCCTTGCACCTGCTCTCCGATTTCTAGGCCCTACAGCTACTCCAGTCATCTTTCTCCTCCTACTTCTTGCACCATCATTTCCAACAGATTCGTGCTCCGTGTCATGCACAATTTTCCCCCACTCAATATGCTGATAGCACAGAATGACTAAGTCCATGATTCAAGACCTCAAAGTTGGAACCCCAAAGATAAAGAAGACCTCACCCCTTAGAAAATGAAGGTCAGCTGTGCCCCAAGAACAGCTGCGAATCAGAAATTAGGTCTCTTACTCTGTTTTGTGCACTCAGTGGCACCCTCCTCCTGGGAAGGGTTGGGAAGGCAGCAGGTGAATGGCTCTGCTATAGGATTTTTGCTCTGGATAGACATGGAAACAAGCAAACAACACACAACTGCTGCCACAGCATGGAGCCTGAGATGAAGTCAGCAGGCAGGTGCGGCCTTGCTCTTGCTTGGCGTTATCACACACAGCTGCATCAGCTCTTACTTTTCATTCTGGTCAAAAACACTGTAAACTCATCCTTCTCATCAGGAAGTCTCCCGTTAAGGAATGAAACTCTAAGGCACCCCATTAGAGAGCCCAGGCCAGCAAAGCTCGGACACCCCAGGTAGCTCTATGGCAGGGGTGCTGAGCCATGCAAATGGAAGGCTGTCTTTGTCCTCCTCAGGAGAAAGGATCATACACACCATGCCCAACCCTAGTGTGGGGCCCAGAATCCTGGGAATAAAGAACTGTGTTCAGGGGTCCTCAATACTGTCACATCGGCCTGTAAAGAACATGCCCTATCTTGGGACAAAAATGCACCATAGTGTACCCCTTACACAGCCCTCTAGCTACACAGGTAGCATCTTCATTTTGCAGTGGAACAAAATGGGTCTCAGAGAATAGGCAAGGGCCTCCCTCCCCAAGGAGGAACCCTCAGCTATAAAATTCACTTTGGTTAAGAAGACTCTGATCTTGTTTTTCTTCACTTAAAACCCTCCAACAGCTTCCCCATTGCCTGAGGCAGTGCTTTGCAACCCTGGCTGTGCCCTGGAATTACCTGGGGAAATTTCAAAAATGCCAATGTCCTGGCCCCAACCCAGACCAATTAAGCCAGAGTGTATGGGGGTGGATCTCAGGCTTGGTGTTAATGCTTTCTGAGAGCTGCTGAGCAATACTCCAGTGCCTTCAAGATTAAGAATCACTGCCCTAAGGGATTCGTGTCATGCTCCTTAACATCTCCTGCCAGATCCTCTGCTCATCTCTATAGCCTCAACTCTGCACCTTCTCCCACTTTACACTCCACACTTCACCCTCCAGGGACAGCCTGAGCATCTCACTGCTCAAGTACTTTACCCTCTACCCAAAGTGCTCTTCCTCCTCTTTATCACCTGACCATTTTCTTCTTTGAGAATGAGTTTGGCACAACTCCTCCAGGAATCCTTTCTTGACCCCATATCACAGGGCACCACGTGAGCATGCTTCTTCTGCTCCAATATTTTAAAACTGATTCATATTTGCATCTTCCTTCACTAGAATGAATGCCTTGATCAGATCAGGTCCTACACAGTTCATTCTCAGTAGACAGCACCGAGGTACTGAGAAAGTTTCTTGAACCAGGATTGAAAGCAAAAAGGCTCCAACACACTCATCCTCACACACTAACCGTCACTGAGCACTACTTACAGTAGCCCAAAGTAGACACCAACCTGGCCCCATCAGTGTGTGAATGCACCGACATCATGTGGCGTAGGCATACATCAGAATACTCAGCCTTTGAAAAAGGAGGAACTTAACTCACACTACTAAATGGCTAAGCCTTGAAAATGTTACACTACATTTAAAAGCTTGAGATATAGGGATACGTATTATATGATTCTACTTAGGTGAGAGTAAATTCACAGAGACAGCTAGTAGGCATGACCTGCCTGGGAAATGGTACAGGTGATCAAGGAACAGGGCGTGGGAGAGGTGGCAGAGGGTGGGGAATCGCAGTTCAGTGGGTCCAGAGTTTGTCTGAGATGATGAAAAAGTTCTAGGAAGAGTGCTGATGGTTGTGCAGCACCGTGAAAGTGCTGGCTTGCACACTTGCTTTAAGTAGTACCATTTTTACTGTATATATTTTAGACACATAAAATTTGTTGATGGCTTGCAGAATGAATATATAAAAGCACTTAGAAGAGCAGAACCACCACATATGTGGCGCTTAGACCTGTGTGATGTGGCACTGACTTTCCTATCCAATCTCATCCCCGGTCCTTTCCTCAAAACATTCCATGCTGGTCATGCTGGCCACTTGACTTTCCTGCAAAAGCACTGGACTTATTCCGTGTAATTGGTTCCCCGTGTGAAGTGAGCTTCTCCTACATCACGTGATGGCTCCTTCCTCTCTAATCACACATCAAGCCTCAGAAGATTCTGAACACATCTCCATGGCAAATTGCTCTCTGTGTTGGCTAAGGCAATGCTAGTGGCTGCAGCAGAGGAGCCCCACCATCTTGGTGACTTTCATGTCCTCCGTTCTAGCATACGCCCTACTCTGCTGGACAGCCTGCTAAAATCCTGTTAGGCTCTGCTTTCCTATGGTTCTGATCAGCACATCTACATGTCCATGTCCCCAGGTACTGTCATGTGAACGTCAGTGTCTCTTCCAAAATTCAGGTTAAAACTAAATTCCCAACACAGTAGCATTAAGAAGTGAGACTTTTAGAGGGCAATAAGGTATCCTCCCTCATGAATGGGATGACAGTTTCCAAAGGTCTGCAGATAGGCAGCGAGGCCCTTTTCACTATCTACTCTCTTTTCCACATGGTAGCACAGTGTTTAGGAATCATTTTTAGGAACAAAAAGTAGACCTCTTTGAATTCTGAATCTAGTTTCACCTTCTACAGTACTTTCAGCCTCCAGAATGGTAATACATCTAATATTCATAAATCATGAGTCTCAGATTATTTATTGCAGATAATTTATTGACTGGACCAAGATCCCAAGCAATGCTGATGTTGTAGACCCAGGGACCCCACTTTGAGAACCACTGGCTAGACACAATTAAAATGTATTTCTGGAGGTTCAATCCCTGGGTCTGCCATGATAGCCCTACCCCCGAGGTGCGCTGAGAGGGCAATTGAGACTGGGCATGGTGGCATCCACCTGTAATCCCAGTTTTTGGGAGGCTGTAAACAGGTGGGTCACTATGAGTCTGATCTAGTAGTGAGACCCTGAACACCCTGTAGACCCTTCCCTTAAAAAAAACAATACAAAAAAACAACGTATTTCTCATAAACATGACCATAGATTAGAAACACTCTATGGGAACTTCCAGGCAGTGATTCAAGAACACTACAACTCCACCAGTTTTCACGCAGTGGAACTGTCTCCCTCCAAGTCAGATAAAATGCAAAAGAACATGAAGGTCCACTAAAGGAATCTTACAGGCTGTCTGCGGCCATAACACCCTGAATGTGCCAAATCTTGCAGACGCTAAGCTGGGTCAGGTCTGATTAGTGCTTGGATGGGAAGAATCTCACAGGCTATGGTTATAAGTGGTGTTCAGCACTCCTCACAGTTCACTGGCCAGGACTTGAGCAAATGACCACTGAGTTATACTACAAGAAACTGTACTAAGAAATAGTCTCTCTTTGTGTCCACCCGGAAGAAAAAGTGGGACCAGAGATCCTTATCTTTGAGCCTCTCATGCTACCATATTTATCTTCATAATAAGGCCTACTCCTACTTTGTATTAAATCATATATTTAAACCAGGTGTGGTGGTGCACACCTGTAATGCCAGTACTGGGAAGACTGAGACAGGAGGATCACTATGAGTCTCAGCTGCCATAGTGAGACCCTGTACCAAATAAATAAAGATGAAATTTAAAAACTCATATATTTGCTTACTATTAATCCCGTATCTTGATATTAATCATATATTTCATATTAACTCAGGCTGTGGTTAGAAGTGTACCTTTTGCTTACCTTTTCATTGGCTCTTGCCAGGAGAAAGTAAGTTACACAGGGGCAAGGACTCTATCACGTCCTCCACTGTATCTTCAGCCCTACTACGGTGCTCGAACATAGACGGCACTGGAAGTTATTCCATGGATTGCTAAGCTCATTATTTGGGGAGCACAGTATCCAGCATGATCTCCTCTGTAGGTGTTCCTAAAGCCATCTCAGCAGGCACCCACTTATGCCGACAGATAGAACCCGTTTTTCACAAGAACTAGCAAATATGTTTCGCCCTCTCCACTGTGCTCTGTCCTGGGCGGCAGTCAGGCTCTTAGTGTTCCAATCCTCCTTTTCAGTCTGGTCCTGTAGTCTTGGTAAGGGAGGAGGAGGCCCCACGGGGACTGCCGCCCAGAATGAAGACACATGAACTGGTTTAGCACAAGGTACATGCTAAACGCAATGATCATAATGAGACAGATCGCTGGGGTTTGGAATGGAGGAGTTTAGAAAGCCATCAGCAAAAAAATAAAAGCAGAAATATACTGAGAAACAGGAATACCATGCCTGTGAAGTGGTGAGTGTCAAGAGGGAGAAGCGACTGCCTTGGATCCTCACGGCTTTTCTATTTCAATTGCACTGAACTGGAGGATGTCCTCAAAATAAACCTTCTTTATGATAGGGTCTAAATGAGTCACTGTTCCCATTTGGTTATGAGCTGACTAAACCCAGCCAGCACCAATTGGCAAGAAGGCCAACAGTTCAGTTAGGGGGGCTCAATGAGGTTCTGTCGCCTTCATAGGGCACCTAAATAGCTCAACAAAGCGAACCACCCGCCTGGGGTGGCATCTGGGACTATATTCTCTAACCAAGATGCTGGTTCAGACCCTGTTATCTCCTAAGCAGGATACTGCAGCAGAGTTTCAATCCCTTTCTCATTTCTGCATCACACCACCAGATTCATCTTTCCTAAGGCACAACATTCACTCAGTTGCTCCTCTGCCCCAAATGCTCAATGCTTCCCTAGACTACAGAACTATCCATTCATTGTATCCTTGCAGTAGGAATCCTCCTAGGGGCTGCAAATACATTGTTTTACTTCCTTAGTATGACCCTGCAATTAGGACCACCATCTTTATCTTGCAGCTATAATGACTGGGTCATGAGTAAATTACAAATGTGGAGCTAGGAATCAACACAAGCCCAAGTGCTCATATATGCATCCTTTCATTCATTTAAACAGACACTGAGGGCCCAAATATGCCCAGAATTGTGTGAAGTATCAGGATTAGATTAATTTATGGAGAGGGAGCTTTAAGAGTAAGATAATACAGTGGAGAGCAATCGGGTTAGGCAGGGAATGTGAACATGAGGCAACTGGCTGGAGAAGCTTGTGGAAACCTATCCTCATGATTCAGGGAAGCCCTGCTTCCGGCAGTGTCACCAGAGTTGTTCTGAAGGTCAAACAGGCATGAAAACCCTGCTGTTCCACTGGGGACATTATGCTGTGGCCAAGGGGCTGCAGCACACCGTGTGTCTTACTTAGACTCTTCTACACAGACAGACCAGGAAGAGGCGTAGTGGAGCTGAGGGCAGCAGGGACAAAGAAAGAAATGAGCCTATGAATAGTAAAATGACACTTCCAAATTATATTTTGTATTTCAACAACCCTTACCCTTTGTATTTACAACAGCTCCAACATAATTTGAAATTAAAATTGCTTTCCTAGCCCAACAGTACCTCTTTCTGCCTCCACCCAGAGAGGCAGTTTCAACCCTGGCCTGGTGGCAGTGCTAATTATGTTCCCCTAACACATTCCTGATTGCACAGAATTAAGTGAGGCAGGTGTGGAGCTGACAGAATAAAACAAAATGTGTGATGTATATGACAGACTGATTAGTGGGGGGGTGGGGGACAGAGCAGCAAATGTTATATATGGAGATTATACAACAGATAAGATCCTCATAGTCTTACAGACAAATACAAACAAAAAAAAATTACCAGTTTTTCTAGTATAAGTGTAGTCTGAACACGTTGTCATACCCTTTTTTATTGTGGTTTTTGGATTTGGGGCTTTTCTTTTAGCATGGCCCCACCCCACAGGGCTGGCTGTGTTGTCCAGACTGGCCTTCAACTGTGGTTCGTTCCACATCAGCCTTCCAAGTGCCTGGCACTGCATTCGTGTACCACCAGGCCAGCTCACAGGCTTATGATTAATCTTCTATTTAAGATGCCACTAAATTAGTAGAGAAAATGATTTTGCTACAATATTCCATTTTGTATGTACAATTTGCAGGTCGATTCCCAATCATCATTTCAAAATCAAAGTTACACAAGAAGGTATAAACATTTTTTTATTTGTAAGAGCTCTTTCAAATGGGGATGAAGATGGAAAATAAATTGTGAAGAAGAGGCAGAATTAGAAAACTGGGGAAAGTAAGCCGATTTTTTTAAAAAATTAAAAAATAGATGAGATGAATTTCCTAAGTGATTAAAGAGTTGTGAAACTAGAAAATACCCATGATGCCTGGAAAGCCTCATTTCATAGTTCTGGTGAGGCCCCCATTAAAAGTAAGAATTACAGCTACAGTCATGTGCACGGACAATGTGGGAGCCAAAGGAATAGGAATGGTTGCATTTCTTAAAAAAAGTTATTACAGTAAAAGCCAGTGCCATGAATCCCTCCCAAAAGAGCTCCTCACTTCAACAACATCCGTTGTTCCTTCCACGTTCTGAAGTTGCGCTCAAAGTCCTCTTTTGTGCCTTTAGCTGTCCTTTTGTGGCTGCCTTGCCGTCCTGAACTAATTCCAAACACTTCGGACTGTTCCTGTGAAGTGAAAACATCGCAGTGCGCCCTCACCACCTTGTCACTGGGCCTGGCACCAAGCAGCTTCTGGCTCTTCGACCACTCAAAGGGACCATGAGAGGTAGAGGCTGTGAACTGATTCAGGACACTGAGGCAACCGGGACAGCACAACAAATGAGGACCCCCAGCACTGCTAGAAGGCATCAAGAACAATGGATGAGTGGGTTTAAAGAGAGGAAGAGTACACTGAAGGGAGTTAATGGGAATGCTTCTTTTACTGTAACAGAGTTTTAAAATTTAAGTACTGGGGCTTAGGAGATAATTCGGTGGTCTACACACCTGCTTGGCAAGCTCAAGGGCCCAGGTTCAATCCCTGGTACTACACGCTATGCCCACTGAAATTGGGCATGGTGCTGCACGCTTGTAATCCCAGTGCCGGGGAGGCCGAGACAGGAGGATCACTATGACTTTGAGCTGCATAGCGAGACCTTGTAGCAAATAAATAAAGATTTTAAAAAGTGTAAATACGTATATAATTTTTTAAATCATACTACATATACTGCAGCAGTGTGTTCACCAAATCCCATCGCCTTTTCTCCTAGGCACACCTCCTTACACTCACTCCCCAGCATCCAGCAATGTGTGGACTTAGACTGAGCTCTGGCCAATGAATGGATGTCTTAGGGCCTGGACCATGGACGACTGCAGCAAGCACAACTGCCCCAACAGCTCTGACTTGCATTCAACTAGAATGGAAGGCAACAAATGCATTAAGCCAGAGCTTGAGATACCAATTTTCACAGCAGCAGACCAAGCTCAAGCAATGTATACTAATAAAACAGGTCCTCCAAACTAGATTACAATGTTGTGGTACAGGAGTGAACTAACTACAGATGCCCGAAATGGAGTCACTAGACACTAATAATTGAGAAATTGCATAGTCAGATATTGTAAAGGCATTTAAGAAACTTCACAGAGTCAAGTAGTGTTATGGTTTGTGGCTAGCTGTCCCCGGAAAGCCTCACTAAGTCATGGGGTGGACTTCTAGAGTTTGTGATTAATTCATCCACTGGGATTATGTATATGAGTACTGCTGGGAATATCGATGTACCATACCTAGCCTGGGACAGACAGCCTGAATGCACATAAGAGAGGCAGACTTGCTCTTTGGTGCCATTTTTGCTGCTACTCCTCCCATTTGCTATTGCTGTCTTGCTGTTTTCTGCTGCCATGAAAGGCTGCCCTCTGCCATGTGCCACTCTGCCTTGGAGCCAGCTGAGTATGGACTGAAATCTCTACAAACTGTGAGCTAAATAAACCTTTCCTTCCTTAATTTTGGGTGTTGGGTATTTTGTCCCAGCAATGAGAGAAGAGTAACTGAGACAAGTATATTTAAGAAAAATCAAGTTACAAAGCATGGGCAGAAGGAAAGGTGCCCACCCGGCACCTAAGATTACTCTTCAAGACTCATGAGCACCTGAGAGAGAAGGTCAAGGCCCTTTCTATGGTGCCTTACACATGCTACAGCACCACCAGAATAAAGTCAGAAGTCCCATGAGCTCACAACTATGCTCCATTCCTACCACCTCTTTCACTTCATCTTCATCTGTGATGCTACCTCTCCTTGGGGCCTCTTATGCTGTGTGTATATCCTGAATCAACTCCACCCCTGTGCCTCTGTGTGAAACTCTTCCTTCCTGAGGCGTGCCCTTGCCCCACATCATGGCCTCTCTGCACTTACTCAGCCTTCTACATCGAGCTTAGCCAATACTTCATTTACTCATGGCTTTTGATGTAACCTGTTTTTCCTAGAAGACATGATAATTAACCTGGGTTTCCAGAACCCTTTATATCCATGTATTTCATAGCATGTTCCATGAAAATCATACTTGTCTTCATTCTTGTCATTGGCCCAACTCACAGATCCTTAATGGTATCAACCATAATTGACTATGATCACTCTTCTCCTTTGGCTCGTTATGTATCACAGACAAAAAGTATGAAACAAGATACATGCTTTTATCGAAAGCAAGCCTCTTAGTCTGCTATGGTGACACACCCCCATAATCCCAGCAACTAGAAAGGCTGATACAGGAGGGGCACAGATTCCAAGTCAGTGCCACCCAGTTTTGAAAGAAAAAAAAAAAAGAGAGAATAGAATGCAAATAATACAAGTACAAAGTGAAAACATCATTTTCCAGAAAACCCCTAAAGTATACCATCAAAAGAAGCCCACTGCAACTCTTGAATAAGATAAACTTTAGTGTCAGTCAGTCTTAAAACACAATTGCACTTCTCTGTAAGTGCAGGTGTCAAAAGAAAGCAAGCAAGAGCAATAAAAGCCTTACAGAATATATATAAATAAGTGTAAATGGCAATCTAAAGAAAGTACATGCAGATCACAGGACCCAACTTTACACATCAAAAAATTCATTTATTCCCTTAAACAAAACAGTGCTTTATTCCACTGTTAAAATGCACACACCAGAAATATCCTATCTGTCCAACAATAGGGAGATAGTTAATTACTTCACACCATCCAAAGGAAGGCCTTATCGTGGCATGGAGAACGTTCACTTAAAATTTGGTAGAAAACAAGAAAGATACTCTATCTAAAGTATGATTTCAATAATATATATTTTAAAGAATATCTACTTCAAAATATAAAAGGGAAGGCATTAAAATACAGTAATTCTAGTGTTGTTACAATAGAGCGGATGCTCAGATTTTCTTCTGCGTTCTTTTTAATATTTTCCAGGTTTTATACAAGGAACAATACATATGTTTGAATCAGAACATAATGTAAGAATGCATTCAGGTCAGACTGCTTGGGCTGGCGTCCTTTCCCACCACTTCATGTCAACTTCAGGAGGCATTACATTCTCTCTTGGTTCAGGTTTCTTATCTGTAAATGGAGATGATAGTTATTTAAAAATAAATAGCCATGAATTAGCTCATTAGAAACACTTAGAATAGTCTAGCAAACCTTGATAAATGTCATCCAATGTTTTTGCATGTGGAAGAGCCCAGGTGTGTACTGGAGTTTGAGCAGCCAGGTAGGATGAGGAGGGCATAGGCTCACGTAACAGGCACTGCTGAAACTGTTTTCTAAGGACTACCCAGGGATTCAGACCAGGTGAGTAAATGGTTCCCTGTCACCCAGGCTTGGTATCTCCTTGGTTAAGCACAGCTTCCAGGAGGGAAGGAAGGAAGGAGGGAGCAGTTTTCAACTTTATTCTCCACTGCCTTTGTCTACTTTTGCCCTCCCTTTCCTTTGTATTTTGTCTTCACTGCCAATTTTGGGCTTAATTGGTAGAATGCAAAGAAGCTGAAGTAAAACAAAGCTCAGCAGAATATAAAAAGCACAAAAAAGTGAAGGCATGAATGGCAGTCTCAATTCTAATTATAATCACAGGGACAGGTTCTTATGGCACCACAACATACATGACCTCCTAGTGAAGTGGACTAATGTTTTGTTTACTGCTCCAGTTTTCTCATGGCAGGGATAATTTACCTGTGTGATGATTACACTCTGCCTCCAGGGTCTCAGAAACTCTTGCCTACCATTGTATCTTGAATCTGGGAAATCTATCTGCATTCAGACTAAGTCCTGATGAAAACCTGGGAGGCAAGGCAATCTTACTTTCCCTGTAAGAGTGTTGCAGACTTGGATTCAATCTATTAAAGTCAATAGGTAGATTTGTGCAGGTAGTCTAATTAGAGATATTCAGATAGCAGGCACAGGTTCCATTTGCATTCTGGGTTAAAAGAAAAAAATCAATGTCCACATACAGGAAGAAAACTGAACTTATTTTGCAGACACAAACTACAGCAATGCCATATGCAGAAATCCAATAGAGGGGTTATGGGTCAATGAAGAAATACCACCTCATGGAGAAGAATGATGAGAAGGGATAGGCAGCCTTCTTAGCTTCACATTACAAGCTCAAATGCAACCCAGCCTTGTGAGGGTGATGTTCATAACCCACTGACAGTCCATGGGAAAAGGGCTGGCTTGGAGGCTACATTTTCACTTGAAATTGCTATCCTTTTAGCTGAGAGAGTGAAAAACAATAGGATCCTCTAAATGAACTCACCTACTCAGCTCCTGGAGGTGGGTTCCAGCTGGCACAGTTGTGTCAAATTGCGCATTGCATGAAGTTCATTTCCAGGGGTCTTGACCCAGGCTCGCTAGCTGCAAGGCCTGGGAAGGTGAGGCTTCCAGGACCACAGTCAGCAACGCTTGCTTCACCTTGTGACTTTCTGACAGGGAATCAGAAAGAGGCAATGGAAATATAAAGGCACATCCAAAGTCAAAACCACCTTTCTCTATGCATCCAGGCTGCAAGTCCTTCTGAGAAATAAAGTCAAACTAGTGATTAAAAAATAGATGTAGACATGAAGAATTCTCTAATAAATGTTAGGCTTTGTTTAAACAGAAAACTAGTATTTATTAAACCCCAACCATGCGACAGGCATGCTGGTGAATGCTTTCCTAGACTTCATTTATTCTGCAAATATTTAATGCACAGATGCTAAGCCCAAAAGCAAAAACAAAAATACAATTAAAAATTGGGATATATGGATGACAGAACATATTTCTTGGTGCAAGATACTCTTAGAGGAACATTTAATACTTAAGCCTAAAGCAATTTTTACTTCTATCTCATTCCCAAAAGAATCTGAGTCTAATGAGAGTGAACTGATATCAACATTATCATCGTCATCATCCCCATTTGAAACAGACTTTAAAAACTAAGGGAAACTCCCCACGATCACACAGGTAGAAACTAGCAAAATCTATAGTTTTGCTATAGATTTAGGCTTCTCAGGTCAGTGCTTTCTTGACTTTGTAACACACCATCCCTTGTAGTTAAAGAATTCTTTCTCCCTGGCACAGGCTTACCCAACAGAATACCTAACACTGCTGTGAAAATTCAAGGAAAAGAGAAAGCCTTTTTATTCACAATCTGAAGCACCCAAAGTAGTTAGTGTGGGTTGTAGCTGTGCTATGTCCTCTTGGCCTGAGACTTAGTTTTTATGATGGATTAAAAATAATTAGCAGCATGCACATGACACAAAGCAGAACCAGAACTAAGGACTGTGCTTTGGTTCTGGGCAAAGTCCCAGGCAGGGAAGCAGCACGGCAGGCTGGAGAGGGCACCCCACCGACTGCAAGCCAACCAAGCCCGCATCCTGAACCAATCCCTGGGTCATCGCTCAGCTCTGGACAGGCGAGCCTCAGGGTCCCCATCTGTTGAAGGGTGAAGGGAAGTCCCACGTTGCAGGGTTGTTGTCAGAATGCACACGAAGCACTGAGAGGTGACCCAGGGCATGGGAAGAACTCAAGTGGACACTGTTACTTTTGTTACTGGCCCTCCTGAGCCTCTGGAAATTGACCTGGGGTGGGAATGCAGTTTTGCAGCATGTTCCACAGAATTGTCTGCCCGAACCTCCTGAGAACAGCACACTGTTCTCCTCTTGAGGCAACACACACCCTCTTGCAAACTGAGTACTCACTCACTATATATTTCTAGGGCCATCTCTAAAAGCTAAAAGGAAAAAAAAAAATCTCAAAAGTCACTGAGAAGTTGTTCTTTATAGAGTGGCAATTCCCTGACCTAAATCAGTCTTTGCCTTTGAATCAGTTTATGTTACCGGTTATTTAGCAGATTGATTGCTGCTATGGCAACTGCACATCCCTTTGCACAGACACAGGCATTAGTCCTTGATAGGATCCTGGCTTAGTCTCTCTGGCTGCATTCAGTACATGCCAAGAATTAGATAATATTGGGCAAATTAATTGCTTTCTGCACTATGGGCACTGGAGCCGCGTTGTGGTACAAAGAGCAAATGAAGCGTAGTGTGCAAAGTGAGGGCTGTGCTTATCGCCTGGCAGCCTGGAAGGAGAGAAGCAGTGCCGTGGCCCCAGCTGCGCTCCGCTCACACTGCTCACCTTTGGTTTTCACGGTTCTGGCAAATATCAATTCCGGATGTGCCCAGAGCCTGCAAATATCCCTTGTCAGTGACTCAGAATCTTTCAGGAAGCATTTCCACTGGGGTAGGAAAGTCTGTTTTCATTGTATCCAAAAGGGCTGAGCACAGACCCTCACACTTCTCAGCTGCATGATGTGTGGCAGCTCCTTGGATCTCTAAAGCCTCAGTTTCCCCATCTACAACACAATTGCTACGAAGATGGTATGGAACCGCGACACGGGCACGTAGGTGAAATGTGGTAACTAGTAAGCCCATTTTTTATCTTTGTTTCTTTCATTCCTTTAATTCCTTTTTATTTGAAAGTTGAATACATCTTATATTTTTGAAATATTTGACATAAGCTTGATATAAAATTCAATCTTCTAGCAACTTAAAAGTATACAATTTGGTGCATGATTCTTTTAATTATCTCTCCCCACACACACACTTAACAAGGATGATTATGAGGCTCATTAATTAGGATCTAGTTGTACACTGTCTTCTAAACATCTCCCATTTACTTGAACCTCTATGAACTCCACGTTTGTCAAATATTCTGCATACTACAAGCCAGTGTTTGGGACTGGCTTCAGCCTGGGAAGACCCGCTGGATCCTACAAAAGAGGCTTGCTTTATCCTTTCACTTCCTGCTTGATCAAACTTCTTTAAAATGACACTCGTTTGCCATGAAAAAGATAGAACATTAGTGCATGAGTAGAAAAGTGGCACCAATCCCTGAGCGCCCCTTGCTTCCACATCTTGCAAGTCACTGAGCACTGTGATCTTTGCTGAGGAAGCCACGTCATTAGCAGCCCTGCTATTTCTGCATCCGGAGATGCCTACGGCACTTACAGAAATCTCCTAAGCCATATGTTGTTTTATGTTTTAACAACTCTGTATGCATATATGATTTGCATAAATACAAAAATAAATAGCTATCTTGTGTTTCTGTGAAGACGATAAACTTCAAAGAAAAAGGTAGAACTCTTCTCATCTATCATCCTAATGGCACAGTGCTTGGTCTACAGTGAAGAGTCAGCAATGCTGGAAGCCCAGGCTGACTTACTGGGATTTAATAGCTAATAATTTATGATGCAAACAGCCTTACTTAATGTACTTTCTAAAATGAGGAGAAAGAATGGCATCATCAGACATTAGACCGGAAGCACTACCACACTGTAAACCAATATTGATTCCATTAGCTTACTTTACAGATTCCAGGATTCAAGGTCGGTTTCCCATTATTAAACAGTTTCTACAAAGTAGTGCTTTGGCCACAATATAGCCAGAGGCAAACAGTGACCTGGCAGAAAAACATGGCTTTAAAATCAGTGACTTGGGCTCTGGAGTTTACCTTTTTTAACTCTCAGGTTCATCTTATTTATGTATTCATTAAAAAAAAATATTTGCAGTGCTGGGGATTAAACACAGGGGCTCGCTCACGCATGCCAGTTAAGCAGTCTGTTAAGCTATACCTCCAATACTTCACCTTATTTAAAAGTTGTATTTCATGACTTGCATGTTTGCAGTGTGATGCCTAAGAGTACACAATGTGCAGTTAGGAGTGTTTGTTGGACCCCCAACCTCCCCACTAAGAGCAGAGGGAACCTGAACAAGTGACTTGACTTCTCTACGTCCCAGTTTCCTCACCTAAGTAAGGGAGGTAACACTGGCCTGCCTCATGGGTTGGATTATCTGTGTAAAGTGCTGCTTAACATAGTACCTGACATGAGAAGAGCTCAATAGAGCCCATGGTAGCTGCTTAGTTGTAGTAAATGTTATGATGGGTATAAGGAGCCTGTCTCTTAGCAGCTTCAGAAAGACAATGGAAATGTATGTGGTCATGAAAATTCTAGACTGCTGCCAACTTCTTTGGAATCAGAAAGCTGGAGAGGCACTGAGTATGAGCTGAATTGTCTTGTAATCCTGTCCTTGTGTTGAAATCACTTCAGTGCTGGTGTAGCAATGACGAGGGAGCAAGGCAGGGCTGATTACAGGGGCTCCTTCATCCTGAATGGGCAGCTGCAGCATCAGAACTGGCCTTGCTGGGCTCCATAGCCCGGGAGCATATGTGGCCACCGCCTGCAACCGTCCGTAAGGAGAACAAACACAAAAGAAAAAAAGGGAGGCAGTGCTAGAGAAAAAAAATTAAAAAGCAACTAACAGGTTGGCCAACCACCATGGAGAACAATAGGGCAGCTGCCTTTGAACACAGCAGCTGCATCTGAGGCCAGTAAGGGAGCTCCTACAAGAGCGAAGGCAATAAATAAAATAATGATGTTTACAGACACCTAACTAGATCAGATTGCTGGTCATGCTTTGTCTATTTTGTTTCTTCAAAGATACACCCACACACATTTGGCAGTGTTATCCTGGACAACAAGATGTCTCATCAAAGTGGCAAGACCTCAGGCGCTATCTTCCTCACACACAACAAGCCGTCTGCCATCTTCGCACCAAACACTCCCTGAGGACGAAAGTGGCCCTTCAGTTTCCTGAGTTGTTTAAGCTGAATAATCAGTTAAATAAAACAGAAATGTGGCCAGTGGCATGAAATATTTACAGCTGCAAATCAAAAAAAACAAAAACAAAAACAAAAAACCTTAGTTGACCTGATAGGCAGGGGAATGACATGGGTACAGAGACCTGTAGAGAAGCACTTTGCCCCAAACTGGCTGTCTCTTCTGGGATCCCTTTGTGGATCTGTTGGCCAAGCTAAAGACTTAGGAATCATCGATGACTGTGTCCTTCCTTCCCACCTGTACCCAATCATTAGGAATCCTGAACTGATTCTATCCGTTTGGTGACTGATGTATTTCCTGAATCGTGCTCCTCTTGGAAGCTAGACACTCCTCTACAGATCAATCCCTGTTTGCTGGTCTCTGCCACTGTCCCACTGTACTTCGGCCATACGGTGGCTACCTCGTTCCCATTCCCACACATCTGACTCTGAAGGCCCTTCAAGCACAAGCCCCTGCCTACATTACGGCTTGGAATGTTCCCATGAGCCTTTGGCTCAGATCCCATTTGCTGCCTAGGACCTGGCCCTGGGATGACTGAGGAAGATGACTATTGCCCTGTGGGCCAGACAGAGCTCTGGCAGTGGGCTGGTGAGCTTGCTCAGCAAAGGCACTTTCCAGGCTTTGCCTATTGCTTTTTCTAAGGACTGTTAGTACCAGGTGGAACAGTTTGTTCCCAGCCACAAAGGTTTTTAAAGACATCTATGTGTTAGATTCACAAAACAAAACATATATGCTATATAATTCCCAGCCTTCAAACTAAAACCTGGGCTCCTCCCTTTTATGTGTTAAGCCCTGTTACAGACAGAGCTGACACTCTACTGTGTTAGTTGCTACATTGTGTCAACTTGGCTGAATCAGCTCCTGGAGTTCCAGGCATGGGGCCCAGACCTGCCCAGCTTCCAGCTTCTGTGGAGAAGTCCCAGTTTTCAGAGGAGCTTGATCTTTGCAGCCGCGCCACTTTGGAGGACCTACGATCTTCGCCATGGAACGCTGGTCTTGACAGTCAGTGTAGAAGGGAGAGAGAGGCTTGACTGATGCTGCAGCTGCTGCCCCTCCTCTGTTCTTCATTGTTTTCTGCCGCATGAACTGCTGTCATCTGCCTTGGAGCCAGTGGAATATGGACTGAACCCTCCAGTAACTGTGAGCTAAATAAGCCTTTCCTTCCTTCATTTTGAGTGATGGGTATTTGTTCCAGCAACGAGTAAAAAGTAACTAAGACATCTACCAATATGCTAATATGCACTAGTATATTGCTTTTCTATACTTGGTTCTTTCGGATTTATTAGCCGTATGTATAGTTAATAAATATTTTGAACAGTACCTCAGTTATATCACAGTTTTGTAGGGTGTACATTGTTACCACTATTTTAGAGATCCAGAAACAAAGCTCACAGAGGTCATGCAGCCTGCCCAAGGTGCACCAAGCCAGAGCGGGAAGTCGCACCCCCGAGCCAACCCCAGCACTTTTCTCTCCTCACAGGACCTCTTTATTGTGTTTTCTCTTTTACCTTCAAGGATCTAGACCCATGCCTGGCATCTTGTCGGCCTTCATTAAGTGTTTATTTAATGAATTAAGATACAAATGGCTGAGACAGAAACATTTTAAACTTTTCTCTAAGGAACAAAATATGGGAGGCCTATAACCTTGTTTGTAACCCACAGCCATCGCATGATAAGAACTGCTTACCTCATCAAAATACAAGGTGTTCATTATAACAGCTATCAGGTGCTGAGTGAGGCTCTGCGAGGATCTATGTGTTCCTTAGTTTACCCCTTTGTCTCACCAGGCCACTGTTTTGAACCTAGCTCCTGCCCCGAACCCCAAAAGGCAGGACTGAAAATTAAAATGGATTCTTTCCCACCAAGAATGTTCTCCCCTTTTCAGAAGAGCCATCTCAGACTTAACATTCCAGAGCTGGTAGATGGCAGAGCACAGTGGCTTTTCACTATGCACAAAACTCTTTCTTTTCTACTCCATGCACCATTTGCAGGAATGACTGTATAGAACAGGAAATGGGACTCCACACTACCTGGAAGTCTCCGAGACAAAGAGGTGCTACATCACCATTAAGTAGCGCTGTCAGTAATGGATTACTGTGGTTTCCATCTCCCAGGCCCAACGGGAGGGTTGGTCCCGGGCCCAGGACCCATCTCCTGCTAGAATCTTATTAGTGCTTCCTCTGCACAAATAAGAGCTGGTATATTGTGTTAAATTGACTGACACAAACAACATGCTTGTCCAGAAATAGAAAACGCAATTTTCTTTAGCAAAATAGAACATAGGAAGTGGTGGGGGTTAAAATGTCATGCACGGAACAAAGGTTTGGCAGACCGGAAAGGTTAAAATCAATCACCCTACAGGGAAAGGGAAAGTCTACAGTATTCTACAGTAATTACCCACCCAAAGTCACACTATTAGAATTAGGAATCATTGCTACCCAAAAAATTATTTTCAAAAGAAAGAAAGAAAATTCTCAACCCCATAATGTTAATGCTTTACTTTTCATGAAACATTTGGAAAGATCATAGATATACTACTGAAAATAAATAAAAGAAACCACTTCAACATTCTTACTTTCAGTGGTAGGGAATGACCTTTTCATATAAGAATAGGTAGAGAAAACCAAAATTGCTCTCTCAAAAGAAACCATACCACTGTATTACTACTCTGACTTGTGTGAAAATTACAGGAGACCATTGTTTTGAACTAAGCTCCTGCACTGGGCCCAACAGGCATGGCTAAAAATCAAAATAGAGTGAGTCGCACTAAAGTTACACATCATTAACCTGCAACTAAACTGTTTATCTGACCTTCCAAGGAATCAGGATTAGAAAGATAACGGCCAAATTTCCCAAACAGGCCAGTTTCAATTGATGCGGCAGTTCAGTTCCTTCTGCCTTAATTCTCTCTCTCTCTCTCTCTCTCTCTCTCTCTCTCTCTCTCTCTCTCTCACACACACACACACACACACACACACAATTAGGTAACCAAAAGTTAACTAATCAGTGGCCTTTGTATTGCTTGTCTCTGCTTTACAAGGGAATTTTGATACAGCCAACTGCTTTCTGTAGTTTTCTGTTGTCCCTGCACCTTTCAGCCCTTCTGTGTTCACAAAGCCAACCTCCTGTGCTCTGCTCAATGACACACTCATTCTGTTTTATTAAATGAAGTGTAGCTTGATTCTAGAATGAAAAATAAACCTGTCAGATTTTTAAATTAAATTTTTATAATTTTTTGTTCGTTGAAATTTGTATGTTAGAGAAATTAGAATATAAGTAAAACATGCAGGCTTACCCACCCCTTTTATCTTTTGGTTGATAATTGCTCCTTAAGAGGACTCTACCTCAGTACTATAGCTCCACAAGCCTCAACTTTGCTGCCTGCCATGCTTTCAGATTATTGGTTCTCCTTGGAAAAGTTTGCAAGATTTTTTCTACTTGAGATTACAAATGCTTTTAGGTCTCAGTACTGATGCCTCTTTTCTCTATCCTACTGTTTTTGATGTTGTTGTTGTTTTGGTGTTTTTTTTTCCAGGACGCTATGCCTTCAGCCCAAGAGAAAAATGTTAAGAAGAATCATAGAACAAAGACCGCCATGTGTTGGCTTTTGGGACTATATGCAGAGATATTAAGTAAAATTAAAAAAAAAAAAAAAAGAATTACAGATGGTCAAGGAGCAGTTAAGAAAAGCCTGAGTGCCCCCAAAGGGGCAGAGTGTAGGCTACCTTCTCAGAGACAAACCACTGTGGTAGCCTACACTCTGAGAAGGTAGCCTACACTCTGCCCCTTTGGTCAAGGGCAGAGGAAGGCCAAATGGTTTGGTCTACAGAAAATACTCTGTTTTCTGTTCAATAGAAATCAAAACAGAATAAAAGATTTCATACCACTGGGGGGGGGGGAGGTCAGCATTAATGAATGGCCTTCTCTGTTTTTATTTATGTAATACATGATGATAAACAAAAGTATTAAGTCAAAGGTGAAATCATTAAAAAGCAAGAACATGTGAAACAGAATTTAGCTTTGATTTTGTTACTTGGAGTTTTAGGATAAAAGACTTGGATCTAGGGTCCCAGCAGACTACCCTCACTCACCATCTCAAAATGTAAACCAAGGAGAGTAACAAAATGGTGGAAGGCAGGAAATGAGCTTTAGTCATTGTGCCATACTTAGAGGACAGACAAGGAAGTTCAAGATGTATCTTGGAGGGGCTGATAGAAACTTTGAAGTGTGACAGAAAAAGAGGATAGAAAGGCTAGAGTCGGGGTCTGCACAGCTGGCAGGGGGCTGAAACTGGCCTGGCTGACCATTATCTCAGGCCTGGTGAGGAAAGCTGGCTCTGGAACACCCACATGGCTTGAGAGAATCACCCTTCCCATGAGCAGACTGCTCCTGCCTCAGTGCGCAGCCTCAGCTCTGCACGACATAACTGCTCCTACTCAGGGTGACCACACCATGAATGACATATATGCAAGGCTTTGGAATCCAAGGTAATGGTAGACTAAGGCACTGACTGGAAAATTCTAGGTGCTTTTCCAGGGGGTCTGGAACAGAATGTACTATAAACTAACAATTTAATTTCACTGCAAATCCCGAAAATACCTTAGTTGTCCTTATATTGGTGTGCTTAGGCTTGCAAAGGGATGAGATAGGTTAAGGTACATTTAGGGTAAATAAACCTTTTATTGCCAGTTTTTAGGAAGAAATCTGTGCAGAATTGACCAGAGATCTAGTTCAAGTTTTAAGGTAATGAAGAAGACTGACATACAATGAAGGTAGACCTGCCAAGTTTTAGCCTGTTTTCAACTATCCACTGGGCATCCACAAGCCCAACCTCAAAGTCCTTGTTATAATTTGACCTGGATTCAGGAAGACTGGGGAAAGCAAATAAAATGATTCAAGGTTCAATTCACTGAAATGTTCGGATGATTAGTAACAGTGATTCCCCATATCTCCAGCCTCCTGCCTGCTGGAATACTCTGGAATTTAACTCACTTCTGTTAAATAGAGTTTTGGATTCTTGTCACTTTTAGCTCTTGTTCCCAATTTCTTTTTATCTTAAGCAAGTTATGTGACACCTGAGTATTAACTGTCCTCAGGAATCCCTGTCCCTTACTTAATAAAAACTATGTGAAATGAGAAATCAAGACTATAAGGTGTCTTGACTTCTTAGAAAAATGAGTCAATAAAAATTTTATGGGTTTTAGTAGGAAGAAAAAAATTTACCATGTGAGTGGGATTAATATTAGGAAATTTGCATTTATTTTTGGAGAGCAAATGCTGCAAATAGGAAGACAGCAGCATGGGAAAGAACACAGCCATGTTGCCTGCAGTAAGCCACTATGCTTTCTCAGGGCTTCAATAAACTCATTGTAAAATGAGGTGCCTGGCCATGAGCCTCTACATAAGTCTCGTCCTTTAAATGGTTACAACCTCTATGGATTAAGTCAGAGGTGAGATCATGTCTCAGCCATTTTTGTCACTGAGTCACAATATCTGACACCCACAAGTGAAAGGAGAAAAGATCTGACTCACATCCCAGGCCATGGTCTGCTGGCTCCCAGGAAGCAGCAGCATGGCAGAGGGGCTATGGAGAGCAAGCTGCTCCGGTTGTGGAGGAAGCAAGCAGAGCTCACAAGAGACAGGGAGGGCAGGCTCCTGGAGGCCATCCTGCACTGACACTTTTCTCCCAGCAGGCTCTGCCTCCTAGCAGCACATGCAGCTGTGAGCTCATGTGGGCCCCCTGGCACAGTCACCTGTCAAACACTGGGCTACGACTGCATGAGGCTTTGGGGGGCATCTAGATATAAACCAGAACAGATCAGAATGCAGAGAGGCAAGATTTTAGTGACCTGCTTAGGATATTTTATAGAGCCACTTCCTCTTTGGAATTACTACATGCACTAGAGCTAAATTCCATATTCAGGAACAAAAACATTCTGCCTATTCTTTTCTACCCCAACCCTTCATCTTGGCATCCCAGTGTGATTACTGGATAATAAAAGCAGAGATAGGGGAGGTCTGCAGCAGACTCTGAGACCAGCCTCTCTATTCAATGGACCTGAAATATTCTGGTATATGAATAAGCTGATTCTCTCCTTCATCCCCAGGATATATCTCTTTGGTCAGCCAATAAAAGGATGAAGCACAAGCGCTGCTCAGCAAGGGACTCCTACAGCTGGGAGGAACAAAAAGCAAAGATCTTCTCTCACAGGTCAAATCTGACAGACTAACATAGAAAGGTAAGCAGGGAGAGAAAAGGCAGACTTGCGAGTAGTCCCAACTAAGGAAGAGACTATTTTAAATTCCTTTCAATAAAAACTGTGTAACATATTTGTGGCTTATTATCAAAGCTTCCAGGAACTCTCTGGTTTTTCTTTATTGATAATATTACTGAAAGGTTTTTTTTTTTTTTTTTAACTTGTAGACAAACTATTCCCTCATTAGCTGGCATATTCTTGCTCTTGTTAAAACCTGCTGTCACCCAGTAAGTGTGACACCTGAGCCCCAGGGGCAACCTGAAACAAACAGCTTCTTTTTTTGTTTGTGGTCCAGGAACTTAAGATCTTATTCCAGGAGCTCTGCAGTTGTTTGAAAAGTCTCCTGTTTCCCTGGAGCTTCAGAGCTGTTCTAGAAAGTATCCTGGGATCTGTCAATCAGCACACAGCTTGCTCCTGAAAGCACAGCTTCTTGTCTTCAAATTGGCTTTACTCCTGGTAGTCCTGCTCAAATTGGGACTATAAATGCCTAAGTGGCCAACTAAAGAGAAAGCTTATTCACTGTGGGCATCTTCGGTAACCAGGGACACCCTCATCTTCAAGGAATTGACCCAGAACATGAACTACACCTACGTGCCAAAATGCTGGCGGAAAGAGGTGAGTCAGTGGACAGCAGTGAGGAGAAGGGCTGGGGGACAGTTAGGAGGCTGACTCTCAGAGGAGGCTATGCTAGCATGAGAGGATGAGTAATGACCCGTAATTTTCAGAAAAGTCAAGAGCAGGACAAGCCTCCTCTTGAGTCCCATGAAACACAGGATTTAGGTAAAGACCATCCTACCCTGCCGAACAATCTGGGGGAAAGAGTATCCTGGGGAAGACAAAGGTTTAAGTTCTGGCTAAATAGCATTTAATTATTAAGTTCAGGAATATGAATAT
>NW_004524675.1:8589128-8720649 GCF_000260255.1 Octodon degus | reverse complement strand
TTTTTTGGCACACAGTGGAAAGGATTCGGGAGCAAAGTAAACATTTTGGAAAACCAGCAGTAAGCAGTTCAAAGTCACTGAAGGAATCCGGGCTTTAAGAGAGGATGGACATTTTGATAGGAATGGAAGGCATGGCTTGTTAAAAGCAACTGGCCTCAAAGCTTTGGCCAGCTGACCTCTGGCCAATTAGTTATACTTTCCAAGGGAGCAGAGAGAGAAAAACACAGTTGGCAAGTATACATAGGACTTACACTAGCAGGGACACCAAAGACAGCTGTGATATATGACCCCATTTTTGATAAAATAAAATTCTGATTGGAGTCAGGGCAGGTGCCCCTGCACATATGTACATAAAACTTAAGTCAGTTTCCACCAAGCCTGTTTGCACCCAAGAGTGGCCTGTTCTTGCTAAGGGATATGAAACAGCTATTACCGAATGTTTGATACTGATGAAATTTTGCATTTGTGAATCTCTCAGCATGGTATAGTAAAATGGGTAATAATTGGAGCCATGAGACTTGAATTCTGAGCCCAACAGCCCTGTGTCCACTGGAGGGAAGAACCACAGACACATAGTGTTTGCCTTCTTGCTCTTACCTCACACCCTGGATTCTGCTCCCAGCCTACTTATGTGAAGGTCCCCAAGGACTCTGTCCTGTCACAGCTGCACCCAATGGACAGCTTCAGTTTTAATGCAGTTCACTCCCTTCTACTAGTTCCCCAAGAGCCAACTTGTCCTGTGTTTCTCCCACTGACCCCAGCCCCCAGCACTAAATGATGCTAGTCTAGGACCTATCACTTACTCATGTTTGTACCTCAGATTATGACAGTCATGTAGATAATTGAATAAGATACCAACCTTTTATATCCTCATGGTTTGAAATTTAAGGTTTAGACTTCAAAATATAAAATATATAGTTGCATGATTTTCTTACAGTGGTTTTATTGAAGAATTAAATGTCTTCCATTCAAGTAAAGGCGTTACTTAGTGGAAGATTCTAGAATCTATCACATGAATGGATAAGTGACCATATTGTCCCCTCTCCCTTTTCAAGGTGCTAGGAACAAGATCTCAGCATTTTTAGGCTTCTGATACCAAAGTAATAGATATGTAACACTGTCTGCTTCACATATAGATAGGTATTAATGCACAGACATGTAATACATAAATATATTAAACATAATGGCTCTAATGACACCATTATTATATTCCATTCTTTAGAAGAGAATCTAACTTACTGAGTTTTACATTGTAATAAAACCTAACTTCAATTTGAGTAAACAGAACTGTTCTTTTTAAGCAGTATGTGCTTATGATGCTTAATGATAATTATACAGATCTATTTATATAAACACATTAAAATGGTTCTGCTGTTTCTGTGTCAATTCATTTGTCATGACTCGGTACATAATTCTTTATACTTGTTCTTTTTAGAGTATAAAAATAATACTTCCTAATTACAATAAAATTAGAATAAAGTCACAAAAGTAGAGAGATTTTCTTGATCACATAAAATCCCAACACTCAACAGCATTAGATGAACATTTGGTATATTTCCTTTTTAGGAATTTTTTCTATTTAAAGATTTTATTTTACAGAGATTTTTTAAAAATAGCTTATATATAGTTTTGAAAAGACTATACATATCATCTTCCCTAAAAATATTAATACATTATCATTAAAGGTATTTGGGAATAAATTGTTATTGTACAAACACATCTTATAAAGAGCATTCAAGTGGTTTTTAAATAGAAATCTCTGAATAGCTTATTCACAGTTTATATTGGTAATGTACCTTTTAAACAAACAAAGCTAAATAAGGTACTCAGAAATTTAATGCTATTAAACATTCTAATCACACTGGAAGAAACACTGCCCATACCTCGGGCTTCTCGTCAGCTCAATCAGCAAATCCAGAGGCCTCCAAAGCCTCCACACAGCAACATTCAGAGGAGCACACAGGCAGGTCAGAGTTCCTTCTCTTCCTGGCACTGCTGTCCTTCAGTCATTGGAGTGGATCCATCCCATGGCTCTACTCCCTATTAACAAAAGGTGCGGAAGCAGAACACAGGATTCCTAGGAGGGTGCTGTTCAACATTTCCATTGAAGATGAGCTCTCTCTGAAGCAAAGGCTTATGTCTCATTCTTTGTCTGCGGTGAGTAGGGTCCCTTGAGCCCACAGCTCAAGCTATAGTAGTTAGTATCTGCTAGCTACCGAATAAAATCCATGGGTTAGTAATTAGTAACAATTTCAAGTAGCAGAAAGTCCAAATGCAGCTATTTTAACAAATAAATAGATACTTATTGTTTTTATCTTGCAAGACATCCAAGAAAAAGATCAGTGTTGGCATTTGGTCAAGGACTAGACATCAAAGCTGGTGTGTCCAAAATTCTCTCAGCCTTTCTTTTATGGTCTCAAGATGGCTGTATTAGCACCAGCCATAAATCCATGTTTAGGATAAGAATAAGCCTTCAAGATCCCTCTATGGAATTTCAGTAAAATCTAATTAGCAGTAAAATACGATTAGCTTCCTCTAACTATAAAGAAGTCTGTCAATGTATTCATCTTTCCTGGAGCTGGGCATAAAATCTAGGTTCTGAATGAAGAAGGAAGAAATGAACAGGAAACTAGCAGCATTTTCCTCAACAAATGCTCTCCTCTTGCTTCTGCAAGTCTAAAGGATAAGAGAAGTATAAACAGAAAACAGCATATTATAATCAAGAGAAGGCCAGGCAGAGCTACTTAGGTGTGATCACTCCATGCCACCTGCCACTAGCAAGAATGACTTGGTGAACTGGAAGTGATGTGCAGTTCAAGAGAGAGTTAAATAAAGCAATGTGAAAATGCATGTGTTCTGAGCCATGTATTCAGTCAAATTATGTACTAGCTTCCTGTCTTTCAAAGGAGCCCTAATATAGGATAGAAACAAACAAATACGATTTATTAAAGCTAGAGGAATTAAAAATATCATTCTTTGATTTTAATGTCATTCAATACTTTAGATAGCCTAGAGACTTGAGAGAGCAGGAATTGGAGGAGACTCTGTCTAGTTTCCTTCTCATCACGTTAGGCAGCTTCTGCTTCAAACTTCCAGCTATGAGGAGTTCTCTACTCTGTGAAGTAGTTCATTCAACGTCTAGATTTCCCTAATTATCAAAAAAGTCTGTCATAATTTGAGCTGAATTTCACTTCTCAGTGTTAAAAACCTGTTGTTTCTAATATTGCTTTCAAGAGTAATCAGAAGTAGCTTGTATCTCCTGGTATATAATAGATCTTTACATAAGGGGGTGTGTGTGTGTTTTTTTTTTTTTTTTTTTTTTTTTTGTGCTCCGAATACCTTCAGGTCAGGTTTGGCTGGCTTGAGTTGTGGGGATTGAACCACAGCAACCTGAGCCTGACTGCTTTGTTGAAGCAGCCACTTAAAGAACTGAGCTAAGGGGCAGGCCCCCAACAGCTCTTTAAATAAATCAACAAAGAAAACAAATGTTTCATCAAACCATTCAGGTCTTGGACTTATTCTCAGCTACTACAGCTTACAAAGCTCCCTCTCTACCTCTCCTTCAATCTACTGCCATTTTCTGAACAATCTGTGCTACGCAATCTCTTGGATTTGTAGATCCTGCAAAGACACAATACTTTGGGTCGGCTCGGACTATCTGGGATACCCACAGCCACTGCTGGTGTGAACATTAGGAATTAACTTATTACTGGGAAATTTTACTTTTTCTGGTTTCAATCCAAAGCTCTGTGCTAAGAATGACTCAAGATTCTCAGTAATCAAACACATAAATTCTCTTTTCAACTTACTTACTGGACTAGTTTTCTATAACTTTAAATAAATCATTAGGAAAAAAATTCATGAACACCAGACAATATGCCAGGATAGCTTTGTCAAGCCACCAATAAATATTCAGATGAGGCTGTTATTCAACTGTCAATGTACTGAAAAAGATAACTTTTCATATTTGTCCATTTTGTGCCAAGTTCTCAGGCCTAGCTTTCTGTACATCCACTAGATACTCTGCAGCTATCATAAGACATTTACTGGCCAACCTTCCCAAATACTATACTATAGATGACTGGCACACCTCTAAAACTGGGTGGAAAATGAATGAGGGGCATTAACACGTGTAGCTACCACATAATAAATACCGCCATAGGAGATTTGCATACATTATTCCCTTTACTTCCTGGGTTACTTTCAGGTTTTCTCATACCTCCCCAAACTTTTATTTATTTATTTATTTATTTATTTATTTATTTATTTATTTTTTGGAGACAGGATCTTGCTATGTAGCTTAAATGAGCCTTGAACTCATGAAAATACTTCTGCCTCAGTCTTCCAAAGGCTGGGATTACAGACGTGTGCTACCATGCCTGGATTTCCCCCATATACTTGTAAAAAGTGATTTCAAGCCAAAGTTCATTGTAGTAATTTGTTTTAGATCTATGTTGCTTTTTCTGATACAGAACACATGTTGTTTTTCCACACCAGTTCTCCAAATTATCAACATCAAGTGGGTGTTCAACAATTCAACTCAGCTCTGACACTACCTATCCAGTTAGTACCAATCCCATATGCCAAGGGTTTAGCACCACAAGACTGCCCCCTCTACAGATGCCACCTACAAATGAAATGATCAGGTTACCCATATTCCCCAGATTACTACAAATTCACTGGGTCCCACGACCCCCACCTCAAGATTGATAGTTCCCTAGAAAAATTTGGGAAAATACTTCATTAAAAGGACAGCACTCGGGGCAGCCAAGTGGGACCAATGACTAGGACAAGATGGGAGGGCACAGGGTGTCCCAGCACTTCACACCTTCCCCACGCACACTGACTCCTCGCACATCATTGTGTTCACCAGCTCAAAAGCTCCCCTAACATTTAGGTGTTTACAGGAAGGTGTCACTAAGCCGACACAACTGAGGAAGTCACTGGTGATTAAAGTCAATCACCCCCCTCCCCTTCTAGAAGTCAATTCACACAGTTAAATGTTCTGACCTTGTAAACACATGGCTAGCTAGGGCTTTCCTCCTCTCCTCAGTCATCTCATTAATACACAAAAGACAGTATAATTATAAGGATGTTAAAAGTTTGTGCCAGGGAAAAGACTAAATATTTTTCATTATATAACAACATCACATTGTTAGTAATACCATAGCCATATTTCTAGCTCAGGTCTATGTATCACCAAAATCGGTATTTTTGTGCTATTTATATTTGCCCAAATTCTCACAGTAGGTAGGACCTTGAAGAGGTGACTAGTTCACTGTGGCTTACCACAGGAAGGGGTTCATCATAAAAGTGACTCTGCTTTGTGTCTGTCTCTCCTGTGCATACTTTCTAGCCTTCTGTCTTGCCTTGAACCGACACGGAACGAAGGTCCTCGTCAGCAGCTGCCTCCCTGACCTTGCACCACCCAGCCTCCAGAACCACGGGAAAAATAGGTTTCTGTTCATTGTAAATTACCCTGTCTATGATATTCTGTTATAATAGCACAAAATGACCCAAGATGTCTTCTATTACAACAAACTTCCTTCTGATGAATAAATAAATCTTATAAAAGCTTGAATGAAAGGCTATATTAGTACAAGATATTTTAAGAGGCGCACTAAGTAGAAATATCTTCTGTCAAAACCACATCAATCTGAAAACTGGTAATCAAGAAAATGAATCCTGAGAAATTTGTTTTTCTTGTTCTGAATAATCATGCTCTGCATTTTCATGGTCATATTTACCCTTCTTAGCTAAAGCATGTCCAATAGGTAAGGACTTTATTCTCCGTCAAGGGTAACTGTTGGGTAGATTAAGGACCCAACTAACATTTCACAGTAACTTGCACATTTACCTTCCACCTATCAATCCACCCACATACAGTAGTATCAGGGACTTATGTACCATGAACACTTAAAGAGCAAAAAGAAATAGGTTTATTAGATACCAAAATAGCCCTAAAATTCTCAGTGATGAATGTAGGAAAATAACTGATTATTAACAGTTTGAGTACCTTTCAGACTCAAAAGTATAGCATGCTTTGTGTGGGGCTGTTCTTGTCACTGCAAAGACACTCTTGGACAGAAGATGATACTCTGCTTCATTTTCTAAGAGCTTGGTGGACATGAGTGAACATAGAATTCAGTTGAGCAACAAAAACAGCTGTAAATTTCCATTCCAAGTTTTCAGAAGCAAAACCATTTAGATCATTTATTGTGGTCCTCTCCTACCAATTACCAATAATAGCAGGCATTTTTCGAATCTCTCACCCTTCAATGCAGCTCCACAGGACAGATACCATAGCCCCATTTCACAAATGACAAAACTGAGATTCAAAGTTGAGAGGGAACCACATGGAACCTGTCTCATGCAGGTTCCCTGCATTTTGCTACACTTAACCCTCAAATGCTGAATCACCAAGAAATCTGTCAGGATAAATTCAGATATATTTTATTTAAGTCTTTTTTTTTTTTTTTTTTTTTCCAGTGCCAGGGATTGAACTAATGACGTTACACTTGCCAGCAGGCACTTAAGCCAGTGAGCTATATCCCCAGCCCCAGATATACTTTCTTAAAGAGAAAGCAAAGGGAAAGAAGAGAAGGGAACGGCACGAAGAGAGAGGGGTAGGAAAACTAGGTGGATGGAATGGAGGGCGAGGCAGAGTACAGCAGAGCAAGCAAGCAGAGCATCTGGAGCCACAACAGTTATAATCCTGTCAGTTCCTGACTAGAGGACACGGGTCACATTGACACTGTGTCACCACCCAAACTTTATTTCCAAATGTCTTGATCATTCAGTAGCCATATTTATTGAGCACTTTTCTCTATTCAGGATGTTGTAACGGGTGCTCTGCGGATAACACATAAACAATGACACTCCGGCACCCTTATGACACATCAGCTGGGATGTGTCTAAATGCAGGAAAGAGCAGGAAATGCTTATGGCCATACCTAAGCTGCTGGCAGCTTGACCAGGAGGACAGAAAGTACAAGTGTATGAGTCAGCCACTCTCTTGCACCAGCTGGAGACTTCTTTAATCAATATGTGTTTGTAAAGAGAACAAAAAGAGAGAAAATGACTCTGTTGACAAAAGAATTATCACTAACATCTCTTTATTTTGCACGATACATGTCTGTATATGGATCACTAGACCATTCTGAGAAATAAGAACTTCCTCCTCTGGTCTTAAACAAGTCAGGTGATCTTGGTCCTAAACATTTCCCGTCAACAGGACCACACACCAAGTCTTAAAGTCCTTGGTGACAACGGAACATTATAAGCCACCTTTCTGCAAGGAGATACTTGTCAAGAACCTGTGTCAGAAGGTGAAATACTACCTTTTAGTGACACAGGGGTGGGTACCTGGGCAAAAATGATAATAAGAATAAGTCATAGTCTATCACTATAAGTGGTTTCCCAAGGTTGCCATGTGTATTTCTAAAACCAAGGTGACCAAGACAGGATAGAGATACTCAAATGACAAATGGCTAAGCTGAAACTGTGCATGAGTCCCTCCAGAACCTGGCAAGATTTATATTGATATTTAAGAGCTTGATCCCAGAACAGTAGTACAAACCCATGGAAGGATATTTTTGTTCAGGTCCCTTTACGTCTGACATGAATGATTTCCATCATTTTGAGGCAGTGTTTGAAATAACACACCCTCACACACATCTATGGAGGACCAAAAATCTTATATACCTTCTTGATTATCTCTCTCAGGCATTCATGATTATTGAAGAGAAAACTGGATGGATGCTTATCCGTATTTCCTTAGAAAAGGTGTCAGATAATGAAGGACACAATGGAAACTTGGTGTTTGTGCATTTCCATGACAGACCACCAAAAGCACACAATGGTCTTTCTGAATAGACATCTGAAGGTCTCTGAAATGTCAAGGAGAGGTCTGTTTCCAAACACTCAATGGTACATTCCTGTTGCCTCATTGTACTTAAGTCATCTGGAGTCTGTTCATCATGTAAGACTTAGTCAGCTGGTTCTCTGAGTACTCTGGTTTCAATCAACAGACTTTATTGAGTAGATATTCTGTTACAGACCTTGTGCCAGTGTTAGGACAAACTGATGAACACGGCCAGCTCCCAGCTCACCACTGGTCACTTACAGCCTAGAAAGATTGTCAACAAATAGGCAACTGCTATGCAGTATGAAGAAGGACAAGGTACACAGTGACATGGAGGGTGAAGAAGGGAGGATAGCAGCAGCCCACAGACCACACATAAGGGGTAAGAGAAGCCCTTCTGAATGAGATAAATCTAGATTTCAGCCAAATCAAGAATGAGGGTACTTTTAGTGGAAGAATTTATAACCGAGTAAAAATGGTCCTTCTAATAAAAAATATACTATGGCTTTAGTGGAGCCTTAAATTTATTGCTGAATGAGCTTGGTCAAGTGACTTAGCCTCTCTAAAGCTCAATTTCTTCACCAGTAATAAGAGTAACACTTAGCTCAGAGATTTGTCTTCAGGGTCAATACAGGGTAATGCACACAAAGCATTTACCTAGTGCCCGGCCCTCAATGTGTGCTCATTAAACAGCTGGGGTTTTTAATTGCAAATGCCATTTGTGGATCCCTCTTCTTGCCTCCACAGTGGGTACAGGGCAGCTGGCTGTGCAGCTGTGTATCCAGCCCACCGAGCCATCTTGGTCTCACAGTAGTTCCACATTTCTCAAGCTTTCTTAAGAAAAATCAGCTAATACCCCAAACCAAACTTCCATTTTACTTGATGAAGAAAAAAAGCCCTCAGTGATCTTTGGAGGTGTGACCAAAGTCACATTCCGTAAGAGTCATGGAGGGATTTCTCTTTCCTGATACTGTGGCTCTGTTACTGTTGGCTCTCAGAAAGCAGGTGTGACTCTGAAATGACCAAAGTGGACAATGACACAGAAAGCTGATGACCTACATAAACTGCCACTAACCATCACAGGGAGGGAACAGACACTTCCTCCTTGCTGTCAAGGGCAAACCAACGAATCAGGCATTGAAGCAGACCAAATATGATCTGATACGTTAGGTCTGGGCAATCAGCTACAATAAAACTAAATGTTTTGGGACCACAATGAAGCAATAAGCATCCCTAAAAGTAACCACAATACCAAAGTAAGTGCCTACTTAAATTGAGCATGTGCTTTTTCACAAAGCCAGAGTCTTGGTCTAGTGGTGAGGTATACAAAATTCACTTACATGGATGTTAATAGGGTATAGAGCTGTTTTTATATAAAATTCACTTAAGTGGATGTCCAATGTCAACCTAGAAAATAGCCTGAAAGACCTGCAATCAACATTTTTAATTTGGGGATGATAAATAAAGGTATTGTGCATCAGATGGGCTTCACGTGGCACTTTATTAAGTACAAAAAAAAATACATGTTCTATAAGGAATTGAATTTCAGTTTCTTCATGCCTAGACTATGGCTGTGCTGCTAAAAGGCAAGAGTTAATTCTCAACTGTGCTCACATGTGCAGCGGCAGCAAAAACAGGCAGAAAGAACCAACCCTGCACTAGCCTTGAGTACTATTCTTGTCTCCACACTCTAACTGTGGGCTCCCTGCCAATAATTGCTTTTGTAAAGCCACTATGAGCTGCTGACTGGTTGCATTTCCTTGTTCATCTGAAAGTTATATTTAGAGTGACAACCCCTGGTGATTTGGGCGACCTGGGGACAGGTCAAGGATATAGCCCTGTTATGATCAGTAGTCACCTTAAAGGAAGCTTCTCTTGACCAAGACCTAAAGAATAAACTCTGCTTTGGGGATAAGGAATGGGAAGACAGGAGGGAATAGAAGAAAGAGGGAATTCAAAGAGTTCCAGCACTATACCAGAGAAAAGAGCCCTGGCTACAGGACATAATTTAGCATGTTCTCAACTGAGCTCTAATTCAAAAGTAGCTCATTGCTAGGCAGCTTGAGCTACTGGTGTACATGCAGAACTGCACTGCTCTACCACCAGTGGTTCATGCTACCTGATGAGACAATCATGCATGTACCACAGGTGGTTAAAGTCTATGGGAAC
This sequence comes from Octodon degus, assembly GCF_000260255.1. Classification (NCBI taxonomy): domain Eukaryota; kingdom Metazoa; phylum Chordata; class Mammalia; order Rodentia; family Octodontidae; genus Octodon; species Octodon degus. The sequence goes on along the minus strand of NW_004524675.1, from coordinate 8,710,616 downwards.
ACGTTAATCTTAACTATGCAATGTAAGTACTACCCTGATTTTCACATTATAAAATAAGTAGTTTGGGGCTCAATAAAGCATAAGAATCCTAACCTAGGGCTCTAATGTCTACTTGTTTTTCTGTTACTGTAGGTCACTGTCATAGCATAAAGCACCCTATGATAGAGGCGCAGACAGCTAAATTGAATGAAGAACTTTCCTAGACTCTTGCCCTATGAAACAGAAGAGCTGTCAGACTTTCCTGAATAAATGAGCCAGAATCCTGACTGAGAAAAGGACACTAATGCAGCTGGGGATTCCTGGACCTTCCTCAATGGTTTTAAGCGGGTGAGCATGTTTGATAAAAGTTTCAGGAAAAACAGATTTCCTTCTCTGAAGTCAGAATCCTTTCAGATGAGATGGGGCACGGTAAGTGTGGGATGGCCATAGACCAAGGCAGAAGACATCTATTCAGAGAAAGGTAAATGTCCTATTTTCCTTTTCTCATAATCCTCTCTAAAATGGAATTAGTGAGTAACATCTGTCTTAGAAGTTGTTGGAGAGTGCTCTGGAAGACAAGATCTAAACTCTACAAGAGAAAAGAAATCTCGGAACCTTGCAATTTGAAGAGTTCTTCCAATGATAAGACTCACATACGAGGCTCACTTAGGTACAAATATCACCATCCCATTACACAGAAGCTCAAAAGGTTGGGTGTCTTGGTTGAGATTATGAATACAAGTCCTGCTTGACCCAGGATTCTGCCACTAAAAGGCGTATCTTTTAGTAAAATACACTTTCTATCATCATACAAAATAGAAAAATCCTAACAGCAACAAAAAAGGACAGAAAATAAAATTAAACTACTATTTTATCCTTGGTATACTGTTTGATTGTTGGTGTCCCTTCCAAAATTCATGACAAAACCTAACTCCTAGGCCAGAGATGTAGCTCAGTGGCACGGTGTCTGTTTGAGAATGTAGTCCAGTACTCTGAGCTAAACACAAGGCCCTGAGCTTGATACCTGGTACCAAAACAAACAAACAAACAAACACCCCTTAACTTCCATTACAACAGTATTAAGGGATAATTAGGTCATTAAGACTTTTCTTATAAAGTGGCTTGAGGAGTCAAGATTGTAATAAAATTATTTTGTGTATTACATTTTAATGTAACCTGACTTTTCCTGCATACATTCATTGGCAGAAGAAAAAATATCATATTTTTTACAATTCTATTGTAACAGACAGCATAGTAACAGAAGTCCTTCATAAGTCACATATATTAACACTGCCACTCTCTAGGACTTCCTTGTGTGCTTTGATTGTAATGAGCATGTTAAGCCACCTATTCCAAACAGCTACCTTCACAAAACCCAAAAGAGTGCATTCACTTGGTAATTTTTATTTGCAGTTCATTATAGATAGCTGAAGTATAAAGGACATATAAATACTTCAGTTTTCATAGAGTACCTTCTGGTATCAACTTTTAACTCCTTGGTAAGAAGGTGTTGAATCTTTAGGCCAATATACCTAAAAATGACTACCTGCCTGGTGCAGCTTGTACATCTGATGGTCTTTTCCACTTACACTCTTTCCTCCTACCAGAGAGCGCACTAGGATTTAGTGCAGATGAATTGCAACACGGCTTTTCTGCCTGTGATCAGAGCTAAAGTTTTAGGTCAGCAACATAAATTATTTCACTAAAGAGCTTTTGTTTTCCACTGATATCACCTGCAAATTGCCTTGCTAGCCCCTCCCATGTAGGCATTCTCTGCCTGACTGCCCAGTGTCCTGGGTTGTGGAGGTGCTGGAAGGAATGTCTTCACCCGGCAGCCCTGATGTGGTCATACATGATGTCATGACCACTTCATACATGAACGCCATGGTTGTCTCAGAACTAGAAACTGGTCTCCCAATGTGCTACATAGCACCCATGTACTTATTTTTAATTCTCTAAGTACTCTCCTACCTGTAGCTTCCTGGGCAATTTTTTAAAAATTGATGTCCCATACCATTCGAGTTCCATGTGGTACATTTCAGCCATTTAAATATTTCTCCCACCTACACTGACCTGAAAAATGTAAAGTACCAACATTTAGGAAACCGTTAGCATTCTCTCCTCTTGCCTCCACCAGTACCATTCAGCCATTACAGACTGAGTTGGATTTTGGATTCTGTTTCCTAGAAACAAGACAGACTTTCCAAGGTTGAGAAAGCAAAGAAAACAAAAGAAAATTACATTATAGCAGGAAAGAAGAATTTCTAGATATGTTTAATTTTAAATATCATATATGCCTTGGGCAACAGAGAGAAAGGTCATGAGTTTGTTTCACTGTGATAATTTTGTGTCTGGAAGTCCTGCATTTCAAATCCTAAAAGCAGGGACAAAGGCAAGTAAGTACCTAGTGAATAAAAGCCTTTAATATCTGACTGGAAGCCAGAGAAGCTGGAGAAAGACAACAAAACAAGTCAGTGTAACACTGCTATTTGCACAGGACTGCAGATGCGGCTGTCTGACCTTTACTCCAAAGAGAGTCTCACTAAGGATTGAAAATAGATCACTTCGGTCTAGTAGGAAGCTTTCAGACAGATATGCTGACAGAAGAAAAAAGTCTGGCATTAAATTGTATAGGAAGCAACTGACCAGAAAAACACAGCTTCTAAGAGAAGAGAGCAAAACTATAAGATCTCCAAATAACTTTTTGGCCACACGGTTAGAAGTGAGATTTCAGCTCAGAGTACTGGACTACATTCTCAACAATTGAAGATCTGGCTTCAGCCACAAAGCTCATTCATGTAGCTTGGCACAACCTACAGTCTGAGCATATCTCTTTCAAAATTCTGGTATAGGTTGTGTAATCATATTACAAAGTAGCATCTTCTATTAAGAGGAGACAGGCCAGAAAGATTTGTCCCTCCTTCCAACAGGGCTTGGCGGGGAAGCTTGTCCCTTTTGTCCTTCTGCCTTCCCCATGTAAGGATGCAGTGTTTCTCCTCTCTGGAGGATACAACACCAAGGTATCATCTTGTAAGCAAAGAGAAATCCTCACCAAAAACACTATGCCTGCTAGTACTTACACTTTGATTTTTGTTCTTTAAAAATTTTGCAATCTCAGGTATTATGTTACAGAAGCACAAAAGAGACTGAGACAGTAAAGGACAGTGATCAAATAACACATGGTGATTTCTCTGTCTGAATTTAATATTTTTCCATCCCAAAATGAGTTATATCTACAATTAAATAATAGAATATGTTTTTCAATATAAAGAATAACTGACAGTCCTAAAATGCATACCCTATGCAAGGACCTTCTCTAGTTCTTTTAATTCTGAGATCAATACTGAAATTAAATTAAAATCAACCCTGCTTTACAGATACACTAAGGTTTAAGCAATAATCCCAAATGTACCTCCTCTGACCTGAACCTAAGCCTTTCACATTACAAGCCAATACTCTTTCAATTAAAAGCAAAGGAAATTATAGAGAAAGATAAATGTGAATTGGCCTTCTTGCTCTATCACTTACCAGTTATCTGAGCTTGGGCAAGTCAATTTTTGGTAGGCTCCCTACCCTATTATGTAAAATAAGACTGTTAGCCTACTTTGTTGGGGTCATTCAATAAAATAAGTTTAAGAAGATAATTTATCCTAAAATTTTGCCAAGTATCTTGTTTCTAGCAGGTACTCAATAGAACACTGAGCAGAAGTGCCTTCTCAGTCTCTTTTCTTAAACACTCACAAATATGCATTATGTTTAGATTTTTAACATGATTTTCCATTATTTCAGTGTTTTTGCATCCCATAGGTATAAAACTAGAATAATGCACTGAAACAAATAGGGAGTTAATTGGGAGGCTGAAAACAGGAGAATCACTATGAGTCCGATCTACGTAGTGAAACCCTGTAGATCCTGTCCTAAATTCATTAAAAAAAAAAAAAAAAAAAAAAAACCCAGGGAGTTACTCCTACAGAACTTAACATCTGATGATATGCCTAGAACACAAAAAGGTAAGGTTAATCAGTAAAATACCTTCAAAGGTGAAAATTGAAAATCCACAAGGAATTGGTCAAGAGGAAAATGAGGAACAAAGGAACAAGCACTTGGCACATTTTTAAAGAAAATTAGGAATTCAAATCCATCTGCTCAATTTCCAACAAAGTTTAAAAAAAAAAATCAACAGAAGGCTAGGCTTGTTCTAATATCTGGATAACAATGAAATACAAACTAGAAATACCACTTGGCATCAGCAGCTGCCTGGGGCAGCAGCAAGAGAGCCACAGTGTGCTGAGAGAAAGAGGCTGATCTGGGCTGGATCCCAGGGAAAAGCTGGAGAAGCAGGTAAAATTAAAGGTATGGGCGTGGGACTTCCCACTTCATTTTGAATACTGGGCCTTGCTTTCGTGAAATGTTGAATGAGAACTCGATTCAACTGCATTCTGCCCTTTGATTTCCATATGCCTACTCACACGTCTGTTGCTTTAACTGCCAAGAACACAAGCCATCAATTGCCAGGGAGAAAAGTCAAAGAAGGGTCTTTTTTGTCATGTATCTTCCAGTTTGCAGTACACAGAAAAAGAGCCACTTGCTCTAATTCACTTCTATTTTTGTGTGAGAGAAGAAAAATGGTTCCTTTCCAAATTCCTCTTAATAATTCTTAAAGAAAGGGAAGAGCAGCTGTTTTCACTCCTGTTAGTAAAGAAAAGACTATCACCAAATGAAGAGCATCCTTATTTCTCTATGTCGTGAGGACTTACGGAGTTTGAAGCAGTTCTAGGTTTATGGAAAAAATTAAACACAACTACAGTTGCTATCTGCTCTTTCTCCTTTGTTGATTCATTGTTTCCTTATTAACATCTTGCAGTAGTACAACACATTTACTTAAACTGGTGAACTGCTATGGCTTGAATACATGCCCCCTGAAGGTCCATGTGTTAACCACAGTCCCATGCTACAGGAAGGGGAATGGTTAAAAAGAGGGCCACAGAGCAAGGTCTTCTGGTCCCTGGAGTCACAGTAAGTAAGACATTGGGTCTCCAGTTCCTCCAGCATCACCTTTTGATTCCTGCCCATGAGTTAAGTGGGTTTGCTCTACCACTCACTCCGCACTACGGGGTGCTGCAGGGCCCATGGGTCAAGCAAGAGTTAGGTCTTTGACACTATGAGCCAAAGGAAAAGTTAACTTTTTGTGATTTGTTTTATCTCTGATATTTGCTATAGTGGTGGAGATGTAACTAACATGTAAACCAAGAGACATAGTATTATTTACTGAAGTCTACAGTTAAAATTAGAATTCATTCTCTGTGCTGTGTAGTTCTGTGGGTGCTGACAAATATATAAGGGCATGTATTCACTAGTAACATGCCGTACAGGATGACTGCACTGCTCTAAAACTCCTTGTGCTTTAACAATTTATTCTTCCTTTCTCCTACTCTCTCACCACTCCGGATGTAATTTTTACTATCTTTATAGTTTGCCTTCTTTCAGAGTGTCATAAAGTTGGAATAATATAGTTTCTATCCTTTTCAAACTGGCATTTTTGCCTACCTATCTGTATTTGTTTTCTCTGTTATCTTCCTGAAATTTGTTGATAAGTGTGTGTGTGTGTGTGTGCGTGTGTGTGTATGAGTGTGCACTTTAAAGTCTTTTTTAAATTTTAATTTCCTTTTTTTTTTTTTTTTTTTGGTGGTACCAGGGGATTGAACTCAGGACCTTATGCTTGCCAGGAAAGTACTCATTCCATTTAACTATTCCCCCAGCCCTTTGCCTTTTTATAATTTAATTTAATTTAATTTTGAAAAGTAAAAAGCAAGAACAAAAATTGAAACAAAGACAAAAACAGGGCCACATACAATAATACATACGGTATAGATTTTTAAAACAAGAATGGCTGATTAACAATGGCTGATATATATTATCTTTTTTTTTTTCCTGTACTGGGGATTGAACTTAGGACCTTGTGCTTGCCAGACAAGTGCCTGTTCTACTGAGCTATCTCCCCAGCTCCTTATTATCTATTTTTATCATCAAATCTGTTGCTGAGATTAACAGGTACAGTTCTATAAGACTGGACATATGACAGACTTGCTTTCAACAAATCTTAAATTTTTTTCTTGTCTTTTTTTTACCTTTTTCTTAAAATTTTATTTTAAAGATATTATAAAGAAATAAAAGTTGAAAGTATAACAGATATAATAGAATGGAAAGAAATGGAATTTAAGGATTAAGTGATGAAGATAAAAGAAAGGAGAAAAGATAGGGAAAAAAGGGGGAATCATGCAAGTATATATACAGGATGGCTCAGAAGATTGTACTAAAAATTTCCATCAGTTTCTTGGTAAACAGCAGCTGTGTAGAATTTTCACCTTGATTAACTCTGTATGCTGATATCTGTGATCTAAGCAACTACACTGAGGACAGCAATGTGCAGAACAAAAAACATGCTTGAATGAATCCCTGTCATCTTGGTCTTTTAAATGTGTACCGTTTCTAATGCAAGTTGTTTTTTAACAGCTCCACATAAAGACTTGATCTAGCCATTGTATTGCTGCATTTTCTGTTGCTACAACAAAATACCTGAGAATAAGTACGATGTAATGAAAAAGGAGTTTTATTTAGGTCACAATTTTGGAAGGTCAAGGGAAAGATGCTGGCATTTTCTGGGCTCTTTTGAAGACTTCACGGCACAAGACATCACAGTGGCAGGAGTGCATATGAGAGTGACTATATGGTGACAGCGAGATAACTCAGTGGACTAAGCACCAGCTTAGGCAAGTGCAGGTATTGGGGTTCAACCCTGGCACCTCATTCCATGCCAGTCCCTTCCCCCGGCATGCTGAGCCAGCCACTGAGACCACACGTGGTGGTGCACACCTGTAATCCCAGCACTGGCGGGACTGAAAACAGGAGGATCACCAAGAGTCTGAGCTGCATAGTGAGACTCTACCAAATACATTAAAACAACAACAAGAAACACCTTTTTAGCAGTAAGATTTTTAACTATCCTTCAAGGCTCAAGTCTTGTTTTCGAGAATAGTGCCTTGGACTGTTGCCCAAGGCTTCATTAGCTTTCTGGCTTCTCTTTTCCAAGGAGACTGAGATCACTCCTTCATACTTCTTCTTGATATGAGCCAGAGACCATGGAAGGAACATTCTTTTTCTTTTATGACAACTCACTCAGTGGGATTGGCAATAATTCCTTTTAAAGGTATGATCCCCAGAACCAAATGACTCACCATGCAATCCCTTTAAAAAAAAAAAAAAAGAAAAGAAACAAAAACAAAACAAGGTCTCACTATGTAGTTCAGCTGATTTAGGACTCATCATGTAGTCTAAACTGGCCTCAGATTGGCAGCAATCCTCCTACTTCAGCCTCCTTGGTATGCAGTGTCACATCTGGGTTGGTCTCCTCTTAAAAGCGCCACACTACAACCACATTGAGTCTTGGGGTGGCACAATCAAGTGTCAGCAGTCACATATACACAGGTTCATATACACATATGTAACTTAGTGGTGCAAAATCAGGAAGGCTATTTCACTGTTTAGTATAGAACAAACCTAAATCATAGTCTTCCCAAAACGTTAGATACTTTGCCTCAGTTTCAGTTTTACAAAGTAATAAATTATTCCCCATTCAAGAAAGCTTTCCTCATAACTGCCCTGAATTCCTGGAGTTCATTTAAATTTCAATGACGATACAACAGAGACATAAGTATTTTTTCTCTCACGCAATGTGCTAACTGAATACTTGTACGCTTCCTAAGCTGTGTGAGAGACTTTGTGCTAATAAGGGATAGGGGTTAAAGAAGACCCAGTCTTACTCTAAAAATCTCAATGTCCTTGTTCTGCCTCATATCTTCTGCATTCTTTCCAGGGAAGTTTTTTTTTTTCTCCCGTCACTCATCTTCCAAAAAAACTGCGAGTATTCTGAGTTGCCAAATGGACCAAGTCAAATCTCCTAGAAGGCATTCAAGGTGCCCCTAAGTATTAACTTACCTAATCATCTTCCACCAGTTCTGCAATACATTAATTATCACAAATCCATGTGACAAGGACTTTCTTTGTGAGGGGAGGTTTAATAAACCAAGGTCAAGCTATGGCAATCCATCTGCTAAGACACGCATGCGCCCATCTGGTGCCTGCCATCACTATCCCTGCTCCAAATGTGAAGCATCTCCAGCTCCAAGCAGTAATATTTGCTGCTTTGCACTCCATACCATGGAACGGGGACCTTCTGATCCTCCAACATCTGTCTTGGCATCTCCTGCAGCCATTCTAAGCCCCTAGTATAAGCCATGCTTGAGAATAGTATTTTACTATACAAGTAGAAAGTTCTAGGCTAGTCTCTGCCTTAAAGAGTGCTTCATCATCATGGTCAGCTTGGATATCTCTCATCTCCTTTCTATATGATATGGTTTTTTTTTTTTTTTTTCCTGAAACTACAGATCTGCATTACTTGGGAGGAGTGGGTGGTTATATTTAGAAACATGCAATAATTAAAATCACTTTCTCCTTACCTTTTGGAAACATCTTAATGATAGAGTTCCCTTCAATTGCACTAAAGCAGTTTTAATGAAATCTGTTATCTCAGCTTTTTCTAAGGAGCTAGGTTCCTTTCTATTTTAAAGGGGCTATCTTCTTTCTAGTGCTTACACACACACACACACACACGCACGCACGCGCACACACTCACACGCACACACACACACACACACACACACTGCTGTGATCTCTCAAAAAAGAAATACAGAAGTAGTAAAAGGAAAGCACTGGAGGTGGGCAAGAGTACCCTAGGGAAGCCGCTGGCTCTTTTTAAGTTCTCAGAAAAACAGCATAAACAAATACCTTTTTAGCAGTGCAGTCTTTAAATAACCTTAAAGATTCATGACTCACTTTTAAGAACAGCTCCCAGGCCTGTCGTCAAAGATCCCATCATCTTACTGACTTTCCCCTTTGAAGGAGTCTGAGGTCACATCTCCAGAACCTTTTTTGACACACACTCATCTCAATGGAAAAGATGTATGTGAAGCTGCTTGTGTAGCTTCTGAAAGACACACTGACAGGAAGCAGAGAAATGGAGCATCAGCAGATCAGCCGCATGGATCATTTATAACTTCACATGCAATACAGCCACATGCTTGTTAGCTAAGGGATGCTATCGTAGACATCTCCCAGGCTGTGTTGGAGCCTCCCTTAGACAGCAAGAGAACCCTAAGGAGACATGGAGATCAGTGGTACAGGGCCCAAAGGACAGGTTACTGGTGGAGATAGCAGCATTTGGATTCTGTCAGTGAATATGATCAGTTAATTCAATCTGTCCTCGTTCCAGTTTCCCTTTGGATTTCAAGATCTGCTAAAAGTGTGTGAGAAAAATAAACACTAGGTAGTATTTTTTCCCCAAGAGGCTGGCTTAGAAACTCCCAGGATATGTCACTTGGTTGGTGGTGTCAGTAGCAGGAGTGGTAGTGGTACTAGAAACAGTAATACAAAAAGAACAGGAACAATGAGTATTTTTGTATTTTATAAAATGAGCATATGAAATTCCTAGATATAGGTATTTACAATGCTCTTTAAAAACTTAGCCTCCAAAAGAGTTATAGCTAAAATTTACAATTAATAGACAAAAGGTAGGATCCAATCCTGGACACTGAGACTACTGTTGGGAGCTACAGGAAGCTAGGAAATTGATCAAATGTGTGTAGGTGGGACTGGGCCTCAGTACCTAAAGCAAACAAGCTACCTCACTCCTGAGATAAACATCCTATTTGGTTAATGTCAGCTATTAATCTGTAGGCAGCCTTGTGTCATGTATTACAAACTTTGCAAAAGTATAAAAAAAAAAAAGCATCTTTTTTTGTGCATGGTGTTAGTCTTGGCCATCAGACAGACCAGCAACCACCTAGTCCAGCTTTTGTCTTCTTGTCTATCTTTCTCATTCCTGTTGCCGTGTCTCCCTGGGTAGAACAATTCACAGTAAGACCAATGGATCCCTACAGACTATAATACTCACAATCTTCCCTTGATACTGCACTACTACATTTAACATTAAAAAATATTAACTTTGTTTCTAATTAACTATGTACTCTTTAAAAAGTGTGTCACTGTTTCTTCATTACTATAAAATACCATTCAGTATATAAAAACATGGTAACACAGAAATTGCCATTATTCTCCCCCAAATTCAAAATTATAATCTTTAACTCATACTCAGCTACCATCAGATTTATTTGACATACATTTATTGCATACTGTTAATAGGCAACACATTATTCTAAGTACTTTCACATAAACATTAAGTCCAACAACAGGTAAGGTTAAAAAAATGGCATTATTTACATTTGTCAGATAAAATCACAAAAGAAAAAGAAGATAACCATTTCTCCTTCACCCAGTAATTTATTTACTCAATATTTATGGAGTATCTGCACACTATACTAACCTCTGGGAATGCAAAAACGAAAAAAAAAGATAAATAAAATAAAAAAGTCGGGTTAAAATTATGCTCAACTAAGGCTGAAGTCAAGGGAAACACAGGACAAAAACATCAACTATATCAGATTACAGTAAATGCTAGGAAGAAAAATTAGGCATAAAGGATACATGTGAGGTGGTGCTGAGGGGAAGCTTCTTTATAGCACAAGCGTCTGTGGTGGTTATAAGCAGACACACAACATAGAAGAGCGGCTATGTGGGAAAAGAGCACTCCCGCTGGACAGACACTTGCTGAAATCAACTTTGTGCCCCTACTGAGTTTGGCATCAAACACAGAAAGATTCATAAGGCTTGGGGTTGACATACCAGAAGGTCCTGGTAGATCTGCGGAGACATATATATTATTATACTACTAGAGTTACATGCTCAGAATTATGAGCAGGGTCAGGTTTAGGATAAAGCAAGTGAAAACTTCATTTTAACAGAAGACAATAGCAGAATAACAGATTTTTGTTTTGCCTCAGGCTCCAGTACAGCTCTGTGTGGCACTGATTATTAGCACATTCTATTTCTGCAGAATGATGGTCTTGGAAATGACTATATCTGACCTGTGTTTTAACTGATACCCGCAGATAACAAAATTCAGCATAAGGCCAAGGTCATGGAGCCATAATGTACAGTAAGGATTAAAACACATGACTCTATTAAAGATCATGAGTATATGTACCTGATTAACATTTCTCAGAATAGGGGACATGCTAACAGGTATTACTGAAAAAAAATAGTTTTGATGATCAAATTAGTTCAAGACTATTCATCACATAAGAATTTCAATAGGCTCCCTTACTAAGGGACTTAGTGATACCCATCATAGGCCTACACTACTAGTTCTATCTTCATCTTTCCTCCTCCTCCTCCTCTTTCCTCCTCCCTGTCCCCCTCTCCCTCCTTCTCCTCCTCCTTGATGGCTCAGCCCACCCTGAGGGTGGGGTTGGTGTGGCATGTAGTGCCAGAGATTGAACTGTGGTCCCCTGCGCCTGCCTAAGCTTGCCTAAACAGGCAGTTTAGACTGCTGAGCTATCTCCCCGGCCCTGGCCTGCACTTCTTTTACAAAGAAAACACCAGAGCAAAGTTTACAATGATAATCCCATAATACAATAAACTAGTGTTTACTGTATATTTACTTTATACTTGCATTTTATACATATATAATACTATATTTGTGTGCACATATGTACATTTTCTTACTCTTATACAATTTAATCCCATATCAATCCTATAATTGTTATATCCTTTTGTTAATCAAGAACATTGAAGGTCTTAAAGAAGCTAACTGATCCAAAGTCATGCAACTTGTAAGGGATACTAACTCATGGATTTTTAGGCTCTAAACTGTGGCTGCCATTCTCAAGTCTACTCAAAATCAGAGACAGCACAAAAGCTAGCTAAGGGTATCTCTGGTAGACTCAGAAAGTTGAATAACAAATGAGAATAGCATTGATATGAAATGACTTGGGGGAAACAAATACATAGAACTAAATGAGCTATGAATATGCTTAAGTATGCAAAGTCAATTTTGATTTGGTTTGGATTTTTTTAAATCCTAGTATTCATCCAACCACCTTGTAGGATTTGGCTAATTATGAGAAACCCACCACTGCCTAGGGTCTTCTCATAGGCAGTACTGTTTTATTCATATGGCAGCCTCTCATTATCCACAGCAGAGATAGTCCACGACCCCTGAAGTGAGGCTTGAAATGACAGATAGTACCAGCTGTGTATATGCTATTTTTTTCCTATACATTCATACCTATGTTAAGGCTCCATTTACAAATTAGGTATAGTAAGAAATAATAGCAATAACTAATAATGAAATAAATTATAACTAAAAATTTTAATGAAAGTTTGCAAATGTGGTATCTTTGTGTGAGTTTCCATCCCTCCTATTCTCTCTCTCACCCTCCTTTTCACTTATTCTCAAAACATCGTATGGTACCTTTCTTTTTGTGACAACGGGAGGGACAATCTCATAGGGTGAGATGAAATCAGATGATGAAGTTAGGCTGCTGTGTCAGGCTTAGCTGAGCATTAGCATCACGATACTGATAAGACAGGTACCAAGTGACTAACAGGCAATTAGCGTCTACAGAATGGGTAAGCTGAATGAAAGGGCAATTTACAGTCCAGGAAGGATAGACCAGGATGAGGTGAGAGTTCATCATGATACACAGAATAACGTAAAATTTAAAACTCACACATGCTTATTTCTCAAGCTTTCCACTCATATTTTGAACTTGTCCTTTTGTGTTGTTCAGTATTGGGGACAGAACCTTGGACCAAGCACAGCCTAAGCAAGTGCTTTACCATTCAGCTACATCCCCGGGTTACCATAAAGTGTTTTGGATCACAGTTGACCACAGATGAATAAAGACAAAAAAAGCAGAACTGCAGATAAAGGGGGCCATTGTAAGTTTTTCTTTTTTTTTTTTTTTTTTTTTTTTTTTTTTCTTTTCTTTTCTCAACAGAGTGTGCACAACAATCCAGTACACACTCTGTGATCCCAACAGGGCCAGAAACTGGAGCTTCCTCAGACTTCCCCCAACCCACACGGCCAAATCTGAGTTGGCCTTTCTACAACTTTGGAGCAATCTTGGCACCAGAGCCACAAACACTTGGCCTAGACAAATCTCTCCATGTTATAGAAACTGATCCATTATGAACTCCATGAGCAAAATGCATAAAAATACACAATGAACACAAAACAGAGACTCAGTTGACAGACTGGCAGATTCCACCTATTATTTTTAGTCAGACTGCCAAAAGCTTTTGCCCCTCATAAATGGGACCTATCTGGACTCAGCCTTATTCCTTTGGAGAAGCTGATTAAATAAGAAGGAGTTTTGCGACTAATAGGCAATGCCCAACTAAAATGAGACTCTTGTGGCTCATCTCAAAAGGAAAAGCTACAAGAAAGCACTGAATTTGCAAAGAAGTGAACCTCATAAATTGTGCACAAAAAGGTTTTGAAGATTCAGATAAAAAGCTCAGTTCCAGCATGACCATCTGTTATTTCCCTCCTGAAAGAAGACAGCTAATAGTTTTTAAAAGCAATAAAACAGTTCCAGAGCTCAAATGCAATAGCAAGGGATTCTGGTGACAAACCAAGAACTCACAGATTGATATCCAGCTTAGCAAGCATCTACCACGCCTTGCACTCATCTCCAGACAGAAGTGAAGGTCTTTCGAGTTACGAGCCTCATTCTCTCTCTCCCAGTCCCTCCCTCTTTCTCTCTCTTCCCACCCTTCTCAAAAAGGTTATGGTTGGGCATCAAATCTGCCTTTCTTCTTTCCTTCAGTCAGCATTCAGAGCTTGTCTTTGACCTCCTCCTCATTGTGCCTAGACCCCTTCCAATGCCTACATGCCTTTCTTAACATGGTTCTGCCCTTCCTTGAGTAACAGGACTGGAGTCTAATTCTGACTGGTCAGAAGGAGGAGTTAATGGATTAAAAAGACATTAACCATGAACTAGAGTAAGCAGCTCCTGAAACTGCAGTGCACATGCCCCACAGTGTGTCCCCAGGGTCCTGCTGGCCTCAAATGAAGTGCTGTCATCAATGGGGTGAAGATTTTTGCCTTTTCTGTGCTGTGATCCTGGCTCTGTACTTAGTAATATCTGACTGTGGGTAAGTTATATGGCCTTTAGATCCCTCAACTTCTTCACTGGTAAGTTGTACATAATAATGTGTCTTCCTCTTGAGGTTGTTAGGATTTTTAAATGAAATAATTTAAAGTATTTAACACAATGTTTGATACATTTTTAAGTCCCCAGTTAATATTACTCATCATTCTGAACAGCAGCATTTATATCTTTCTCTAATTAAACTGTTCTTTTCTGACCTTACCATCCTTTTTAATAATTACCAAGCTTGCAACTATAACTGTTCTCTCTTCCTCTATTACAAATATATACTGAAATTGCCTAAATACTAACAAAAGGCTAAGGCTGACAGATCACAGCTGGAGGACCCAGGGCAAGGAGAAGAGCCAGGCCACCGGGTGAGTCCCTCTCAGGGGCTGACCATCACTAGCCTCACTGGCTCTTCCTGAGATCTAATTCTGTCAGCTTGTCAAGAATGGGCTCATCTCTCAGGGACCAGTTTGAATTATTCAAATCCAAGAGTCACCTACAGAAGTGTAACACTTATCTTTTAATTTACATAATAAAGAAACTGTTGACAGAGTTGCAATACTTGTGGCAGCAGGATCAGAGAACTCTTTCCCCACACATTGACCCAAAAAAGGAGCTAAATTCTGACCAGACAATGTTAGGTGAGAAGGAAAACAAAACAAATGTTGCATGATAGGAGCTGTATCACCTAAAGTCATCTGATGCAGCTGTCTCCCAAAGAAAGCATCCTCAGAGGTCAGTCACTGAGGCTCCACAGTGTTGACCAGGACCCTGCCCAAGGCTCATTTCTCATTTCTTCTAGGGCTAAGGGTTTCTCAGCTGTTCTCTTTATGTAACACTGTATAGTCTTGGAACCTGTATTGTGTTTTAAAGGTAATTCTGCATATTTTCACTCTGATAAATCTTACAGTAATTATAAAGTTTTACTCTCTATAAGACATTTTGATTTCATTGTATGTAAGCTCTTGGAATTAACTTCATACTAACAGCACTTGGCAGTTCCATCGTATTATAGAAAAGATAGTTATATGAGAAAGTAGAGACTAATGATTCACAATATATGATACACTATATTATTTTATAGGAAAATTAATTTTGATTTCCAAATAAATAGCTTTATAAGCTTATTTGGCATTTATACCCATTTTATCTCTATTAATAACCCAGCACTGATGTTAATTTCTGAAACTAAAGGATTTTCATTTCCACCATATTTCTTTTCAGTGATAGAGGAGACTGTTGTAAATATTTTGTTATCAATGTGGCCCCCTCAAAAGGTAATATTTATTCCCTCTATGCAATCTGGAAACAGCAGGTGTTACTAAGAACATGAGAAAATTTTAAAGGGTTGAGTAAAAATAATCAGGATTCAGAACTAGGCAGTAGAGCACACTTTTGCTCTGAAATGTACTGCCTGGGACAGATGGCTTCTGGGCCATGTCCAATCAGATAAGCACATATTATATATTTTCACCTCAATTTCTTCTTTTGTGAAATGTAAAGACAGTGGTTGCTTCATGGATTATAAGAAAAATTAAGTAATATTACGACAATGCTTAGAACAAGGCTGGGAACACAACAATCATTTCCTAACTGTGATCCTCTCCACTATGAATCTATGAATAAAAAATTAGGAGGGAATACCTCCAATTATTATTATCTACCTCAGGACAGAATTTTTTTTTTTGCCTCTTTACAGTATCCTGCACTATCTCTAAATTTTGTATAACTGCATTCACTCCTTAAAAATCAGGTAGCTGATTTAATTTTCAAAGCAAATATTATGTTTACATCACTTAGGCCAAAATGTTTGCCAAAACTGCCCCAAGGATGCCACCTGAGGTTTATCACTATTTTACTTTTTCTACTTCTGCCATAACAAATTATCACAAACTGAGCCCCTCAAAGAAAGAAATACAAATGTATTATCCTCAAGTTCTACAGGCTGGAAGTCTGACTCAGTTTCAAAGTGCTGACATCACAGAGTGGGCATGACTACCCTCCTTTCAGGAGCTGGGAGACCACTAATCACGAGCCTGTGTGGCTATCTAAATCTACACCAATTAAATTTACAAAATGCTACAAATTCAATTCCTCTCATTCTAGTCACGTTTTAAATGTCCAACAGCCACAAGTGAATAGTGATTTTTGGTTCGAGAGCAGGGATATAACAATACTTCTATCATTACAGAAGGTTCAACTGGACAGTGCTGAGCTACAGGAGAGACATGCTGACACCTTCACTGAGGTCCTTGTTCCTTGGCAAATGTTTTACAAGCCTCTCTAAAGAAAAACTGGTAAGGTGGTTGTGATGGTCAGTGATCCTATTTGGGGGACCAAAGACATGACACCCATAACTTTAAGAGAAAATGATGTATATGGCTGCGATCTCGGAAGTTCCTGTCCACGACAAGCTGTTCCAAGTTAGGAAGACCACGGTGGAAGGGTACAGAAGAGGAATGAAGCTCGCTCTTGGTGGCTGGGAAGTAGGGAGGGACACAGTGCAAAAGAAAGGGGTAACAGACCATACACAGATCCAAAGGGTCCACCTCCAGAGCCACCCAGACAGTCACAAGTGTGTTAGCAATGCCCCAGGCATGATGTAGTTTTGTCAAGTTGCCTTATCATGATTAACATTCATAGCAGGGTATTCTTGAGCTAAGACTATAGTTCTATTATCATTAATTTGAGCTCAGTGTACTTGGGAAGAAATTACTCATGGCATCTACAGAGCTCTTTTGTGTACCAGGTGGCTTACACATTGTATCTTAATTAAATCTCACACACCTTCAGAAGTATTATCACAACTTGTACAGATCAGAAAACAGTCAGTCACATTAGGAGTAAATAGTACACTGGGGGGCTGGTGAGATAGCTCAGCAAAATAAGTGCCTTAGGCAAGCACAGGAACAGGAGTTCAAACCCCAACACCACATGCCATGCTGGGGAGAAACCATGGACCAAATACAGCTAAAAAAAAAAAAAAAAAAGTACACTGGGATTTGAGCTCAGGCCATCCAGGAAGTACTGAGATCACTGTAGTCTCTTTAGTGTTCCTAGTTCTTCCTGAATGATCCTTGCAAAAGATCACTTATGTAGTTACATTTGTGATTGACAAAACCAGGAGACCCAATGAGGAAACATTAAGATGTCAGCCTAAATATGGAAATCATGTACTTCAATAATAAAGGCAAGGTACATCCACTTACCTAGAAATGCCTCACGATCCTTCTTTAGGACCTAATAGTACTCCACTGCATGAAAAAAGGAAACAAAACTTTTGCACACAGGGAGGGGAAGAGGGGTTGAAGACAGGATAGGGGAAAGTGGAGGAAAAAAAAATCAAGATATATCATGTAATGTACAAATTCTCTATGATAAATGCGATGATTATGTACACCTCAAATGTACCAATAAACTTAAGTAATTAAAAAAAAAGACAAAGGCTAACTGACTATACTGACTCAATTTTTGGACCGAAACATACAATCAATTCTCAGATAACTGTCACTATATCCTATTGGAGAAGTGCCTGCCATTGTCAATTGCACTATCTTCTGTTAAGAACAATGTAAACCATTATGATACTTAATTCTTGGAGAATAAATTCAGTAAGTGTGATGATTAATTTTCTGTGAGAATGTGACTAGAAAAGGGATGCCCAAAGAGCTGTAAAACACTTTTTCTGAATGTTTCTGTAAGGGCATTTCGGGATGAGATTAGCATGAGTGGACAAAGTTGAAAATTTCCCCATCTCCCAGTATGGGTAAGCACCATCTAATCCATTGAGGGCCCAAGCAGAACATGCAGCTAGATGCAAGGAGTCACAGCCTTTTCTGTCTGAGCTGGGACCTGCACCTCCTGCCTCCTGAGGACACGAGCACTCCACGTCTGCAGGTCTTTGGATGACGACTGTGCTCCTCTCCAAGGCTTTCCTTGGCCTCCATTATCATGTGAGCTATATCAGTGTTCACTTCTATAACAAAATTACTCATAGACTAATACAATGGGTAGAGCCTTTAGCATGACTCTAAGAACTTACTAATGACTAAATACATATTAGTAATCATTGTTATTGTTAGTGAAAGATAAATCTGAGGTACAAGCATGTTCAGATTTGTTTAGTCACCTTAAGTGAGCCAAGATAATTGATAGGAAGGTAGTTGGCCCACCTACTCCTTTTACATAAGGAGAAAATGATGAAAGAGATAAGACTCTAATTTACATTTAAGCTTCACAGAAGAGTGACCAATCACAAACTTTGATTCTTTTTTAACTATGAAGAATTAGTGGGAGACAGGCAGATTAGACTATAAAAAATCTGATCTGAGTCCCCAAACAGATTTGGGCTTCTGTAGCTGGCTTTATAGCTGCCTCATCAGAATTATACCCACCCTAAAATGAAGCACACAGAAATCTAAGAAATGACGTCTGGTATACCAGGAAACACTTAACACTGTGTCTGCCATAACCACGTCCATCTCAGGAAGCATTTCTTGACATGTGTTCCATCCTGGAACCCAAAGTGGGAATGGACAATGACTGAGTGATAAATTCAGTCCTTTCTTTTGATTTTAGCCAGTAATGAGTCCATTTGGCTGCTATTACAGAATGCTATATACCAGGTGGCTTAAATAATAAATTTATTTCTCACAGCTTTCCAGAAGTCCTATATCAGGTACCAGCATGGTGAGGTTCTTGGTGAGGGACTTCTTGCTGGCTTACAGATGGCCCATTTCTTGCCATATACTCACATGATGTGTGTGGTGGGGTTGGGGTGAGTAGCCAAGTGTGTAACCATACACCCTACTCTACTTGGCAACTTTAAGGTCATCTCATTCAAGAAGTTTTTGCCTTCAAGGCTTAATTATCTCTCTTGGGTCCCAATCCCAAATTCTATCACATTGATAATTTAAGATTGAATGATGAATTTTGAGGGTGCACAAACACTCAGACAACAGCAGGCCAAGAAACCAATATGTGCTGTTACATACTTGTTTTATGTATATAATCTTATAGAGAGCTTGAAGAGGATGAACCATACTGGAGAACTAAAGTATGTAGTTTTAACTTAAAAAGTTAGCCTATAAAATATATCTTTCAATACCTTTGAGTGCACAAGGCTATCCTAAAACTTTCAATGAACAATTTCCCACAGCTCTATTCATACTTGATATTTCAAAAGCATGAAATGCCAACTACCATTCTTCTACATTGTTCCCTGCCTAATGTTTTTAAAAACACACTAAATGTCCTCATACCTGAATTTAGTCCATGCTGTGTCCCTTTCTCCACCTGGAAAATCTTTTTTTTTTTTCTTTATGTTCAAACTTACCCAGCATTATTAGTCCACTTTTCCATTGCTGTTACACAATACTGGCCAACCACAACTTAAAGGAGGTAAGGTTTCATTTGATTCACATTTTCAGAGGATTCATTCCATGGTAGTCTGGCTCTAAGACAAAAACTTCATGGTAGAAGTGCTCAGCAAAGCAAGGCTGCTTGGCTCATGGAGCCTGGGAAGCAGGGCTTGGAGTACTCAGTGCTAGCAAGAAAAGGACAAGACAAATGGAAGCCCAGGGTATGCCCCACAACCCACTAGACACACCAAGAAGTGTGCTCCGCCAATCCCCCAGTGGCTTCCATGTCTCTCAAGCTGATACAATCAAGCCTACCTACTATACCAATCTTCACAATTTATATCAAATCCCTTCTCAGGACTCCAATCCTGCCTTGACTAGTCACTCCTCACATTTATGCATATTCTACAAATAATGTGCTCTATTGATGAACAGTGAGATAAACAAGAGACCATCAATAAAGAATACAGAGCAAAAAGTGGGCAACCAATTAAAACATATTTATATAGCAGAGTTACTGCCGAGGGTAGGCTAACAATGAAAAGTGATCTCACTAGAAGTTCTGGGATTTGGGGTAACACACGAATGAGTCAAACATCACTATAAGTTGTCCTGGAATCAAGGCTTGGGACTAAGAGCTATCACTACTCAATCAAGTAAGATAAAAATAAGCTGCATACATGTACACAGAGAGAGAGACATACATACACGTGTCATGGGTAATTCTGGAGCTCACAGAAAGCCCATCTTGACCTCTGAAGACTGAGACTGAGACTGATGAAATATTAATGATCTGTATGATTGCCTTCTTCACCAAATGAACAGATCTTTCCAAGTTCTGCTAGTTATGCCACTTTCAATGTATCATATCAATACTCTTTCTTTAAGTAGCATAAAGTGATTTTTGAAGTGTTTTGTCCTGATGATGTTCCTTGAAAGACATTCATTTAAGTGTCTCTCATGTAATTTTCAGTCTAAAGTCCATCATTTGAAGACAGAAGTGAGGATGGCACCACTGGAAAAAGGTCTAAAGCTGTTATTTTAAACAAACAGCTAAGTTATAAGTGCTGGTAAGAGGGAGCTTTTCAATTTGTCTTTTCACACATACACTAGTTTGCCACTGCAGCATTCATGTCCCTAATCTGATTAGCTTGAGGGGTGTCCAGAAATCCCTTTGCTACAATAGTCACTTGCAAAATCCAAATACATCAAAACAATGATTAATAAAATATGTCTATATGTGTGTTTACAGTCGCAGGGGGTTAAGAGAGAAATGAAACAGCAGCTATTGCAAACTCTTTTCCCCTGGAATTCATAATTTATTTACCTCGTCTGTCCTGTTCCCTGTGTGGCTACAATCAATTGCATTCAACATCAACTCCTGGTACAATAGACTACTGCTCTTGCATTTTAGCTCTACACACTAAAAATTCTACAAGCACTTTGAATATCAGTATGTATATATTAGGTACCCAGATAAATTGTAATTGTTACTAGAAAATGTATGGGAGGGAGACTTACCTTCCGCCTCGAAGTATCTTTTCAGACAGTTATATAATAACGTAGGCTACCTGCCAAAACGATGTCCAGCCCTCAATGTCTTCACATACTGCACATTTACTTCTCATTCATGCCAGAGTCCACGGGCATATTTCTGGTCTGAATCCTCTCCTATGAGACTGTCATTTAGGTACAAATTTGGGGATATAGGTTCTTTACAGCTTTTGAAGCTTCGAACTGCAACATGATAATGCTATTTTCATTGAAGAATAAAATAATGTGGACTTGGACTACCAAAAATTTAGCCACTTCTTCCAAAGCAATGCATTGTTCAGCCTCATACGCCATCAGCCAGAAACAGCACATAGCCTCACCTACGCACAAGAGCCCTAGTAAGCACGCAGTATCCAAGTATCGGGGAAGGGCAGTGCCCTACTGGTGACTCGATAACTGTCTCTGGCCCGAGAACCTAAGGAAGATGTGTGTTTAAAAGACATGCAGTTTTCTATCAATTCAGCCCCCATCAGTGCTACAGTGGAACTGAGTGCATGGCTCCTAAGGACATCCAGAAGGAACCAGGAAGCACCAGTGGAAAGCCATACATGTATGAGGACAATAAAACTACAATCAAGTGCTGGCCCATCACCTAGCAATGAGTGGTATGACTCTACAGACAGCTGACCTCCTGTGTGTTTCATCACAGAAATGGAGGTTAGTCATAGTATTTTATTCATACTAAAGTTATGAGGGCTAAATGATGGAATGTACGTAAAGGCTGACTGCCTAAATGAGAACAGACATGTTTTTTTTCATTTAGAGTTCACTCTAACAGAGAATCTACCCCTATCGCTTACAACTGGCAGAAGTGTCTAGCAAGGTAAAGAGTGGGAAACCTTTATAATAAAAAAAGGAAGGCGTCAGATATGCTTTGACTGGAGGTTATTGACATGGAGAAGCAGGAGACAGGCAAAGTGGAAGCACAGCATCTTATGAGTGGTTTAAAAATATTTTTGGCTTTCACTGCTTGATACTAACATGTTAAGTGGGAACAAACTTAACAGAGAAGGTAGTCACTGACCAAGACCTCACACTGGAGGCCAGTTCCACAGAGGCTAAACTGCAGCTTCCTAGGTTTGCAGCTATGGAGGCCGAGAGTGAGAGTTCTATTATCATAGGTGGCCTCTGTTCTTTTGTAAGTTCAGACTCTCATGAATTCTATTTCAAATTAGATGGACTGGGCTGGAAAGATAGCTCAGTAGTCTAAGTGCCTGCTTGGCAAGCACAGGGACCTGAGTTTGATCCCCCGTACCACATGCCATGCCAGCCCTGGAATGCCAGACTCACTGTGCCAGTCCCAAAACCAGCCATGGTAGTACACATCTGTAACCTCAGAGCTTGAGAGGATGATCACTAGAAGGAAAATTATTAGAAGTCTGAACTGCACAGCAAGACCCTGTATCAAATAAATATATAAATACA
Organism: Octodon degus; assembly: GCF_000260255.1. Lineage (NCBI taxonomy): Eukaryota > Metazoa > Chordata > Mammalia > Rodentia > Octodontidae > Octodon > Octodon degus. The sequence goes on along the minus strand of NW_004524675.1, from coordinate 8,688,178 downwards.
AATAAATTAGATGGACTTACTTTTCTTTCAGATGATGTGCTTAGATCTATGCTTCCCTGAAAAAAATTAATCAGAAGTATTATGGTCTTTTTTTTAATGCCTTTTTTTTTTTTTTTTTTTTTTTTTTTTGAACCTGTAATTTAACTCAGGACCTTGTGCTTGTCTGGCAAGTGCTTATTCCACTGAGCCATTTCCCTGGCCCCAGAAGTATTATGGTCTTAAACCCTGAGCATTAAGGGTTAAGGGGGCAGAGAAAATATCAACATAAGTTTCAAATTCTGCGCTGTCTGGCCAAGCCAGGTCTTCTACAACACTACACCATGTATAGCAAACCTCTCCACAGCCAGGTGAAGCCACTATTAAAGAGCAATAACATGCTCCATGATGCTGTGAATGAGTGGGCTTTCTGGGGTGCTGGAGAGCTATGGGCAGAAAGCTGAGAAATGCCAGCACATTGCCTGCCTTTTTCCCCAAGTGAGGATCGAATGCACGACATGGGTTTCATTCAACAACCAGCAGAGTCTACAGTTGCAAATAGTCCTTTACAGGGAAGAATCAAGCAGAGAAGTTTTATTTAGTGTGTAAATTCAGGGTGGCAACAAAAGACTTAATTTTGGCCCAGCACAAATCTACACTTCATGGCTTCTCTGAGACCTTACCTTAAGCAGTTGTCACTGTTACTTTTGTGTCCCCTCCTCACCTGTTAAGAACCTGGGAGCTCAGGGAAGATGCATGAGGATTTTCTACATGAGGATTTTGCTCTGGGTAGCTATATTATTTCTGCTACAGTTCAGTCTTCACCTGAAACTTCCAGAAAGGCTGTGTGTGTACATGTGTGTGTGCGCATGTGTATGCACCTGCACTGGGCCAGACCGCAGGTGACTCAGCCTCATGACTCAAAAGAGCACATTCAAAGATATAAGCAAGAGAGATGTAAACAGGCAATGTACAAATGAAAAAATAACAGAGAAATAAACTGGAGACTTTTAACCACTGAAACTGAGTTCATGGTAACAGCACTGCCCCAAAACTGAAGAGGTTTCCCTGGGTTAGGAAGAGGGAAAAAGAGTTAGTTGTTTCTCTATCCCTGGAAATCTTCAAGCAAATGTAATGATACTATTTTTGAAAAATTAAATGGACTGCTTCTATCCACCTCCAAGATTTTCTTTTCCCCCTTAGCCCTTCTTTTCTATAGCTAAGATGCCTGTGTTCACTGCCTCGGGGACAAGCAGAAAGCAGAGAAATCTTCTTGCATTTGGATTCCAAAACTTAAACCATTCAGGTGGTGAGAAGGAGCAAGGAAAAATCTAGGAAACACAATCTGCTTTGGGGCAGAATGGCAACATTCAGATATAGGCATTGTGATCTCAGAGGCCGTGAGGCCCAGGGTAACAGCCCTGCTTAGGGCCCTTCAGTGGGCAGGAGCCAGGATCACACCTACAGATGGCCCATGTACTCTGGAACAAGGTGCACAAATAGCCTGCACCTCAGAGCGATGCTTGCTGCCCACAATGGTGAACCCAGGAGGACAGAAGCCGAGGGGGGCCCGGAAATACTGCTCAGCCTCCAGCACACTCACCCCATGAGGAGAACTCACAAATCCCCCAGATGCTGTAAACTTCAGAGTTAAAGACAAGGAGATAGAAATCTTAACCACGTGATACTGGTGGTCACAGGTGAGGCTGAAGTGTCATGCTTGGTAGACCAGCACCAACCTCATGCTCCGCTGAGTGAACAAAGGGGGAAACTTTCTGATTACAACATTGATTAAATGATCACCTGACAGGGAGTAACAGAGAGGGAATCAAATTTGAGGTTTATGCTTCTCAGGGTCCTCCATGGAAAGAGAAGCAACAGTACACGTGCATGTACACACGTGTGCATGTATGTGTAAACAGGTTATTGTAAGGACTGTCTCATGTGATGTGAGCTGGCAAGCCACACACCAGGGGGTGAGCTGGGAAAGGTGGCAGAATTGAGGATACAGTTCCAGGCTGAGTCCCAGGGTCTTAGGACAATCACGGCTGATGGTGAAGCTGCTGTCTGAAAGCCAGCAGGCCCAAGAACCAGGAAGAGCTGATGTCTGTTTGATCCTGAAGGCAAAGCAAAAAGCAATGTCCTTGTTCCAAGGCAGTCAAGCAGGAGGAAGGCTCTGCTGTCTGGGGGAGGATCAGTACTCTTGTTCTCGTTAGGCCACCCACAGAGGGAGTACGGTCTGCTTTGTCCAATTAATGTTCCATTCAAATGTTCATCTACCCAGGAACACCTTCACGGGCACACCCAGTGCTATGGCTTAGATCAGGAATAGACCCCAAAGACTCAAGAAAGAAGGCTAGATGCCACTGGACAGTGGGGAAGTCCTTGAGAGGGGGAAGGTTTTAGGTATGAGGTGTGCCCTTGAGGGGCACTGTGGGGCTCTGGTTGGTCGGTTGGTTCCTTCCTTCCTTCCTTCTTTCCTTCCATCCATCCATCCATCCTTCCATCCATTCATCCATCCATCCATCCATCCTTCCTTCCTTCCTTCCTTCCTTCCTTCCTTCCTTCCTTCCTTCGTTCCTTTCTTTCCTCCCTCCCTCCCTCCCTCCCTCCTTCCTTTTCTTCCTACAGTAAGCCACTTGGCTCTATCAACACTTCTGGCCAATACAGGCCCCAAAGCAGTGTAAAATCTCTAAAGTAGAATAAAAAAGCAGAATAAACCTCTAAGACCCTGAGCCAAATCATAGCTTTCATCCTTGTACATGAAGTCTTGGGTATTTTGTTGTAGTGATGGAAAGGTGACTGACAAACCTAGAACAATGTGTGACCAACTATCGGGTATGCTGGGCTTCATCAACAGAAAAGATCTTGATAGGGTGACATTTAAGGTCATTTCCAAAATTTAGATCCACTGATTTCACCAGGAGAGAAGATATGACTTGAAAATAAATAAATAAATAAGACTAGAAAATTTAGGGCAGACCAGAAAGCTCAGCGGACTGAAGTGCTGGTTAGGCAGGCACAGGGACTGGGGTTCGATCCCTGGTGTACAGTGCGGGCCCCATCCCCGCGACACGCTGCGGGGGTGACTGAGACTGGACATGGTGGCACACACCTGTAATCCCAGCACTTGGGAGGCTGAAAACAGGAGAATCACTATGAGCCTGACCTGTGTAGTGAGACTCTGTAGACCCTGTATTAAATACATTAAAAAAAAAAAAGGAAAGAAAATTTGGCTTATGCATGCCTAATCCTGGACAATGTTTCTGTCTAGTAATATTTCAGCATACCCAGTCCACCTTTTTCCTCAGTTGCACATCCCAGGTATGACAAAAGTACTTCACATGTTTTTGTAGTGAAGTTCTTGTCATTTATATAACATAAAACATGCTTTTTAGATGCATGAATGAAAAAAAACTTTCCAAGGCTATAAAAACTGTTGTTCTTCTATCTTTTTATTGATAAGCTAATAAACTTGTGCCGGTCAATCAGAATACTGTCAGTCAAAATTAGTGTTCTAGAACACATGGGCCCACTTTCAAAGCCAGCCTCTGCCAACACATACGCAATGAACTTCAGAAAATTAAATTGTCCAAACCTCATTTTCTATATCCTCAAATATGGGGATACTGGTACTTCTTACCCTCATTAAATCAGATGGCAGCAAATAACTGAGCACTGTATTTGCCACAAGTCAAATACCTCATATGAGTTAGAAATGATTTTTATGACTTGGATAGTTTTTTAAAATGTGCTGCTAATATTGTCCTTAACTTTTTTTGAAAGCTTTCCTCCAGTTATCTTTTCTCTTCTTCCATTCTACAGCTAAGACAGATACAACAGAACTAGCAATGATTTTCAAGGTTAGCAGATGTATTTCAGGATGAAATGCTTTGCAATGATTTCTTCAAAAATGCAGGATCGCTATTTTAAAAGGGCAGGTCTATGACATGCACACCGGAAAGAGGAGAGTCAGAAAAAAAAGAATAAATGACCCTATTTTCTCCTTCAAATTAAAGCTTTATATGCATGCGTGTATACCAGAAAACAGGCACCTAAACAAAAATATTCAATTTAGATTAGAAAAAAATGAAATGCAACATCAGAACTGAATCAAACAAAGTAAACAAATGGTATTTCTAAAAAAAAAAAAAAAATTCCAACCTTGTGACAAAACTTATTTATTATGGATGCGTGGATATGAGCAATTCTAGAAAGAATACCTGCACAATTTGACAGCAATGCAAACTTCTCTCTCTTATTACTTTATTTCTGGCTATGAGCCCGGAATTTTCCAGAAAGAAGGCACTCAGGAAAAGATTTTTGTCTTAACTACTTCTAAAAAGGCCCTGATCAATTTTACAAGTGAACTTTTAGTCATATTAAGAAAACTACTTGGGAGTTACAGTCTAAATTATATTATTCTAAGCTACACTGGTTTCAAGTGCAGTGACTTCACAAAGTAAATAATGTTGAAAGGCCAGTCTTCAGACAAACTTTCATGGACGTGATCAGTCAAGGGAGATGCTGCATGACCAGGCTTTTATTACCCCAGCGCACCTTCTGGGCAGGAATTATAGAATGTTCTATCTACAGTTATAAACATATATACTGTGTCTTAAAGAAAAATATCATCATCTTCAGGTGAGAAATAATATCAAAAAAATGTGTTATTAGTCATCAGGAAGGTTAAGTTAAACTTCACTAAGATACTATTGTACACACATTAAGATGACAGAAAAAACTGATCCTACCAAATATTGGTCAGGATGTGAAGAAATTAGAACTCTCAACAATCCTGATAGGAATTTAAAATGGTACAGCCACTTTGGCAAACAACCTGGCAATTTGTGACAAAGTTAAACACATTTGCCATATGACTTGGGTTCTAATCTTAGGTATTAGAAAAGCAACAAATATATTTGTTTACAAAAAACACCTACACCATTTTTGCACAAAGAATTCTACAGGGGTACAAAAGGCAAAAATATGCTGAATAGTCAAACTACAAAAACCCACATCAATGCAAAATGAAGAAAAGTAAATTTCAACATATCCACTCAGTGGAACGCCTCACAGCCACAAAAATATCTGGTAAATGCAACATAGATGAATGTCAAAATCACACACTATGTGAAAGAAGTTTCAACAAAAAAAGTATGTACAGTATGCTTCCATTTATATATAATTCTAGAAAATACAAACTTATAGATGCTTATCTATATGGGCAAAAAGCAGATCAGACTGGTTGCCTTGGAGGAGTAAAAGGAAGAACAGATTATCAACAGGCACAATAAAACTTGTAAGGAGTGCTGAAGATGTTTTTCTGCATACAGTGATTTCACAGGCAAGTTTGTTAAATCTGAATTATACACCACAAATGTGTGCTCTGTTGTAATTGTTATACATTAAATATAAAGACAAAAAAGAACTATATGAACTTTCACAGTGCCTATCAGATATAGTGGGTGTCAAAATGTTGGATATATGAATTCACACAGAATGTCTTTCTAGCAATTTCGTAGGTACACTCTGTAAGTATAACCATTAAGATGGATTCAGATATAACTTTCTCTTTTATGTTCTGCAGTAGTCTATACGGTAGATTCTCTTTCATTTCTATCTTCACTTTGATATTTTTTCCTTTGTGAATGGCCTTTCCTCTGCCCATTACTTTACTTCCTGCGTGGATGGGATACCCACATTTCTGTGATTTTACACCAATAGCTCCTGCATGGGTAGGGAGGGTGAGTAGGTGGCAGGGAAGTCATGGGACTCAACCTTGGCAAGAGAAGGGATCCCCTTAGCCATAATAGTGGTGAAGGGAGAAAGTCAAGCCCAACTGACCTAGGAGACTTGGGCTAGAACTTTTTTTCCAAAGCTATGGAAAAACTCCCTGACTCCGAAAGTAGTGAGTATACATACAAAAGAAATGCTAGGAAGACATCTGGATTTGACCTGGTGAAAGATTGTCCCAAATAGGCCCGATACAGAAGAGACCGGGCATGATATATCCTCAGAGCTCTCAAGTTCAGATGTTCCTGAAGGTAGACTTAGCTCCACATTTTCAATTTTGTGCCTCAAAAGAATTTACTTTTCAGTAAGCCAATCCATCTGTTTCTTTTTTCATTTGCCATTATCTCGTTTCTCCATTCCCCAAAGACCTGGGAATGCCCAAGAGAAAGCTTTATTTGGAGGCTTGACAACCAGTGTAATACAGATGGGAATGTTTAAGTGCAAAAAGTATTTGAAGGCTATTACTTGAGTTTTCTAATTATGAATAACCCAGATGTTTCACTAAATTTATCTTTAAAAAGACAGGGATTTTTTAAAAAGGTAAAATATGTACTACTTGCCTAACTTCAAACAAGTTGCTTAATGACAGTCAGATTCCTTAGTCTTAAATGGAGGTTAGGAATAGTATCTACTGCTTCAGTTTTTAGGACATTTAATTAAAACATGAAGTCTTTAGTACAATGCCTAAAATAGAGTAAGCACTCAGGAAATATATGTTATATTATTGCTACTAATAAGACATTATTACTTCTCATCTCTACTGTGGAGACAGAATGTTTTTTCTTTTTTTTCCTGAATGCAAATCCTGTACATTCTTGAAATCCTACCACCCCATTCAAGAAAACCTTCTTTAATTACCTCAATACATAACGCAATGAGTTGTCTCTTCTCTGGATTTCCAAACAACACACGATGTGACAATATCTCTATTATCTTTTGTCGTGATTATGTTTCCACTGTTAAACTAGAGCAAGTTGATACTGGTTCCTCAGAGTCAACTATTATATTTTCAAAAAATTTCAGAAGTAGAATTATTAAAAATCATATATTTATAAATAAATTAAATTACATAAAATTAGTTAAATATTTTCAAAACAAGGGTAATAGCCAACACATAATACTGCTAGTTATTTGCATGACATTTTATTATCTGTGTCCCTGAACTTATCGGTATCTGCTATATGAATCAAATACTGTAAAACACAGCAATAATGAGTATTTCTTTTAACCTGGTGTTGAGTAACTTCATGGTAGGGCTGGCAATCAGTCATGAATCAGCAAATGCTATCAATCAAGATCTACCCTTATTCCAGAGACAGTTGTCACTGGTAAAAACAGTTGTTATTACTATTTTATGTTTTAAACTGTTTCTCTGGGTTCATTAGTTCTTTGACTATCATGATGTTTCATTTTTCTCTTTACTGTATTCTTCAACAAAGCAATAGATATACAATGAGTATTAAACATTTTTGCTACTTGATGGAAGCTGTTTGATAGAACAAAAGAGGCAGGCATTTCATAAAGATGATTTCACTGCAGCTACCCACCTATATGAGTTGATACATTTAGAAATACATCCCCCCACATATATATCCTTGCAACTTTATTGCTGCTTAAATTATAAACAATGGGGGAAATACCAAACACAAGAATAAGATAAAAATATTGTAATGTGACAATCAAAGAGAATGCATACTGACATATCCTTCCCATAATAAAGAGCTGAGATCAGTCAAATTCATATAATGAGAAAGACAAAAAACTCAGCAATATTTTACATAAATAAAAGAAAAACTACAGGTGCAAAGGGCAATAAAACTGTCTTCAAGTAGCTGGAAATCCATCACAAAAGAAAAAGACTGGAGATCTATCTTGCACTAAACAAAACCAGCAGAATCAATGTTTTGATGTTATATAGGAAAATACAGTCTGAGAAAGCAATCCAGGTAGAAAGACTTTTTGCATCAGTACTTCTGGTATTTTTTCTAAACACTCCTACACAGAGCCCATAACTGTAGCACAGTGTGAGTATGAGTTGAGTATGGGTAGTTTCAAGAAAGAAGAGTGGAAGGTCTGTCTGCCCCTTTCATCCTTGCAAATCTAACCTTTCCAAAGCCAAGAGAGGACAGTTATTACCACATAGGGTACTATGTGCTGAGCTGACACCCACACCCTCATCCCAGACCACTCTCCCAGCTCCCCACTCCCACTGCTCAAGCCACATGGGCTTTCCTCCTGCTGTTTGATCTCACAGCTAAACTCACTCCAACTTTAAGCTATTTGCACATGCTCCTTCCTCAAGTCGGACCACTCCTTCCAGATACGCACAGCTGGCTCTTTTCCAAGCTTGAGATTTCACTACACAACCTGAGAGTATAATCTCAAGTCTCTGTATTCTTTACCTGAAGACTATTTATCTTCTAAGTTCCATGACAGTGGACCTCTTGCTTTGTTAGCTGTACATTCTAGTGCTAGTCTACAGTAGGCTCTTTATTCACATTTGGGTATTTCACCCTGCAGTGCATACAGAGAAATAGGTCCCAAGGGGAGAGTGAGATGGATGGTAGGTGGTCCACTTTACATGAAGGAGCTGGTACAGGGCCCTTTTCACAACCTGGGATCAGACAAGAGATAACCTGGAAACCATGTCTTGAGAGAAAATGATAGGGCCTGGATATTTAGTCTAGTGCAAAGTACTGTCAAGAGTACATGCTCTTTTCAAACAACTGGACGCATCACATGGAAGAAGGACCTTCACTGCTCTGAAAATGGTCCCAAAGTGAAAATGCCACACATAGGATAGAAGCCACATGGGAGAGTGAGACTTCAGGTCCACAGGATAAAGAGCTGTGCAGAGAACACAACAGTCTAAGTTCAAAAGGGCCCTCCAAAAGGTATGGGGTTCCCATCACATACAGTTGTCTAAGCAGAAGCTGGGCAGCCAATCCCACAGGGTGAAAAGGTCAAGCTTTATCCAGGACAGCTGACCAAATTACTAAACTCTCCGTGGCACTCACTTCATTCCAGGCGCAGTCTGACAAGGGCAGGTGCTACTGGCATTACAGGAGAACACTTGAGACACAGACACCATATAATTTGACCAAATTTACCTGGCCAATAAGTGGCACAGCCAGCTTTTAAAAAAACTTATTATCTCCTCTAAACTTCACAGCAACTCTTTTTATACCTCACGTGAAATATAGTACTATTCTATTTTCATCATTTCTAGGAAAAAAAATTCAGGTTACCATCATGGCAGCTGAGGGGAAGGGCCCGCTGAGCTATTTCACGGCTTACAGGAGCAGCAGCTCAGACTCCTCGGGCGGTCGAGGAGGATAACAGCGAGCAAGAAGAGACAAACCGAACCAGATCCGGCGAAATCATCGGGCAGCAGTGGGAACAAGGCGGAGAAGCGGCTGCCGGGACTGACGAGCTGTCATGGAGTGTGATGCGCCCAGCCTTTCTCTACAATCAGCTCAACAAGCAGATGACTGGGAGAAACACATCATCAAGGTGCCCGAAGAGCCCCCAAAGGAATTCAAAATATGGAAGTCAAACTATGTACCGCCTCCTGAGACCTACACTACAGAGAAGAAACCTCCGCCTCCAGAGCTGGACATGGCAATAAAATGGTCGAACATATATGAGAACAATAGAGACGATGCCCCACAGAATGCTAAGAAAGCTAGGCTTCTACCAGAAGGGGAGGAAACGTTGGAATCACCTGATGAGAAAGAAGAGCATACTTCCAAAAAGCACAAAGTAGAGCCAGAAGAATCAGCAAAACAGAAAAAGCAGGAAACAACAAAGGACGAGACTTCTGGACTTCTCCTAAGATGTCAAAGTGTGTCTTTGGTCAGATTATTTGACACTGTGGATTATTATGACAAAACATCTCCATGAAGTATGTATTTTAATGAACTAACAAGTATTGCTTCGAGAACTTTCCACTGTGGAATTCATTTTTTTAAAAATTTAAAATTGCCATGTATTTAAGACCCAAATCGTGGCCTGTGATTGTGAAATTGACAGAATTTGGAAGCATTCTTGCTGTCTATACCCAGAGTCGGTGGTGTGCTTTTAGAGTTGTCACATATCGACATGCCAATGTTCTATGAGCCTTTTACAAAGGAATATATTTTTAAAGTTAATCTATTGTAATGTACTATGAACTTATGGGGTGCTTTTCATCAGTTTTTGTATAGTGTAAATAAATCATGGAAATAAAATTACTTACTAAAAAAAAAAAAAAATCAAACATATCCAAGTGTGATTATCCGGCTCTGTGGGGGCTCAGCTTGTAGGTGGTCCACAATGTAGTACTGGCCCAGTAGAGACATCTGAAATCTTGTGCTGGGTGAGGGACTCAGGCCCTGACAAGAGAACCTGTGGTTTTACTTTTCTTGCCTGGCTCTTCATAACCTCCAGATCCACAAAAAAAAGCATTTTGTTTCACTGACTGCTATATTCCCACATATTAAATAAGTATTTGTTAAAAAAAGAAAGAAAAAGAGGAGAGGAAGCAAGTATCTTCAAGTATCCCTGTCCTGGATTTTGTATAGTAGGACCTTCCTGGGTCTCCTCATTTAAATCTTTCTAGAGAAAGAAATTACTAGGAGCCCAGATTCCAAGCAAAATAATACGCAGCCCTGGCGGTGTTTGAAGGGATCTCTTGTAAACACTTCAGTTTCTAGTATAAAAGAAAAATAATAACAAGCATTTTTCAAGCAACATAACTGGAGCATATATAAAAGTTTAGAGTACATCTCTTGGTTGCTGTCAAAATCCCATTCTGATTAAGTGTAATAAAATAGAGTCGATACTAAAATATTAATAAAATGTTCTTTCTCCCTAGTCACTAGCATCTAATAAAGGTGTTTTGATCCTATTTATGAAATAAAATACATTACTTAGTACTCAAAGGTGCTATTTTGTCTGTGGGAGGTAATCATATTCTAATTTAATGATGGGGGAAAAATCATGCATGACTAAAATAAGTATAACACAGGCTATCCAGCTTTTAGAAGACTACATCTTGCAAGAGGCTACAGACATGCCAGTGCTTGTTAAGAGTATTAAAATTAACATGTTTAATTTTTTTCATTTACTATATATTCAGTTTGCCTTCTTCCAGATCCCACAAGCCCACGCTATCTTTCTCATGAATGTTTAATTCCTTCCCCTGGGAAGTCAATGCCACAACCGCCCCTCGAATGACAGAGCTGTAAATAAGGCTGAGGGGAAAAGTGAGGTGAGGCGAGAGCAAATGCAAAAGGACAGCTGGCTGAGAGAAGCCGAGCATCCTAGAGTCACCCTGCAAGGGAGAGGGGAACGATTAGAACCTAGAAGTGAGTAGATTCATTCTGGAGGCATTCAGAGCTCCAATACCTTCCCCAAGTGGAGAGATGGGTTCTATTTTAAGGCAAAGGGGAGGCTCATGAATACTTCATCACGTTTGGATTAGACAGCCTCTGTCAGCATGGATAGATGGCATCCTTTGGGTGAGTAAGCCACTCCCTGGTCAGTGGTTAGAAATTTTAAATGTCTTCCCAGAATCAAACTTCCTGGGGACATTGAGTCACCAAATAAGGTGATTTAGAGGCAGACAGAACCATTTATTGGAGGAATAATGAGCTACTTTGTATGCATCCATTAGGCCTGAGAGTACACCAGGCTTCCCAGCAGAGTTGAGTAGAAACCATTAGCGTGGCCACAGTTTGGGCTCTCGAAAGTCAATGCGGAAATGACCTGAAGAGAAAATCATCCCTGAACCACTTCGTAATTGTTTTCCACCCTAAGTTGGGATGGGATTTTGTCAGAAAACAGTTAGGGATTAGTATGATTTCTTAAAATTCTAATAGTTGAATCAAAATTTCCAGGAACAATGTCCTGGTCTAAAACCTAGGCAACCATTCCTAAGGCCAACGTCTACTGGGAAAGCACATTTTATTTCAATTGAGTAAGGGAAATGCTGTGCCTGAGTCCCAGATCCAATAGTTATGTGGAAATGCCTGCTTTCCCTTAAGATTGCTGAGGGCTAACTAAGTTCTATGCCTAATTAATTTCATTAAAATGGCATTTGGTTTGAAAAATGCTTTATACTTTAGGTTCCCCCAGAAATAGATCTAGAGATGGATATTAGAATGCAAGTGGGTGGTGTTTGGGAGCAATTCCAGTACAAACATGAGATAGGGAAAACGAAGAAATGCTCATTATCAATAAATTAACATCATGGGCAACTGCAGCTCACATTCACTGAGGAATTCTTAGAAGCAGTATAGAAACACACCTCAAACTTATCCCAGCAAAGACAGAAGAGGATGGAATAGGCAAATGCTGGCACCTGCTGTGGGTCAGTGGGATGGAAGTCGCACCTGAACTGGCCGGCACTGCTACTGTGTGGTGGGCCTGGGAAGTGGTGACTGTGAGCGGACAGCCTCCAGCAGCCAGAAAAAGCCCTTGCAAAAGAGAAGCCAATACTGGCCCTTTGGAAGTCAGGCCCAATTGCACTGAAATGGCAAAGATCTAGACTAGCGATTACAGGCAGGGCAGAAATGGCTGCTGCTATGAAGGTCAAAAAGGACTTAAGTTCCAGCACTTCTGGGAGGTTTTAATAGTAAAGTAAAACACACAGGCTTTAAGTGTCTAACACTGAGGTACTGGAATTTATTGCCAGTTTGAAACATAACCCAGAAGTTACCTATACACCATCAGCATCCAGAACAGTTAGCTGTGAAATGAAGCTGGCTTGCTCAGCTGATGAAAGAGAAGTGAAATCTGCAGCACACAAAGAGAACCAGGGAGGGAAGCTCTGGCGTGGTGTGAGAATCGTCCATCCCCAGCACAGCCATATACAATAAACCCGAGAAAAGAAATATATCATAGAAGATTTTAAACACAACTTAAAAAAAAATAAGGGATGAACACACATGTAATAAGCTTCTTCTTTAGTGAAAAGTACACTGTCCAGTAATGATCTGGCATGAAGAGATTCTAGGGGAATCTGTAAAGTTGAGAAGTTCTACTTCTCTCTGGGACAAAAGCTAAAAATTTTAGGCAACAGGTGACATTCAGGAAGTACCAGTTCTGACAGCACTTTCTTATTTACTAGAGTTCTAAAACAAGTGACCTGAAGTGGAATTCACTCTCAGATGTGGATTCCATACACCTCCTAGATCCGATTTTTCATATAAGAGATTTCACATTGAACTCTGACCTTTTTTTGGGGGGGGGATCACCAATTATTATGTACTAGGATAACCACCTGGTAACAGTGTGCATTAGATTGCCAAAATCCTGACCACTGTTTATTGTTCCCCAAACATCATACCTGCACTGATTTTCCCTTTTGTAGTAAAAATGCTGAAGGAAAGTTACGTTTCAGTAGAGTATTGCTCAGGTTTCATGCTCTGTGGAAGCGAAGAGCATATTTAAAACAAAAAGTGTGCATCACATATGGGGTTTCCTGAATCCTTGAGCATGACCTTTGTGCTCAGAAAAGATCAGTCCGATTGTATGTTGTTTTTAAATATTAATATTTGACTTCTTCACGTTAAAATTTTTAAGCTGCTTTTTCTTTTTCCTAAGCCTCTGATTTAAGCTTATGAATTCAATTGTTTGTAATCTACTAAATTTTAGCAACTGCTTTTAAGAGTGCTTAGAGAACTATTTAGCTCCATTTATAAAGTTAATTAAACCTCTTCTAACATTTTAAAATTCATTTATAAATTTAATATATCTGATTTCCTTTAAGTACATCAATTGTCTGACTTAAAGCTTTCCTAATTAAATAAATCTCAAATCAAATGAACTTAATTTATAAATATGGTGAATCAAATTCTTTTAACTATTCCAACATTCTAAATCAATTTAGTAATATTTCAGCCTAAAAGCACAAGTTTAAATCAATTAGCCAGTTATGCATTTTATATTGGAATCATGAGACTGATCACATTCTCTTAAGCATTTCAAAAACTTTACCAAGAGGGATGGGGAGATGGCTCAGTGGAATAAGTGCTTCCCTGGCAAGTGCAAGGGCCTGAGCTCAACCCCTGGTTCTGAAAAAAAAAAAAAAAAAAAAAAAAAAAAAAAAAAAAAAAAAAAAAAAAAAAATAAGAAAGTATAGTATAAGATATATGTCTATTTAAAAAAAAATATATATATATATATATATATATATATATATATTTTAAACCTTCCCTTGTTAAAAGAGATGATTATTTCTTTTTTAGCTATCCAATACCACTGTTCATTCTGACTAGGACACTGATTGGATTTTTTTATGGGCAAAACAAGTACAAGATCCTGAGCCCAATTTATAGTTTATAGCAAGGAATTTATGCTAATGTAAATGGTACATAAGTAAGTTCCTGAGATTTGATTCACATTATTACCAAATTTATAAGGTATTTTAAGAATTAATGTCTATTCTTGTTATTCAACAAGTTATTCCACCAGATTAGGTGATAGATTTCTTTGGCTTTAAAGATATATAAATATCTTTTTAAATAAAGATCAGTAGGATAAGAGCACAATAATTGTTTTTCTCTGTTTCCCACTTCTGTCTCACCACTTTTTTTTTTTTTGGAGGGGGGAGGAAGGTCTACAGAGTATTCCGGGTCTCACTAGTAGATTGGACTCATAGTGATTCTCCTGTTTTCAGCCTCCCAAGTGCTGGGATTATAGGTGTGCGCCACCATGCCTAGTCTCAACTGCCCTCTCAGGATGTCCTAGGGGTAGGGCTGGCTCAACAGGCCTGGGGATAGAACCCTGGCCCCTGCGCCTGCTTGCAGGTGCTTTAATCTGTTGAGTTATTTGGCCGGCCCTCTGTCCCACCATTCTTATGGACATGAAAATAACTTTACCCGAGTGGTCTCTGGATATTTCAAATCTCCTGATATTTGCTCACGAGGTCCAAGACAGCCCTCCTGTCAGTGCCATTTGGAAAGATCCTCCAGGTTCTGCCTGCTAACCCATTCCTAGCAGAAGTCTGCCTTGGCCATCTATGAGATATACATGCTATGGGATGGGAAAATCAAAGGCTACTTAATACACAGATTTCAGAAAAACTGTACAGGCACTCAAAACACAGGAGGAATTTGCTGTTTAATGATTTTTAACTTTTCAGGGATCATCAATACTTTACTGAATTTGATAAAAGTTATATAGCTTCTGCATAAAAACATAAGCCCTATAGTCTTTGATGTCCAAGATTTTGTATGTCTCTGATAGTCACCAAAAAGGTATCTAAAAAAAATAAAGTAAAAAAAAAAAAAAAAAGGTATCAAATTTTTAAGAAGGGGACTAGATGAATCTTTAAGACCCTTTCTCAATACAATCCTGAAAATATACCATACCAATTACATACTGCATTTCTGACACATGGATCACAGGTCTGATCTTCAAAATAACTAATACAGAGAGTTCATCAGAATAAAACCAGTTCAATGCAAATTAATATTCTTTCTTTAAAAAGATTTTTTGTAGCCTGTCCTAATTTTCACTGAATTGTTTGTAAAAGGAACGGTATAGTGAAAACCCGATCTACAAGGTTAAAATAATAGATTTGTTCAACTTTGAGAAGCAGCGGTGAAGAAAAATTTTATGGTAAGTCTTCCAAGTTGTTAAAAGTTGTTACCGTTACACAATAAAACATAGTAACTTCATTCTCTATCTTTACTGAAGACAAAATAGATAAAAGAAGTTGGGGGATTTTTGTTATTTTGATTGGCTGGGCTTTTGAATGAGCTACTGAAGATGGCCATGCTTGGAAATCACGACTTCCAGTGGTCCTGTCTGGGGTAGATGAAGACTGCTAAACAACAAGAGGAAGAACCATATTTTGTGAAGATTTATGACCATATTTCACAGTACTTTTCCATTAGCTTCAATAGTTCTCCCATCTATATATTCTACATCACAAATATTTACTAAGTAGAAATAATTCCATGAAGTGGTATTTTATTTTTTAGAGCTATGTTTTATCTAGCAATGCTGATTCTGCTGAATTTGGATTCCTTGCTGATAGCACAAGTTTAAAAGAAAGAGTTTTCGCTCCTTTACTCTTTGTGTCCTCTTTGTGATAAAAGCTAAAGGCAAACTTCTAACATGGTTTTACCTTCTGGAGTATTTTTGGAGGTGTGAGCTATTTTGAAACTTCATCTGTGGAGCCCCCTGAGCCAGGGCTCCCGCACTGAACGCATTTAAGGCTTGGTTCTCACTGCCTGGCTCTTGGAGTAACACAGAAAAACAAAGCTCTGATGTGTGAGGCCGTCAACAAAAGCAACATGCTTTCTTTAAAGTTTCAGTTCAATAAATGCTTGCCTTACGGTTAAAGGTCTTTTTGCTTTGGAGATTTTTTTTCACACTGAAGCTCTTGTTTTATATTATATTTTTAAAAATGTCTTTAATTTTAGAGATGGGAATCACCATGGTGCCTTGAAAAACGATAGGTCTTAAAGACCTATCCTTGCCAAGGTTGTAGACCTAAAAGGTCAGAGGCTTGAATTTCAGTGACCTTGAGTACATCCTTGAACTGCAGTGGGAGAGGTAGTATAAAATATAAAGCAAGGACAGTGAGAATGAAGGGAACAATGGTTCTAGGAACTGGGCAGCTCTAGAAAGTGAATGCCTCTTTCCAAGTCATTCAAATTGGAATTTAAGTAATGTAGGAAAAAAAATGTTCATGAGGTAGGAGTACGCCCATGGATTCAAAGTTGGGAGTTTTTAGCACCCTCCACATTAATATTCTTGATGTATACAGTAGTTGGCAAATGTATCTTCTTGGAAAAGTGGCCAGAAAGTACAGCCTACCAGGTCCTTCAGTGTTGCAGCAGCCAAGCTCATCAATGTCTTATCCAATCTTACTTTACCCTCAATCTTCAGAGTCAAATCCCTTCTTTTAACACTGCAAATTTTTCACAGAACATTTCAATTAGCAATTGGAAACAAAGCTTCTTATTTGTGTTAAGCTAAAACATACCATATACTAGAATCTGAAGTCAGGATATGCAAATTCACAAAATGAAAAGAAAACAACAAGGAGAGATACATTTTAGTCTGACCATATATAAAAATCCAGAAATGATGCTAAGTCAGCAATCACTCAAAAACACATTTATCTCTTCATCCCATCATCATTTATTCATTCATTCAATCATCATATACCAAATTCCAATTACATGCTGACACTGAAGATGAAAAAATGAAACAGACATTTCATCTGGAATCTGACAGACAGGATATTGATCATAAGATAGCAAAAGGAAGGCATATTTGGCCCAGATAAGGGAATGTATAAGAACACTAATGAAAAAGAAGTTCCAAAGGGAAGAAGATAACTGTATACAAAGGAGAGTTTTATTTTCAAGTTAATAGGTAACAAAACACATTTCTGATATGTAAAAGTTTTTCAAGTCTATTTCCTTGGAAGGCTCATATCTGATCTGAACATAGTCAGTCAAATTATCTTGTCAGAACTTACGAGAAATTGACATGATTTGTTTCTTACATAGATTCTCCAGGTTGTCTGGCACAGTGGACATACAGCATGATCCCTATGGCACCCCAAACAAATGTCAGAAGCAAGGAATTAACCCCCACCCCCTTTGCATGTGCATTTTCACATTCACAATTACTAAGAGTTCC
The DNA here is from genome assembly GCF_000260255.1 of Octodon degus. NCBI lineage: Eukaryota > Metazoa > Chordata > Mammalia > Rodentia > Octodontidae > Octodon > Octodon degus. Next base: position 8,670,760 of record NW_004524675.1, on the reverse strand, counting down.
AGGATCTTAAAGACCTATCCTTGCCAAGGAATATTCATCTCTTTCAACTAGTAGACCACATTTTTAAAAGAGAAACTACCTTATAAAAATAGTTACAAATACATTTAATGTGGGAGATCAAGTCTCAAGACTCCTCACATATTCCAAGTGAAGCAGAGGAGCCATGGTCTCGTATCTCCGCCTTTCTGAAGTGACTTTTGTTTTTAGCTCACTGTACTCTTTATCAGTATTGGAACATGCTTCCTGCCAGGACTCAGCACTTCCAGATTTTTTATAGGTACTGATTTAATGGCACTGACATTAAGGTTTCCATCTAGTGGGTCATATAAAACCCAAGTAAAATGGGCTGCAAAAGGCTTCTGTGTGCTGAAAACCAAAAGGAATGAGAGGATGGAAAGAAGACTGTCTATGTGCTTACCCCTCCGCACAGACATGATAGTTGGCACTGGCTCTAGTTATTAGCACAGCACGCTAAAGGTCTACTGAGAGTCACCACTGAGATTCATTCTGACAGGGAAAGGCATGGGAAGGAGGAGAAGGCAACAGTCTATCTTCTTTGATCTGAGAGACAATGAATCACAAATTTGTATCTTAGTAGATGTAGTAGAGAAACAAGATAACCCCCCAAATTGGTTCTCTGAGCTTTTCCCAAGAGCTTCTGAGTGACCTGGTTACTCTGGTAAAATCTAGGTATGCTTAAAAAAGTAAAAATAAAAAATATACAGAAGAAGACAGCAAAGGCCTGAGATGAAGGTTCAAAATCATTGTTCTAAGCATTCTTTTAACCCATTATTGCCTCTGTTCTGCAGTAACCAGACAGGTGTTGAGAGGAAGCAGGGCAACACTGCTGGCAAACAGGGCTGGGACAAACTAGAACATCCCAGCACTACCCCAACTGCAGCCACCCATTTCAACACGACATGCTCTGATTTTGAGATGTTAGTGATAAATGCAAGAGTCACCTAGGCCTAGCAAACACAACCCGAGTCAGATGACGTGGAGACCACCAGCTTCCGACATCTGATCAAAAATGTTAAGGGAAGTGTTTAAAAGATCATCCCAGCAGCAGAAAGTATGATGAACTAAAACTGAAGTACCTGAACTATAAAACTTCTTAACCCAAAAGGACCTTAAGAGGCAAACCACTGCTGGTCTTAGGTACAAATACTTTCTATGTTTTCTCCTTTTTTTGCAAAGCCAATTTAATTCTAGGTTCAAAATAGCCAACAAAGATAACAAAGGTGCTGGCTTTAACATTTTGGTTTTCTTTGAAAGGATTTATAGGGTGTGTGGCACTACTCGGTGGTCTGCGCTGGCTCTCTGTGGTCAGTCTTACTTATTAAAATATATCTGATGTTTGTTACTCAAATAAATTTGCTTTGATTCCTAGACCACTTTCTTCACAATTCCTAGGATTGAGGAATCTGACTATTTCAGTACATTTTATAGATAAAATGAAATTCTTTAACCTGACTTTCCTCAGCATTTCATGGAAAAGACCAATTTCATTATACAAGGATATCCCAGCTGAATTTCAGTGGTCAAAAGGACTTCAGAGACAGAAATCATATTATCAGAATCAGAAGGGCCTCACAAAGCCTCTTTCTTTAAAGTGGACAACAAATGGTCGAGGAATGGAGAGTGCTCCACCCTGGTCAGGCAGGGAGCTGTTCCCTGCACACTCAGAACCTCCAGCACTGAAGAAAATGGACTTATGCAGACGGACAGCAGATTAGGGGGAATCATGCACTCATTCAGCAAGTATGTACTTAATGCTCATGCAGACCAGGGACTGCATCAGCAGCTGGGGACCCCAGCAAATTAAAATATCTGCCACTATTTAAAGAAATTCTAAACAAAGAGACAAACTTCTAATGTCATACAGTAGCAAGTACCACATAAAAGAAGAGTGACAAAAGAAGGCTGTTTCAAAAAAAAAATGCTTTCCCTACGGTCACAGAGAGCATTTCCTGGGCAAATCAGGGAGAAAGACACAATCCATACTCTTGAATTCACCTCTCATTTCATTCTGTGAAGAAGAAATGTACCACTATGAAACCCAGTCTAACTAGACCATACTAGTATTCTTAAGGCAACTTAGACTTCCTATCCTCAGCATCCTTCCCTGGAGATGAAGACAGTACTAGCTACCCACCTCGGAAAGTTTAATGTAGAATACACGTGGCAGAGTTGTGAGGTGCCCTGCACAGAGCTTGAAACAGTGTCATCTCCACGCTGATTGCGCCCTTGCTGCCGTCAGCAGCCGGCACTGCCACAGTTCACAGCCCTTCCTTAGTCTTCCTTCCCAGGCCCTTTCAGCAAGGGCACAGGATGGCTGGGAACAGAAACTTCCACAGCAGGCGTCCTTCACACAGGTGTTACCCTGCTGAAGATACCCTAGTCTGAGAGCAGAAGAGTTCTTTATGAGCCAAAGTTCAGAAGCAGTGGTCAGAGTTAATTCTCGTCTTCCTTTCCATAAATACAGTTCAAGTTTATACATTAATGAAAAATTAGGGCCACTATATTGACTATGTTACTTCTTTGAGGCACTATTCATGGTCAAAATAAACTATTTTTTTAAACTTTCTATTTTTTTAAATATGAAAAAAATCACAGTTGTGTTTCTTCACTTCTTTGAGATATTGCTATAATGAGACTTGACTTTGATTTATATTGGTTGATGACTGACAAACAGTTGAATAAAATTTTCTAGTGCAAAAATAATCTCTGGTAAAATGAATAAAATGCTTCGAACATATATTTGATGAATGAATTCTAACACAAGTTGAATACTGATTGCCAGATTTTTCAAAGGTTGTTGAAAAGGGGTCCCTTTAGCAATGCTGGTGAGGGGAAAGTAAAAAATTTATTTCAAATTAAATTTGCAAACATAATCCCACAGCCGCTTACCTACATCTGGCCAAAAATTAATTTAATACACTTTTTCCTACTCACTCTGAAAAAGACAGCATGTGATAGCCTCTTGAAAGCCTGCCTTTGGAAAAGACTGAAAACTGCATAAGCACTAAGTTATAAAGAACAATAATTGTAGATGTGCAATACAGCATATAGCCAACATCAGCCAATTTATTCCAGTTGTTTTGAATTAACTGATCAGAAGCTGAACAAATCACAGTATATTACAAAAATTACTATATATTTCTACACTTATCTGTAAAGAAACATCCCCAGTTAATGCCCATGTAGCAACAGACTGATAATAGCCACATCTTCAACTTAAAACAACAAAACTACCTGTCCATTGCCAGATCGGCTTTCTCTACCCAAAACAGAACTTACAGGTCAGCACTGCCTCCAACCAACTATTCCCGGTCTTAAATACAATTTGGAAAGTGTTAACTGAGTTCTACTCAAACTTTTAGCACTATCAAATACAAGACCATGTAAACTTAACCCTTTTGGTCACCGTATTTAAGATGATACTCATCATCTCAATTCCTGACATCTTTTACCTTACTCTCTTTTGTTCATCCATAGAACTTATTGCCCATATGGATGAAGATACAGGCACTGCATAATACCATCTTGGTCAAGGACACACTGTGCATGTGAGGATAATCCCATAAAACGATGATGGAGCAGAAGAATTCTTATTTCCTAATATCTTGGTAAATTTTTCTTTTACAGTATAGTCCAATGTATTACTTGAGCTTGTGGTGATGTTTTTATAAACAAACCTGTGGAGATGTCATTCATACAAAAGTGTCCGAAAGCCTGGGGGTATGGTTGAGTGTCAGAGAATGTCTATGTGTGCCAGCTCCAGGTTCAAACCCTAGCAACACAGGAAAGACAACACACAATTATACATAGCCCAAAATAATGATCATAAAAAACTATGTTACTAGTTTATACATTTCCTGCTTCTATTTACAAAACCACTTACTAAAATCATATGCTACACTATGTAGCAACAGCTTTGGACACTGCAAATATATGACGTGTCTTTTCTGTGTCATTTTCTCTTGTGGCTGATCTAATCTCATGTTGTTTGGTTCACTGTGGTCCTCACACATACAAAACCTATTGCTACTACTACCACTAAGACGCCACCCTGAATGACTAAAAATCATCAAAAGTCATTAAGGACCACAAAGGCAGAAAAATCACTGAGGGTTTCTGCTTACCAGCCAGGCATGTCCCACTCCACCATATGTACCACACTGAAGAATGAAATAACAACACTTGTTAAAGAGGCTGCTTCATTAAATGCAGTAAGACTAGCAAACAATTGGGAAAGGCCTATATCAGGTCTGAGAATCTTGAGATGACCCTGGGTTAAAACTTCTAATGACCTTGGTTTGTGTTGCTGAAAGGAGAGGTTAGCCCTGATCAGGATGCTGAATTTACTGCTAGTTCTGTGGTCTTCAACAATTTAATCTTTTTTTATTACATATGAGAGTTCATGGTGAGTCTATGGGGTCTAACATGAAGGTAGCTGAAGAATTTTCAGAAACTTTATATAAGCTGATTGCGAAACTAGTCACCAAAGCAAATCTTCAACATGGATACAACTTGCCTAGTCTAGAAATGAATGCCTGGAAGGACTTTCATCCATAACAAGGCCAAAGGACAGCAAATTTCCAGGCTCTTAAGGATAACATAGCATTTCTGCTTGAGGTCTAAAAAATAAGAGATTGCTGGACTTGGCATAAGAACTCTAGAGTTTTCCCATATATCAATAAGCACATGCCCAGTGTACTAGAGAAGCAGTGAGAAGTTATGGGTGATTTAGCTCTTCTTCCAAGATGCCCTCCTGAACTTATGCCAATAAAAGAGAAGTGCTGTTTGGAGAATAACATACCTTTCAAGATATCGCTTACCTATTTTGTCTAAGTGCACGATGATGATTACACAATGATAAAGCTGCTTAATGATGAATTTATCAAAATGTATCCCCGTTGTTAAATGAGGCACGGCTACATATATTAACACCTACAGTTAACCTTCCATTTCTCCTTTAGAGATCAATGAAGACAGAAATCTTTGTTATATTCAGTTACACATTTGGAACATTTAGAATAATGCCTAATACACCGTCATCTTTCAATGAATGTGTGGTCTGGATGAATTTTAAATGCATTATGACAGCTCCTTAGTTAAAGGAACACAGTAACATGATTAAGAGTTTTTGGTAATATCATCTTTTATTCCATTTTAAAAATGTGCATTGAGAGCTGGCCAAACAGCTCAGTGGATTAAAGTGCCTGCAAGCAGGGTCAGGGGCCAGGGGCCAGGGGTTTGATCCCCGGCCCCACCCCCAGGGCGTGCTGAGAGGGCGATTGAGTCTGGGTGTGGTGGTTCATGTGAGCCTGTAATCCCAGCACTTAGGAGATTGTAAACAGGAGAATCACTACAAGTCTGATCTAGTAGTGAGACCCTGAACAACCCATAGACCCTTCTCCAAAATACAGGAAAAAAAAATTTTGAAAATAAAAAAACATACTGACTTCCATAATGGTTGAAAAATAAATAAAATAAAGAAAATAAAAATGTGCATTGACTTCCCAAGTATGAGAGCTTACGTTTCTCTGCCAGGAGCTCTTAAGGGAATGAAGCAAAAAAACAAATAGTCCTTAAACTACGAAGTGGGAATGTAAGCACAACAGGAAAAATGGACCACAGCAAAGCCCCCTGCACACCTAAAATGGGTGATCTTAGATTAAACAGTTGCAGGTCAACAATTGCAAAGTATCAGTGTACCAAAATACTTACACAAACCCAGACCAGAAATTAAAAGCCTGCTGTTTATACATTAATAAAGGAGCAGATTTCCTGGAGGTGACCACCTCTCACTTCAGAAAATGTATTTGGCCATCATCTATATTTATGTTCACCTTACTCTTCTAGGACAAAATACAAACATACTTCAGCTGACTACTCCCTTACTAACACTCTCAACTATAATTCTGTACTACAAAGTTGTTCTTTAAATGCATAAACAAATACCATTTCTCTCTCATTCTTCCCAGTTCCCTACACAGAAATGTGTCATAAAGGCACATATATTAAAAATGATCCTCTATCTGAGCAGTCATTTGCTAGCTGCATGTCCTGGGCCATGTCATGTCCAGTCTTGGAATCTGTTTCTGTATCTGTTACACAAGGCCAATGCCATGAAGAATTGCCAAGGTTTAGAGTTGCTGAATACGAAGTCTGGATCATGGTTTCCAGCACACCTAGTGAGATGACAATTTGTGTTCTATTGACAGCTGTAAAGACGGAAATCATGAATGCATTTCTATTATAATAATATGACTATGTCTTTATGACCTGAGTTTTGGGACCTTACTCAGGGGTTGAAAGAGGCAGCAGGGAAAAAGAGAAGATATGAGGTTGCTGTGTCCTTTTTAAAGTATATGGTACAGCATCTCACCATGCAGTTCGGACTCTTAGTGATCCTCCTATTTTCAGCCTCCCTAGTGCTGGGATTACAGGTATGTGCCACCATGCCAGTGGCTCAGCACACCCAGGGGTGGAGTCGGCATGGCACGTGGTGCCAGGGATCGAAGCCTGGTCCCTGCACTTGCCTAGGCAGATGCTTAGTCTGCTGAGTTATCTTGCTTTCCCTTGGTTCCTGTGTTCTAATTCTTAATCAGAGTTGTGCTGAAAGAAGACAATTTGACTTGGGAAGGGAGGAATAGCCTTCCTTCAAAATGAAAAGGCAAACAGTGTATGTGTACTTAAGTGAGTTTTTCAAATAAGAGTATAAGGTACTGGGCTGGGGAGATAGCTCAGTAGAGTAAGTGCTTCCCTGGCAAGTGCAAGGGCCTGAGTTCAATCCCCAGTTCCACAAAAAAAAAAAAAAAAGAAAAAGAAAGAAAGAAAGACTATAAGGTACATGGAAAGGGTAGACTAACTCCTCCAGACTACAGTCTTGACCAATGACTTCTGTACCTTACCTTGCTATAAAGTGGGCTATGTTGACTTATTAAATGATGACTCTTGCAGTGGCAACCAATGTATATACAAACAAAACATGTATCTGAAAATATCAAAATTATGTAATGTCTCTGAAACTGCTGCATAATGGTAGGTAGTAAGGTCGTGTTGGGTACCTCTCTGCTTTGGCTAGTATGGGCTCAGATTCATACTTAATTTCAGTTTTAAATAATGGGAAAATGTGACATTCATGCATCCAAGTGTTCCAGAACAAAATTCCTACTCACCATTCAGATGGAGCCCACACTGACTCTGTGGAGCGTTTTCCTTTTTGAGTGTGGGGAGGTGGGAGTGAGAAACTTCTTTGGGATGAGAATTCATGGCACCATCAACACCACCGCATCATGTCTTCACAGAAAGCTCTGGGACACAGTCACCAGCCTCCTCAGCAGATGACCTACAACGCCCCTGCAAAGCAACAGACCATTCTAAATCCAAGTCATCAAAGAAAGTTTTCTGCATGAGATGAACTTTAAAAAGGTGAGTCACTCTTTTTCAGTCACTGAGATTCCTATGGGTAGGAAGAGAGGGAATGATCTTACACTTCAAGGCTGAAACTATGAGCTGTGAGATGCTTGTTTTGAGGCCTTCTGAAGCCAAAACATTTTGAGTAACTGTAGCCATGGATATCAAAAAAAGATATTCCCTAGAGTGACTCCACATGCATCAGCAGTAGTATCAAAATGGAAAACTCTTAATTGTTAATCACTTTATAAGCTTTGCCTTATTTAGTTCTTACCACTAGCTTATTCTGCTTTTGCAGAATAGATGAAGAAATTCAGGGTGAAAGAGGTGGAATAGCCCGTTGAAGCAAACAGCAAATGGCAGAGCAGAGACTCTTAATTCCCACAGTCTTCACCTCAGAGGCATTATTCCAGCATCCCAGTCAGGGTACCTCAGGTTTCTCCTGCTGGACATACCAAACCTGAAATGTCCATAAGCCATTGTTCTTATGCCACTTCCACCAGTTACACTGTAACTCCTAAATCTTCCATCCTATATTAGTCTCCATTATGGCAGGAAAACACAAACCACAACAAATACCTTACCAGAGAGAATCAGATATGAGAAATCACATAGATGGTGTAGAACTGAAAAAATAAACTGGGAACCCTGAGGCAATGCAGAAAACAAAAATCAAAGGAAGCAATAATATCCCCTTGGGAAGAAATGAAGTAATCAGAATCTAGATGCCTGGAGAGGGACTCTGCTCAGATGGGCACCAGTCTGCTGTGGAGGGAGCGCTGCCCAGATGGTACTGTGTGTGCCCAAACGAACAAAAACAAACAAAGAGACAAAGCAGGAGATGGAAACCAACCAATGACCACTATCAGGGTGAAAAAGAACAGCGACACACAGGCAGGGGTGAGCCCTTCTTCTATCTCCCGCCTCCTGGTCTTTCTCTTGTGCCCATAGTTAGAATCTAATTAGCAACTAGCTTCAAGGACTCCCAGACCAAACACAAAAGCTGAGTAGAGAAGGGGGCTTTTGAAGTTGGAGACAAAGCTTAAGTGCTAACTAGCAGACATCACAGCTGAGCACAATGGCGCATGCAGCAGAAGGGCAGGTGCAGGAACCCTTCACTCGTCATCTGTCCCTTTGCCTGAGGAGGATGGCTGACCCACAACCATGCTGAATGGACTCTTTGCATTCGATCTGGCCCCTATGGAATAACAGCTGTACAAATGAAGAAAATCAGTCTTACTGATGCCCACAATGTGTGAATCTGTCCCTGAAGACTTTACCACATGCATCCTAACTTTTATAGAACAGTTCCACTATCATAAAACATAGACACTCAAGCCAATCACCATGCTATGCCAAATCCCACAGGCAAGTCATAGCATTTACGGGAAAATTTTGGTATCAATCCAGCTCTCACAGACTTCTATCAGTAACACAGAGGAGACTCTCAAGCATGGCAACACATTTTCACACTATTTATTACATGATTAAGAAACACATAAACCCTCTAGTAAATATGTATAGAACTTTATCTTGACAAAGTCCTATATTTTCCTTGTGAAAGCAGGTTTCCGACCAACTAGTCTGTGAAGTGGTACAAGGAAGGTCGCCGGAAACTGGAGGGACAGTTGTAAGAATAGGTGCGGGGTGTGTGGCTCATGGCGTGTGGACAACCAAGGTAGCTGACAGACTTCTGGGGTTGGTATTTGTTTTGTGTCTTCGCATGCAGCTATGTTTAGCTGGCTGCAGCGTTCTACATTTCACCTAATCTATTTTGGGGATGCAAATCTCATATGTAAAGGTAAAATCCATGATATCCATGAATCCATGATGTTTTTCCCTAAAATTGGAACAAGTGAGTGATTTCAATATAATCACTACAGCAGACCTGATTATAAGTCTCTAGGCCAAGCAGCATCATTTCCACCTTTATAGATGAGGAAACAACTCAGAAAGACTAAATATGCTGCTGAAAATTCTCTGAAAATAAAAAAGCACACTCTTAGATCAGTGCTGTATTTTCTCATTTAAGACCCATCACTTGACAGTATGAGGTCAAAGTAGAACCTCAGGGCCATTTTCAGCACAGTTTTGCAATGACCTTTTGCAGGTAGGCGTAAGTGCCCAGGGATTAAAATGCCCGGTGATCTCAATCTCCTTTAGGTCAATGTTTAATGCAGAGCTACTGAGCGAATGGATTCATGTCTGCTCTGTACTTTCTCATAAATGAACTTCTAGACCCAAGTGAAAACGATCCTCAAAAGATGTTTGATAATACTTCCAACTCATGGAAATAAATGTTCTAACCTCTGCAGCCCAAAAATAAAACATAACATGAATTTCTAAATTCATTCTCTAGCCTCTGCCAGTGATCTTTCTAAATGCAGCAGTCAGCAGTTTCATTCACTAGCTTAATCCCTACCACAGTTCCCTGTTGCCCAAAAGTTCAGGCCTAACGGCCTCCTGTGGAAAAGGGCTCCTTCTCACAAATCTAGCTGGGTCTCCAGCTAAGCCCCTACCCACCCCATGCTCTGGTGTTTTGCTGGGGTTTTGCAAGGGGAAACAAGACAACACAGGGTACTTAATTTTAAGATATATAATAGTCTCTCAAAGAATCATATACAAAGAAAGTAACAGGAGATCTGTCCACACACTAAAGTCCAAAGAATCCAGCAAGGGGCCCAATCTCACAACAATGTCCTGCATGAGTCCAAACGAAAACCTAGAGCCCATAACAATGGCCCTTGCGAGTCTAGCTGGAGGCCTACAGCCCACTGTCTCATGCAGGACTGCTTCACAGATCTGTGCTGGGAAGGCCCAAAGGTCAGTGGTGGAAGCTAGAAAGTCTGTGCCAGTTGGATGAAGGATCTGTGCAAGCAGGCTGAAGGATCTGCACTGCAGCCACGAAGTGTCAAAGTAAGAACCAGAGCTCCCCACAAAATGAACCACAGGCATTCTCAGAAACAGTGAGGTCCCAAGCTTCTTTTGAGGGTGAGGAAAGCAGAGTTCCCATCAGGAAAGTCAGGATGACAAGGTCTTCCAGGAAAACCAACAGCTCCCTACAGCTTCTCTTTTCTATTCTATTCTCCCCCTTATGTTGCCGGCAATGATCCCCAGGTGGGTCTCCCACACCCAGCAACATGCTGGCACAGTTCAGCTGTGCTACAAGTTGATCACCAGTTGGCAATCCACCACACCTGGTTACCCAAACTGCTTGTTTCCCCACATCTACTAAATAGTTTCAGAGCTATGTGAACTTGCTGACACTAATTCCTTGGCTAAAATGCCTGGGTTCTCTATGCCCGACTGCTTAACATCAATGTCTCATCTACTACCATGCTTCTCTGATGGAAGTTTTTTGATACCTCAGTCTTCAGACAGAATAAACCAATTATTCATGGGACCTCCTATATCTTACAGTGACTCCTGTCCTAGCACTTTACCTCTTGGCTATGCATATTTGAAGTTTTTTCATATACTGCACGCTATCTGAAGATACTGGGCCATATTCACAAAATTTCTGCATCCTTTGTGCTAAGCTCAATGCCTGTCAAGTAAATGTGTCGTGTATATTTAAGGAATGAACACATGGCTTTAATGCAATCACAACAGGGAAAGAGTGCAAGAATGTAGATCAATCTGTACCTTCTATATTCCACCTATAATCTGATTATAATCTGGAAAATACATTGATTTCCACTGGGCTTCTGCACAAGTAAAACCTACTGCCTGGTGAGAGGTGCATGGTTACTACAAGCATCTAAGGATTTCATAAAGGTAAAGATGGCGTGGGTTTAGCACAGAGGGAGTTTTCTGAGGACAGGAAACTCATTTTGTTTTTGTTTTTCTTTTTCCATAATTTTATTGAGAAACAAATAGCAATGAGACAGTTTCAAATCAAATTGGTAGGACAGTTTCAATAATTAACACATTGCATATATTCTTCCTAGTGGTTCATTGCTGTACAAGATGCAGACATGATATCCTATTTATAAACACCATTAGAGCAAATCCCTCTATTCATTAAGAGAATGTAACTATATATCTATCCTAACCACTTTGAATACACAGATACAAAATGGACATTCATCTGTATCCCCTTTTTTTGTTAAGTTCTGTTATTTGAATATTATAGGTGTGTAAACTCAGCAAAATATTCTAAAAGAGTCCAGTAGCCTTTAATAGTATTGGATCTTCCACTTGACTGGCAATGTCGGAAACTGTTGACATGAGTTCCCTACAGCTCAACATAACAGCATGGCTTTACTTCTTATACTTCGTTTTTATACTTTTCTGCTGGAGGGTTAAGACCAAGGTAAAGCAGGACCTATGCAACAAGAGTTGTAGCTTTTGGGTCTGATGAGGTCAGTGAAATCCTGTCAGAATTTTTCCTGAGATCCTGTACCTCAGATTGTAGAACCTTTGTCAGTGTCAGCCATGTGGATGAGTCACGGCCATTGCTTGGCCAATGTGTTCTCTGTGAAAGCCCTGAGAGAATGTTTTCTCTCCATGTGACTCTCCTTAGGCACACTCTACATCATCGATCACTTTCCTCTTTGGCCCCATAATCTCCTTGTTCAGAAAATTTGGGACACTACCGAGTTACATGATCTTACAGTACAAGTTCTTATATGTCCTGAGTCTTAATTGACCTTGGAAGGCTAGGGCCAAAATGTTGGCTAGGAAACTCACTTTGAACCAAAAGCATACTGAATTTAATTCAGACAGAAGCAGAGAAGAAAAATTAGAATTAGAGGAATGCTCATCCCTCTAGCTGAATTATTAAATGAAATATTGGAATAGGAAACTATGAAGGACACTTTGTTATATAATGGAAAAATTTTTAAAAGTTCCTCCTGAGGCATGGGGTTGGTAAACTTTTTCTTATGTAAAGGCAGCCAGTCATCCTGTTCTTCATGCAGTCAAATTAAAGCAAAATACCAAAAAGTATGCAAGTATCAGAGCTACGATGTTGCGGCATGGCTCACCTGGCAGTCTTTCTGGAGCTGCCGACTGTAAGAATGCTTCTGTATGGGAGAGTGTCTTTGTTCTCCCTAAGTAACAAGCAGCTCAAGTCACCAACTGTATAGTGGTGTCCTCAGTCACAAAGCATGCTAGGTATGCTCTTGTTTGGTTTTTGAGACAGGGTGTGTCTCACTATGTAGTTCAGGCTGGCATTGAACTTATAATGTAGCCTAGGCTGGCCTCGAACTCATGACAATCTTCCTGCCTCAGTTTCCTGAGTGCTGGGCTTACAGGTGTGCACCATTATGCCCAAAACACAATTTTTGAAAATGCACATGCTAGGGCGGGCCAAATAGCTCAGTGGATTAAAGTGTCTGCTTTAGGCAGATGCAGGGCCCAGGAGTTCGATACCTGGCTTGCTGTGCCAGCCCTGCCCCTGGGACTCGCTGAGAAAGACTGAGATTGGGCATGGTAGTGCACACCTGTAATCCCAGCACTTGGGAGGCTGTTACCAGTCTGATCTACGCAGTGAGATCCTGTACATCCTGTACCCTTTTCTAAATACAAAAAAAAAGCACATGCTAAAAACTATATAATAAAAAATACCCAATTTGGATTTAGCAAAATGCCGAGAATGAACAGATAAGTTTAAACACGGGCAAAAACCTGTCCTTCTTATGAGACAGCCTCACTGAAGCTCAAAGGCACCTGTTCTTCCAAGTATCTGAGGAAGATTTTCACGGTGTCTCTAAATAGTTGCTCTAAGTTCTTTTGCCCTAAACATCCTTTATCGGTCATTTTCCCAAATGTGTGTCCTGCCCAACAGCCCAATTTCCTACAATGGTATTACTGCCAGCCTCATCAGAGTCACTGATTAAAATCCTCAAGTTATTCTTCACTCACATTCTGTCTCCTCACTGACTAAACCTCCTCATTCTCTTTTAATGTTAGTGACAGATAACATCTAAACCTCTTGAATGTGTTTTGCACAAGCCAAGGTTATGGCACTGTCCGGGTATCTTCCGGACTCCGAGCCCTCTTCCTAGAGCATGTATGTGTTCCTGGGAAGTGACTGCTCAGCCACAGCTCTACTGTTCATGCCTAGGGCAGGCAGTCGGGTACGGTGTTAAATCAGTTCTAGCATGAGACTAGCAGGAGGGATACGCACCACTTCTAGGCCAGACCCGCGGAAAAGTCTTTCATAATGTTCCTTCATGCTTTTCCCTTCATAGCAGGCAGAAATAAAATCCGAGGTCTTAAGAGATAGTGAAACCATAAAATAGAAAAAGCTTGGACTCTGAAATACAGTAGTATACTCTGTCTGGCAACATCCACATTTAGCTGATAAATGAAGAGATAAATTTTATTGTACCGAGACACTACAATATTGTGTAGTTTTGAGTTTTTAAAGTATACAAAGCAAAAAGAGCAGAAACATTAAAGGTTAAAGGCATCTCTACATGCATAATAATGAAGGATATGAAACAGCCCTTAACCGTATACATAAATCCTACCTCTTATACTACTGGTTTTTGAAAAAAAAAATCATAATCTAGTTTTACTATATAAGAATAGGCACTATTTATTAATCTCTCTGTAGGTGCTAAGCAGGAATCATGCTGTATGTTCTAGGTATTTTAGTCTTACATATATATAAGGTAGATAGTACTATTATACTTCATTTAGCAAATAAGAAAGCTTAGCAATAAAAGCCTAGGTCACACAACTAGAAAGCAGCACAACCAGAACTGGTTGAAGCCCCTCTCTCTCTGTTTGCTAGCCTGCCTGCTTTAAGGAGAAAAAGCCAGCCAGGGGACTATACAATAGCTCTTTCTCCAGGTATCTTGTGAAACTGCCTTTCACAACATGAATGTAAATGCATTTGTCACACAGAACTAGCAACATAGCACTGTAGGCAGCATCATGGAGGACTCAAAGTCAAGCACAGGCTTATCTCAGCAGCTGGATGACAGAGTGCTTTTCTGCTGCTCATCGCTGCCTCCCACATTCCAAGAGGAGTGCCCTACCCTTCACCCATGAGTTCCTCACATGGACACCCCCAGGGTTAGGGCTGAACCATCTATAATTATCTTTTACTTTAATTAACTTTAATTCACCACCAGTTTCTTATCCCGATTTAAGATTTAGTTTCTACAGTAGTAGACCTGCCCCAGATGGTGGGTAAAGTGGAAATGCTAAATGAGCTGGACCTTCATGGCACCACGCTTTCTAACCACCTTGAGAGCTATGTGAGACCACAAGTAAATCCACTATCATTTTCTAAATGGCCTTTATATAAGCCACCTTGCTTATGAAGGCCCACTTTCCAAGTCCAAGGCCTGGCAGGTGTTGATGCTCCCTACACAGTGCAACCTACCAGACTGACTGCACCTGACAAAGCATTTCCCAGCAGACGGCGAGGGGGCCAATTTGTGAGGCCGGGTACCTGGGGATGCTGGAGGCCGCTTGTCAGAGGGCCCTGCTCTGCTAACCCATGAAATGCTCTGTATAGGTATCTGTGTGCCTACCTTGGCATGAAGCGCAACTTTCGGAGTTAAAATAAAGACAAATTAGATGCTCCCATGAAAGTGCTGATTTTTTTTTTCCCCAATTGCTATGGTAACACTACTCCATTTTAGGAGAAGGAAAAGAAGAGCGGGCCTGAAAAATAAGCTATAAAATTTGTTAATGATGAATCCAAAATCATGCTAAAGACACTCCTTTTAACTGGTAGAAATCTGTCCAAGAGAAAGTCTGATAAATGTGTAAAACAGACCTAAGATTATGATAACACTTCGTTAAAGAGTCAAACTGAACATACTTAAACATTCAACAATTAATTAAATGGTATATGCAGGCAGAATTCCAGAGGGCCATTTGTAAGTTAGGATGTGGCTATACATTCAATGACATGCATGCACATTCGTTGTGTATCACTAAGTCAGGACCTAATTACACAAAATCACTTTATTTGCCTCCATTGTAACAATTTCCCAGAGAAAAATTCCTGAGGATATTTACAGCAAAATACTAATAGTAACAGTTATTTCTAGGGAAATTTTGGCGTGATCATAAGCTTACCATGTGCTTTTCAATATTTTCCATGATGATCTGTCACTATCTGCATAATAAAAAAGAAAAAATCCAAGCATGGCTGAATATATTTATCCAAAACTCTCTGCTGCCCACTTCTGTAGACCCTTCCCAGGTGCCTCCTCCTACGAAAAGGATGCAATCCCCTCCCCCACCACGCGCCTTGGACCGCAGACTTAACTGAGGGATGTCCTCTGATTAATTGAATGTGAGTGAAAGGATCATGTACTATTTGCAGAAGAAAGTTTGAGAGCTAACCTGTGCTTCTATCAATTTTTATTTTTCTCCTGATTATAGCCTTTTCTCCTATTTACAGCCGTCTCCTGAGATATATACATACTAAACAGGATCAACAGCTCCAGCTGAGGTAGAAGGGAGCAGACACGAAACAGATGTGAACTGACCTGTAATCAATCTTGGGTGGCTAGAAGCCACCAAGATTTGGGGGCTGCTTGCTTCACAGCAATACATATGTGAGCCAACAGATATGGCAGATGTCCCCTCCACCATAAAACAGAACTAAGTATAAATATGACAGCCCTTCAATTACACATGTCTAGTAGAATTTCAGGATTAGGTCAAATCTCTCTTCTAACATACTGTCAACCTACTAGAGGTCATCGTTCTAGCCTTCCCTACCTCTTTTCCTGTCCCCCCACATTCTAAGTCCCATGCCTTTCCATTTCATTAGCCCCGACCATCCTTCCTTACAGTCCAGGTTTGTTCATTTCATGTCTGTCTATGGTGGTCACGGCTGATGACACTACCTTTCAAATACAGATTTTACTTCTGACAAATAATTGTGCATATTATATGTATACCTATTATTTGAAGGTATTATGGGAAACAAAATGGTATTCTGATGCACTTATAGCTCATAGACTTATTTTTCTATATGGTGAAAATATTTATGATCTGCTTTCAGTGAGTTTGAAACACAGTCTTCATTATAGTCACTGATTAATCCTCTGCTTTCAACATTGTGAGACTTGTCCTCCTTACAGTCTGCTTTGCAGTTTACTTCCACTGGTTCAAGGCTCCCTGGCCTTTTAGCCTAGAATTAAGGTTACTCTTAATTCTTCCAATTCACTATCTTCTTAAAATAAACCCTCAGCACCAACTCTACTACCTTCATTATTCCTTCTCCAAGCTCACATATCCCCAGAAGAAGGCTACGGTGCTGGTGGGATGGAGGAAGCGTTTCATGGTGCTTCAGGTGACTGAATGACAAGACACAAAGACTTGGGAAGCTGACAAGTCCAGCTGATAACTGCCAACTATGCCATCATCAACTCTTTCCATCCCTGAGCACAAAAGAGCTATTTCCGTTCTCTTAAAATCCGGACTGGCTTTGTGATTTGCTCTGACCAACATACACAGCAGAAGTACTATTCCTGGACTCCTCAGACCATGCTTTATCAGCATCCACCCTGAAGAGCTGGGGAAGTCCAGGATAGTCTACTGCAGGATAAGAGGCCACATGGAGAGAGGCGCTGGGAAATGAATGGCCACTTGGGGTTTAACTGCTCCAGCCTAGTTTCCAGCCAAATTAGCCACTTGTATGACCCAGTCAATAGCACACAGAATAAACTAACTGCCCTGATGAGTGCAATCAACTGAAAGATGTGTTAAAAAAAAAAAAAATTGGTTCTATAGAAAAATTTGTTTCCCGGCAACAGATACCCAAGACAACAGGTATTTTCCTTACTGGTGCCTAGAATACAGTAAGACTCCAGCCCCTCAGGAAAGCCTGAAGGACAGTAATCTTAGCATGGTGACAGGACTAGGCTGCCTACAGGGGACTAAACAGGTTGTAAATTTAAATAGTGGAGGAAAAGGAGATAGTTACACATGACATAGGAGAAGAAAATGATGGCAGATCTGTACAACGTGTCTTTGGAAAACTATAATGCAGAGTGAAAGTCCTTTGCTATATTTAGTACTCAGCATGTCTAATGGATGTCTACACTAGGCTTACAGGCCAATCAACTTCAAGAGTCTCCCCTTTGGTCTTGGATATATTATCTAGTACAATAGCACTGCTAGTGCCATGACAGTCAGGAGCTCTGAGATGCAGTTTTGGCAATATAGCTATTTGTTTTAAATTAGTCAATAAAAAATAAACAACAGAATGAGACAATAAAATCTTTCATTAGATAGAACAAAAAATAAACTTTTTGGTACAAAATTTAGAACCAAGCTGGGCACAATGGCACATGCTTATAATTCCAGAACTCTGGAAGGCTTATGCAGGAAGATCCCAAGTTCAAGTCCAGCATGTCTCAAAATTTAAAAATAATAGTACCTCAGTTCGGGAATGCTTTTCTCTGGGAACAATTTGATTCATACAAAGAAACATTTAGCAAAATTTTATTTTTGTGAAACTCTGCATTGGGTAATAGAAATGACCAGGCCCCCGTCTGCTGCACAAATGTGGCTATCCCTGCAGAATCCTGCAGCAAATTAAGTTCATGAGTCAAGGGACTACTATAAATAGGTCTGGGGATACAGTTTAGGGCAAGGGGCTTGGGTTCAATTCCCAATACGAAGACACACACAACATATTTTTATTTTTCCCTTAAGAAAAGTAGGCATCACCATAGAGAGGTGAAAAAGAAGAATCAAAGTTTACCAGGACAACCATGAATATTACTCTATCTTTTCAAAAGCATCAAGACTGAACCAAGGGCCGGCCAGATAGCTCAGTGGACTAAAGCACCACAGGCCCCAGGACTGGGGCTTGATCCCCAGGGTGACGTGCCGCACCTCCCGGAGGCACACACAGACAGCAATTGAGACTGGGCATGGTGGCACGTGCCTGTAATCCCAGCACTTGGGAGGCTGAAAGCAGGAGGATCACTACTATAAGTCCAATCTGTATAGTGAGACCCTGTACTAAAATGCATTAAAAAAAAAAAAAAAAAAAAAGACTGAACCAATCAGCTGGCTGCTTTGGGGCAGTTAATATTCCTGGTACTTTAGTTTCTTTTAACGTTCTTCTTCCATTTGCTGGCAGAGGCTCTCAAGACAAGATAATGAGCATCTCTGGAGGGTGTGTTAAACCACATCACTGGATACCACCTCACCAGAGCTGGAAGGAAGGCCAAGAATGCGCACTTCTAACAAGAGCCCGGACATAACAGGGTTCTCCACAAAAGAATCAACGGCATGTGCACACACAGGAAGAGGGAAAAAGGA
This sequence comes from Octodon degus, assembly GCF_000260255.1. NCBI lineage: Eukaryota > Metazoa > Chordata > Mammalia > Rodentia > Octodontidae > Octodon > Octodon degus. Next base: position 8,652,079 of record NW_004524675.1, on the reverse strand, counting down.
AAAAGGAAGAGGGAAAGAAAAGGGGAGAGAGAGGAGAGAAGAAGATTAACTGGAAGAAAGGAGAGGAGAGAGAGAGATTAAGATTTAGTTTGACTGACTATAAGGAACTGATTTCCCTGACTGCAGGCCCAGCAAGTCCAGTGTGTACAGGAGAGGCCAGCAGGCAACACCTCCAGCAGGGTCAGCGTTGGAGTCTAGAACGTGCAGGGAGTGTGCAGCAGAAATCTTCCCTTCTGGAGAAGCAGAAATCTTCCCTTCTGGAAACGCCAAGCTTTTAAGGTCTTTAACTGATTTAGATGAAGCAGCATTATAGAGGATTATTGGCTTTACTTAATGTCTGCTGATCTCTTCATCTAAAACACACCTTCACAGCAACATCTAGACTGCTGTTTAATGTCTGGGTACCACAGCCAATCTAATCTGACACCTAACATAAACCATCACATCAGGAGTTGTGTGAAGTCCTGGAATTCTTCTAAGAGCCACTGCTCTATAGGTCAGTGGTAGAGATAAAATAGCTAAGAGAAGTAGCAAAGAATTTTCAGTTATAATGGCCTCTTCCACTCCCTTTTACAGGCTTTTTAATTTTTAATCAAGCAGAAAAACCAGATTTGTGCTATCTAGATATTGGAGAATGTGCTTGTGTGAAGTGAATATGTAAAATGTACATCTGTGGCTGCTTCCTAAATCCAAACCAGCAATTTCTGAATTAGCCATTTGTTCATGTTACCTGAGCCCCTTTTTCAACAAAAGTTTAATTATGGTTCTGAGATCACCATCCTCATTTGACAGAGACAGACATCAGACATTACAGAGCTCTCGAGCCAATCCCAGAATTTGCAGATCTCCTGAATTGTAAAGTTATGCTGGTATTCTGACCAGGCATTTAATAATTACATGCCACATAAACACAATGAATAATTTCATTGTGCCGAAAAGTTGTAAAATAATGATTATAAATGAAATGCTAATTACTCTCTTTTAAAAGAGCTGTTTCCTACTAGGATTACATTCTTGCTTTTTTGACACATTTTTAAAAATCTGCATTTCACAGCAGTTAGGAAATAGCAGAATTTGGTTCAGATTTAATCAGATGAGAACTAACTCAGCTTCGGGCCAAAATGACACTTGGTGGGAGAGGTTGAGAGGCTTTCACACTACATTTAAAAAAAAAAAGAAATACACAACTCTTTCACTCTTCTTTTGAACTTTCACTCTGCTTGATACTATTCCTAGATCTTAATTCCTAATTTCCCCAAGGGTGTAGAAAAGTCATTTAATATACGAGAATGTAAGGCATCTTTAATAAGATTTTTATGATAATAGACTCAAATGATCTTTTTTTAAAAACTGATTTTGGTAAAGGAGACAAAATACATATACATTTACACACACACACACACACACACACACACACACACACAGAGAGTCCTTTTTGGGGCCAAGCTGATACACCAAAAATATTTGTAACATGCCTTTTCTAAGTTCACTATTACTGTTTTCTAAATTATGCACCATAAAGTTCTTTGTAATAGGTGTTAAGAAAAAAAAAAAAAAATCGATCAGATGAGGGGAGCTCTGGGCTTACCTAGCTCTAAACTCTAGAAAGTCTGATTATTTTAAAATGCTAATATATACACAGTGACTGCTCAAATGTGCTCATGCATGTACATGAGCATCAAGTACTAATTCCAAACTTATTTGCTCATGATTGACTTTTGCTTCTCCTCAGAGCATCTCTCAGGATTGGTTTTCTTCTTAAAACATGCTAGAAAATGAGTTAAAGATATATTCAGGAAGAACCGACACTAACAATTGATGGACTTCTCTTTAAGGAGCTGCTTGTAAATAACAGTCTCTTTTTGTACCTGCATCCAAATCAGGTCAGCAAGGCCAAGTTTTCAACTGAGGAAAAGAGCAGAGCATAAGCCTTAGAATTAGCTTTATTTCTTCAGCATAAAAACCAACATAAAACACCCATTTCCCTATAATAATAGTGTGGACAAATGTAATAACAACTGCCAAATAACCTAAGGAGAAAACTAATGTAATATAACAAAGGAAACTAAAATATCAATAGAAGTCATTTATAGATTGTTCAGCTTATAAGTGCTCTTTTCCTTCTTCATGGTGTTCTGGTTTTTATAAGTTTCCTAAAAGAACAGTATTTTTTTAATCAAAAAGTAAATATAAATATCATTTTAAAAGGCAGTATAATGTTCTTTCTTCTCAGGGGAACTTTTACAACATAAATACAGCATCATTTCTTTTTCATAACTCAAAAAAGAATATGGAAAATCTGTATCAGATACTAAAACAAAAACATACAAAATGGGCAAAAGTGTTAAATTTACCTTTGTTTTCTCTGTCATGGTGTATACACTATTTTCTTAAACAAGAAGAGCGTATACTTTCACAACAGATGTGCTGCAGACCACCAGACTACTATATTTTTCCTAACTAGAACTCAAGTAGGGAGAAAAAATAATGTACTTACTAATTACTTTTATAGCAGTTACTTCTAAAATAGCATCTAATGGTTAAAGGGTTCAATAACACTCCCAAAACACCTAAGATATCATATCCTAATCCTGTGAATGTTGTGCTGCAGACCACCAGACTACTATATTTTTCCTAACTAGAACTCAAGTAGGGAGAAAAAATAATGTACTTACTAATTACTTTTATAGCAGTTACTTCTAAAATAGCATCTAATGGTTAAAGGGTTCAATAACACTCCCAAAACACCTAAGATATCATATCCTAATCCTGTGAATGTTGTTATTTCCATGGTAAAGAGAGATTTTGCAGATAACAATTTCAAGATGTTGGGATTATCTTGCATCATCTGCATGGACTCTTTTTTTTTTTTTTTTGGTACCAGGGATCAAACTCGGGGCCTTGCACCTGTCAGGTGCATCTGCCGCTGAGCTACCCTCAGCCCCAGCATTGACTCTAAATGTAACCCCACATTCTTATGGAGGAAAGAGGGGAGATATGACACAGGCAGAAGAGGCCAGAGAGTGGAGGACAGGGTCACAGCCAAAGAACTTCAGAAGCCCTAACAAATGGAAGCAGTAAGGAACAAATACTCCCTCAGAGGTTCCAGAGAGAAGTAGGGCTTTGTGGGGACTTTGGTTGTATCCATGGAGCAGATTTCAGAATCTGGCCTCAAACACCACAACAGTATAATTTTTCAGTTGTTTTTAAGCCATCAATTTTGTGGTTATTTGTGAAAGTCAAGTTAAAACTAATGCAATATCCTAATCCAAGGCAGAAAGTTAACTTTAATAATTCAGCAGAGACTGACCTGGCCGACCAGTGCCTGAAGACAATCCCTAGGGTAACTACCTTTAGTGACTGTCCCCCGGCCCCAATGGGAAACATGAGCAGGTCACCCCCTTAGGAGCTCTGGAGACAGTGTCGTTAGGTCACATGGTGTTGGAAAGCGTTCACTCAGACACAAGCCCAGTCATGGTAAAACTGAGATAATGAATATTATAGGTGTGTTAACTCAGCAAAATATTCTAAAAGAATCCAGTAGTCCATAATAGTACTGGGTCTTCCGCTTGACTGGCAGTGTCAGAAATTGTTGACAAGAGTCCCTTACAGCTCAACATAACACCATGGCTTTATTTCTTGTACTTCGGTTTTATACTTTTCTGCTGGATGGTTAAGACCAAGATAAAACAAGACCTATGCAACAAGAGTTGTAGCTTTTGAATCTGATAAGGTCGGTGAAATCCCCTCAGGATTTATCCTGAGATCCTGTATCTCATATTGTAGATCCTTTGTCAGTGTCAGCCATGTAGATGAGTCACGGCCATTGCATGGCCAATGTGCTCTCTGTGAGAGCCTGAGAGGATGTTTTCTCTCCATAGACACACTCTACATCATCGATCACTTTCCTCTTTGGCCCCACAATCTATGGAACTAAACAAAAAAGGGGATACAGATGAATGTCCATTTTGTATCATAATGTCCATTATGTATTCAAAATGGTTAGGATAGATATATAGTTGCATTCTCTTAATGAATAGAGGGATTTGCTCTAATGGTGTTTGTAAATAGGATATCATGTCTGCATCTTGTACAGCAAATAACCACTAGAAAGAGAGTATGCAATGTGTTAATTACTGGAACAGTCCTACCAATTTGATTTGAAACTGTCTCACTGATATTTGTTTCTCAATAAAATTATGGAAGAAGAAAACTGAGATAATGTCTATTTATTAGTAAATATCTATTTCCTAAGATTTTTAGTCATGCTTAAAATCAACTCTTTGGCCAGGAAATTACTTAAACATACATCTGAAATAATTATATTACATATAATTGCCTATAGTGCCTATGTCAAACAAAAAGCACTACAAATCTAGAAAACATAATGTTTTCAACAGGAAACAGATGAGAAAGGGACAGTTGACTTTCCTTAGTTATTGATTAAACTTTGAAAGAACAAAATAAATACTGTGGGAAACATGAGCGATTGAAGAAAAAACTGCTGTACCTGTAAATTAAATTCATTCCACTTAAAAGTTCCATTATCTCCTATAGTACCAGAATTGAAAGGAGGTTATTGCTTCAAAGGTTTAATTTAAATTTAGGTCCTTCAACAGCAAATTCAGTGATTTATCACACTGACTGAATTCTAATTCTCTTCCCATGTTCAATTCTAGAAAACCACTTCCTTCAAATACTAGTGGTACTAAGATATGTCACACAGGAATGGCTTAGTCCTCAAAAAAGAAGTATTTTATATACCAGTTATTCGAATACAGCTGTGTTACTGTCACACAATGATGGAATATAGATACTCTGTACAAGAAGTACTGTTAGACATGGTAAGTTTTTCTTTTAGAAAACCTGGCTTCACAAAATAGTGAAGTACAGATAACAATGTGCAACAAATATGAAAAATAGATATATTTGCATACATATGAATGAACACAGAAAAAAAATCCATAAACAACTCACTTTTCTTCAGAGGGACTTACTCCCCTTTGCCTTACTATCTCCACAGAGCAAGGGCTGGGGATGTAGCCTGGTGGCACTGCTCCTACCTGGCAAGCGCAAGGTCCCAAGTTCAATGCCTGGTTCAAAAAAACAAAACAAAAATATCTCAATGGAAAGTAATATAAATTCAAATCTGAAAGTAGAGTAATTCCACATACAGGTTATAGCACAAACATGACAGCTGTTGCAAAAACCATTTCATGGTCATTATGGGAGTATTAGCTAGACTAGATTTCCAAACCTCTATTTCACTTACAGTTGAATGTAAAACTCAGACCTGGGCAACCAAAATCCGAGTATAAAGGAAGGTGCACACAGTTCAGAGGCCAGGCCATTAGATACCCCACCCCCCAAAAACAAAACAAAACAAAAAAAACTTCTACACTCTCCTCCCTTCCACACCATCCTTGGGGACCACACGTTAAAGGTGGCTGATAAGGCTATAAGAAAGATACGAGTAAACTATTGGCCTTTATTTTTTTCAATAGTAAACAAAAGCTTTACTAATACATCAGTCTTGCTTTATTTGCTTAAAGTTAATTCCACTGACACAAAAATATGTGCCAAAAGACAAGGGAAAAATGAAAACAAAATAAACTCACCAAGGTAAGGAAACAGGACAAGCAGACCAAGACCTAATGGAGGATGATCCCCTCCCCATCTTAAGAATGAAATGTGTGTAGGTTCTCCATGTTTTTGTCAGAAAACAAACTCCACATGATGCTGTGGAAATGGAGAAGCATTCCCTAACAGAGGAGAGACCGAAGGCAAAAAAGCTAAAGTGCCAGAGAATGCAGGCCTTACGGAGATGGAAAGAGGCAAGCAGCAAGTGGTGAGGCCACAAAACGGGAAACCATGGGTCAGGACTCCCAAGGTGCGGTCGCACACCAGCACCACTGCCTAACCATGTGGTAGCAACATGGTGCGAAGTCCCTGGAGGTTTCAACAGCCGGTCCAGAGTTAAAGTTATGCTTTGAGGAAAGCATTCAACCCTTAGAGGACAGCCTTTCTCCTTGGGGGATGCAGTCCTTACAGAAGGAAATAAATGAGGCACACACGATACTGGAGTTCTTACACCACCAACCCAAGGCTCTGCTGGTGACCTTTGAACACGTAACCAAGGAAATGCTTTCTTAAAGGCGTATGTTTAAGAAGAATCACTCCTTTATGAATCTAAAAGATATTATTTTCATATATTTCTATTACATACTTATGATTAAAAATTTCTCTCACACGTCTTTCTAGATTCATACTAATGGGGAGAAAACACACATATGCTCTCATGTGCCCACATACTCAGTGCATGGAGGAGAAGAAAATAAGTAACAAAACTTTGTCTACTGAACAACGTGAGAACCTTCCCAAAAGTGAAAAGGTCTCTAAGAGGTAAAGATGACATACTGACAACTATTCTAAACAGCACAGCACTTTTGTCACAGAAATGTCCCTCAAAAACCTATTGTGAAAACTTAAATTTTATGCAAGTAAAATTATACAGAAAAGGCAATCATCTAACTTTTTAAAATCTGTAAGATTTTTAGAGCATTTTTAAGTCACAAAAAGAATGTGCCAAAAGCTCGCATATATACCTTTTTTATTCCTGCTCTACATATATACCATTTCCCCTCTTTATTAACATTTTACACAAATGTGGTCCATTTGCCAGATTTCTGAATCACTGTTCTTAACTAAAGCTAATAGCTGACAGTGTTCACTCGGAGTTGTGCTGTAGGTTTTAACAAATGCAGCGTCAAGTGCCCACTGTTATAGTACCACAAAAAACTTCAAAACCCAAAGCCCATGCTCTACTAGCTTCTCTTCTGTCTTCCCCTTCAGAACGTAGGACAGCCACTGACCTTTACACTGTCCCTATAGTCTTGCCTCTCCTACAATGGCAAAAGATGCAGTCATACAATGAACAGCCTCTCGGACAGCTTCTTCCACTTGGTAATAAGCACTCAAGTCCCTCTGTGTCCTTTTATGTCTATGTGGCTTATTTCCTCTTATTACTAAATAATACTCCAGTATGAATATAAACAGCTTTTCCAATGACTGGACAGCATCCTGAATATGTCTAATATTTGCCAATTACACATAAAGTACTATAAATATGTAACTAGCAGCCTGACCAATGGATTTGATGGTATAACCAGAATAAATTTTGTAAAATCAGCTACTTTATCTTCCAAAGTGGCTATTATCATTTTGGATTCCCACCATCAGAGCACCTGCTGTTCCATACTTCTCCAGCATATGCTGTTAGCAGACTTTGGTATTGGGGCTTCTCCTACATGTGTTTCAGGATCTTACTGTTGTTTAAGCTACCAATTCCTTACATTCCTGACCACTGAAGTTGAGCATCTCCTCATACGTTTGTTTCCCACCCACATACATTCCTTGGTGAAGTATCTGTTTAGGTTTTTGTATTCATGTTAACTGGCTTGTTTTCATATTGCTAAATTGTAGGAGTTCTTGTATATTACGGACAACAGTTCTTTATCAGATAAGTAATTGCGCAAAGACTTTCTCTTAGACTCTGGCTTGTCTTTTCACTCCGTAAGTGTCTTTGCACGGCTAACATCTTTCATTGAAGGTTGGCTTATCAGTATTTTCTCATCATGGATCATACTTTTCGCATTAGATTAAAAAGTCATCATCATGGGGCTAGGAATATAGCTCTGCAGCACAGCACCTGCCTGGCAAGTACAGGGTCATGAGTTTGATTCCCAGTACCAAAAAACAAAAGCAAACAAACAAAAAAGTCATCATCAAACTCAAGGTCACTTAGACCCTAACCCTTGGTTACTTCAGAGTTTATGGTCTACCATTTACATTTAAATCCATGATCTTGAGCTATTTTTTTTTTTTTTTTTTCTTTTTCAGTACCAGGAGTTGAACTCATGACCTCATGTTTACCAGGCAGGTGCTGTGTCACTGAGCTATATCCCCCATCCTGGAGCTAGTTTTTATGAAAGAGGCAAAGCCTACGTCTAAATTTTTTTTGCATGTACTATGGTATCCAGGTGCAGCAGCACCATTTATAACAAAAACAATGATTTCTCCACTGAATTACATTTGCCCTTTCGCTAAAGGCCAGTCGAGAGTATTTGTGACTCCACTTCCGGGCTATTTTATTCTACTGATGTACTTTGTTGAAGCCTTTCACCACACATTCTGTTAATTACTGTGGCTTAATAGTAAGTCTTGAAGTCAGTTAGTGATTTTTAAACTGTTAATTAGAAAACAGAAAAAAAAAAAAAAAAAAAAGACCATAGTAAGGTTCACAGATAACTCATTAATTCCCAGTGTTAACACAATGTAGGCTGAGACCTCAACTGACCCAGATGAATGAGCAAGAAATAAAGGTTAGCTATTTTAAGGCAACAAGGTCTGGGAATTGTTGTTACTGCCATATAATCTAGCCTAACCTAGCCACAGAACCCTGGTCTGGGAATACTTCCGACAACCTTAAGGAAAACTGCTTTTGATCTCTGAATCCTTCAAGACCTGAACAAGCACCCAAGAAGAAAGAAAGAGAGAGAAAGAAACAGAAAGGGGGAAGGGAGAGAGGGGGGAAAAAAGAAAAAGAAATCTCTAAGGGGAGCTATACATGGGGGGAGGGCATGCTACTGGGACTCAAATCAAGACTTTACACTTGTTAGGCAAGAGCTGTGCCCCTGAGCTAAATCCCTGGGGGAGCTATATATTTGATTTGGCACCTTTAATAATTAGTAAAACCCTCAGCTTTTGCAGATGTACAGAACTCTCCACAGATACTTGATGTCTTAGGTTATATGCACTCAGCAAAGAAACAAGTTTTAGTTTGAACTTCAATCAGGCAGGAAATGACACTACACAACAGAGCAGAGTTTCTCTCTTCTGCCACTGTGGGGAGGTTGGAAGCCTAGACAAGAACCCAGCAGAGTTGGCAGAGCCACTGGACTGTAACTTCACAGGGACAGAGGGCTGTCCAAAAATCCTGGTAAGTGTGTACTATATTTTGTGTAAGAAATTAGACGCAAACCACTGGTAAGCAACGCAAAAGCTTTGTGATTAAGGTTTTAGTCAATGTCATTGGATAGGATTGAGAAACCCTGCAGTAAAAGTGATTTCTGAACAGACTTTCATTCAGGGAAGAGGAGAAGCAAGGCAGTATGCACAGGGCCATCAGAGACCAGCACAGAACCAGTCTAGCCAAAGGGAGGCTATCTCAGTCAGGAGACCAGCCCACACCGGATAATTGGTAAGGAACAGAGTCCCTACATCCTGTTCTCTGAACTGTGGAATTTTTGTGCATATTCACATTTTGAAACTTAGGACATGTTTTAGTTAATAATACAGCAGGTCTCAACAAACAAGGGTGTACAGTCCAGATCCAGCTGCTATGGTAAATAGCAGTAAATAACATTTCCTTGGAAATGCAGCCATTTGTTTATGTATTATCCATGTCAATTTTAGCACTGCAACATGCTGAGTAGTTGCCAGAAAGACAACCTAGATTGTCAAAGTCTACCAGGCCCTTTACACAGAGAAAAAATTGGTTCACTCTTGATCTAGAATACGGATTTAGTTATCCAACAAGTGCTTTTCAGGAAACTAGCTGTAAGGATTTTTTTTTTTTTTTTTTTTGGGGGGGGGCTGTCACAGGATGCCTTAAGCGCAGGTCTAGAAAGGCATGAGGATCTGGGGATTGAACCACAGTATCCTGAGCCTGTCTGTATTTGCTTAAGCAGGCACTTAAACAACTGGGCAGGCCCCTGAGAAACTAGTTATAAAGCACACTCCTACTATCTTCATTCTAAAGGCACTGTCCACTAGCATCAAGATTCTTGTACATCTATCCTATACATTCTTGACACCCCAAAAGTGTTAGTGGCACCTACTTTGAGAGGGACTTGCTGCAAGTTTTGGTCAAGGGATAGCTACTTTTCACTCTATTCTTTTTGTCCAAACGATTTTATTAAGAGAACACATTAACTCAGTTTCTCTCTGTATATAAGCATACCCTTTTTTAAGGAACTTGAAGATGATTTTAGCAACCATTGAGGCTTTATTATAATTTGTTTTTACTTAAGTCAGTAATTATAATGGTAAAAAATCCTTTAAAAATTAGATGCTGAGTATAAGAGTGAAAAATATAAATCATATCCATTTTGCAAGAAATTATCAAGAAGAAATTTCTTGTATACATTATTACACACACACATTCATACATACAGTAGATGCCATATTTCTTTAGAATACTGAATTAGGAATCCATATAGTCATAGGGAAATATGTAAACATTGTGGTACTGAGTGAAAAAGGCTAGATACAACACAATGCATCCCTAATGTTTCGCCTAAAGATGTATTAATGTGCAAGTATGGGCAGGGAAAAACGTGGAAGCATATGGTGACAAAATGTTAATAAAATGTATGTATTAAGAAAATATTTTTTTTCTTTTGCTTCTCTGTACTTTTAACATTTTCTTTATTTTATTTTAGCAGTACTGGGGATTGAACTCAGGACCCTGCGCTTGCCAGGCAAGCGCTTATTCTACTGAGCCATCTCCCTAAGCCCAACTGAGCTATCTCCCCAGGCCCTAACATTTTCAACAGTGAACAGGGATTCCTTTTCATTATTGGAAAAAAAAAGAAGAATTTAAAAGACTGCAGAGTAAACAGAAGGGAAGCTTTGGGGATGCTGGTCACATTCTGCTTCTGATCTGGGGTCCTGTAATGGGAAGGTCTAAAGTGAAAATTCATCTTCTACACTTACGTGGGCCTTTGGGGGCATATGTTATAAAAAATAACGCAGAGCTCAAAGTGCAAGTAAAATGCTTTTATAGAACCAAATTCAGCCAGCATTTATCAACTACCTCCCAAAGACTGGACTAAGGGTAAATACAACACAGCACTGAAATAAGGATACAGAAGGCACATGTACAGAATGCAGTCAAGTACACAGGCAACATATGCAAAAGCAGACAAATACCTATATGTCTGCATGCCCGTGAGCTGCAGGAGTTAAATTCACACTCAATTAGTTCAGGCAAAAGGGCTACAGGCACAGAGATTGAAAGAGCTGAAAAGGAAACTGAGGGCAGGGCAGCATCCAGCCCAGGAGTTCTAAATGGAGATGACAGTCACCACCCCACTACTCCCCAGGGACATGTGATGTCTGGAGACACTCAGGATTGTTGTGATTTTGACAGTGGTTGTACCACCAAGTAAGTAACGGCCAGAGATGGTGCTATATACCCTGCAAGCCCCACAACAGCCCCAGACAAAAAAGAATAATTTAGCCCACAACGCCAACACTGCCAGCATTGAGAAATGCTGACCTGGACCACTGATACTAAAAGTGTTGGGGGTCTGTTGACCAGCAGCTTTTAGCATCACCTAAAACTAGGTCAAAAATTCAATCTTGGTGTTGCTCTCAGATTAACCACAACTACACAAGATCCCAGGGAAATCAGAAGATTTGAGAAGCAAAACCCTCAGCTCCTAAAATAACTGGAGTGATACAATGACTTTGCCGGGCATGTCTACCTCTGTATGACATCCCATTTCTTGCTGCAGGAGAGATTCTGCCTCATGCAGGAATCTCAGCTGCTCTGAATTCCTGAGGCTCATGCCTCAAAGCTCTCTCCATAGGTGAGACACTGGCTCTCTTCCTCAAACACTAAGTTTACCCAATAATTGTGGGCATTTATAGCCACAAAGGAAAATAATGGGGTACCATCCTATCTAGATTGGGGATAGGCAGTCCACACTGACAACTTAAGCTGGTCTCTAAAAAAATAAGAGACAAACAACACACATTGAGACTTTTTTTTTTTTTTTTTTGCGGAACCAGGGATTGAACTCAGGCTCTTGCGCTGCCAGGGAAGTGCTTATTCTACTGAGCCATATATGTAACAAGCATTCATTATGTTCCACATACTTTTCTAGACTTACAAATGCTTTAATGAAAAGGATAAGGTCTTGATCTTGCCCTTGAGTGCATTATCTACTGGGCAATGGCAGGTAAACACATAAACAAAGAAATGACACAGTCCACCACTATGGGATGTAATTATAACACACCACTATGGAATATAATAAAGTCTTCAAAGGGAAGGGAAAGAAGAGTCGTAATGTGGAAAATGCAGTGATGACACTGGACACCTCTAGCAGGACAGTGATCTAAAGTTTGGACAGAAAGCTGAAGGCTAAGGAGTCAGCTAAGCAACCAAGGAAAGGGCATACAATGAAGAGATACCAGCAAATGAGACAGAAGGGTGCTTGGTGGTTCAGCGGAAGACAGCACTAAGGGACAGCAGCACAGAAAAATCAGAGAGCTGAATGAGGAAAAACTCAGACCAATTTTCCCACAGGAGAATAGTGTAGTGCAGACCGAAGGCATGGTGGGGGGAGTTCTAGGCTCTGGGAGCCTCAGTTTGGATCCAGGGCCTGTCGTTCATAAGAAAGGAGACTGCTCACAGGGTTGTGAGGATTATCCATAATATATGAAGGTGCCTTACAACACAAGTTGCTCAAATCTGAGTCACTACCTGTTTTGTATTACCTGTGCCACAAAAATATTTTCTTCTTCCACTCTTTTTTCTTTTTGGTACTGACAATCAAACTTATGACCTTGAGCTTGCCAGGTAGGTGCCTGGGCCACTGAAACTATCTCCCTGACGCACTTCTTACAATGTTCTTTTTTTTTTTTTTTTCCTTTTTTTAAAACTTTACGTATTTGCTACAAGGTCTCCCTATGCAGCTTGGACACGTAGTGATCTTCCTGTCTCAGCTTCCCCAGCACTGGGATTACAGGCGTGTGCCACCATGCGCAGCGTCAGTGGCTGGCTCAGCACACTCAGGGACAGGGCCAATGCAGCATGTGGTGCAGAAGATCGAACTCCATCCCTGCACTTGCCTAAGCAGGCGCTTAGTCCACTGAGCTATCTCGGCAGCCCCATTTTTACATTAAGTGGTCACATCTGAAGTGGTTACATAAGTACTTGTCTTTGTTTTGGCTTTGTTTCTTGCCCTGTAAAACCCAAACTATGGGCCCTTTCACAAGTCCATCACTGAACCTAGACTCCATGCAAAGGTGTTCAGGAGCTAAAAGCCAGCATCAATGTCTTCCATCACAGGGGACTTAACTCCCATCCAGGCCCTACCTGAGGCTCTTGACACACCTCTGCAGGTAACTGTTACTCTACAGACAGCAAAAACACAGGCAAGAAACTTTCCAAGATATACCGTAATTTATTTCTGGAATTAAAATCCAGAACTCAGTATCCCCAAGAGGCATGATTCTTTATTTTGTATACATGCTGCACACAAGCAAGTCCTCTATTAACTTGCTCTCCAAGACAGATATTTTGTCTCACACATCTGACATATGGACAGTTTAAGATGAAACCAAATGAATTTGTATCATGCTGCTTACTGTTATGGCCAAACGGGGATGGGCAAAAATAAGAGGTTGGAGAGTCTTTTTACTTTTCTTCATTTCCTGTAACAAATATTTTTATAATAAAATATTTTTTGGTAAAGCATGCAAGCAGAAATAATGAGCCTCACCCAGAATGTCTACATTGTACTTTTTAAAGATGGTACTATTTTGACAGCCAAAAAGACGTTTAGGAATACAGCATTACAAATTCAAGATCATGTCTATGAACTTGACTTGAAAAAAACCCTTCACAAAAATACAACCTACCATCTGTACAATGTATTCAGAAATGATTAGCATAGTATGAAAAAATAATGCTGGAACAGCAGAATTCTTCCCTTCATATTTAAAGAACGCTTCCTGCTCAGTATTCTGTTCAGATTTCTCTACGAGGTATAAGCAAAAAGCAAATTGGAACATCAGGTCAAGAAGTTGGAAACAAGAAGTAAATAAAGATGAGAAAGGAACATTAAATACTCTTTACCGAAAATGTGCTGCTGCCCTAGAAACTTCAAGCCCAAAAGAAAATCTGTGCACATCAAAGTTGAGTGCTGCTCTGGGAAACCTCCTGTTTCTGGTGGCCCCTGCTGAGCCTAGGTCCTCTTCTCACACACTCAGCCATCAAAAGCTGGGACACCAGACCTCTACAATAGGGCTCTCCTCATGTAACTCAAGGGGAAGCAGTAGAATTCTGCAGGACAAAGCCTGGGAAAGTGCCCAGAGATGACTCTGTGTAAGTACTCAGATGTGGGACTTGACAGTAACTGAGGTTTCCAGGAGGAGTGCTGTGCCCCAATCCTACTTCCTCACCAACAATGGTGCAGCTGGGTGTGGTGGTGCACAGCTCTGATCCCAGCACTTCGGAAGGCAAGGGCAGGAGGACCAGCCTGGGCAATTAGCAAGGCCTTGTCTCAAAATAAGAAACTGAAGGGCTGGGTATGTAACTCAGCATGGAGGCCCCGGTTTCCAACTCTAGTACCAACAAGGACAAGAACAAAAGGCAGGGGAAGGTAGTAATCTCTCAGTCCCAAAGCCATCCTATGTTTCTGTGACTTAGATCAAGAGGTAATGTTCATGTTTGTATAAATACATTCCAAAAAAGTAGATTCCAAACAATGTAATTTTAACAAATTATGACCCAACCAAACACATGCAGGTCTATTTCCCTCAATGAAAAATATGCCACATATATACTTACTAAAGAATATTTATTACACAGGTGCAGCACCTCAAAGGACTCGGGAGCACTCTGATTGCATCTGGAAAGCAGAGTGAGCAGCTCTGCTCTTATTCCTGCTGTTGGACTTGCATTTGTAGAAAAACTTGGTGACCCAAAAAATGACCTCCAGCCCTGGAAGGCACTCAGAAGCCTGATACTGGACACAGATCCTCACCTCTCAAGGCCAAAAGAGCTGACTCAAGCTGAAACAATCCCTGGAGACTTCAAAAGCAGAAAAGGGCTGGGTCTGAGGTACTGACAGCATAAGTGTCTCTCTGAGGCTTGCTCTACCTTCAGGAAACCTAAGGCCAGTCTGTTACCTCTTCCAGCCAGCAAGCTGCTCCAGCCTAGCAGAAGATCAGTCCACGATCATCACTACTCACCTCCCAGATCTCTCCAAATCCAGAAGGTGGCTTTAATTGGCTGTTGGAATAGGTCATGATTCTAATACTGGTGAATAAAATGCTACTTTAATGGGGGCCGGCATTCCTGTCTACAGACAGAGAAATCTGCACGCAATGACAATGCCCCCATTCTCCTAGGGGTTATAGGAGAAGGACACAGAAACATTAACATCCAGAGTCTGCTGAATAAAACAGGCACAGGGGCCAACAAACCTTTTTTTGTGTGAAGAATTGGACAACAAAAATTTTAGGTTTTTTTGAGCCATATGGTCTCTCTTGTAACTACTCGACTCTGTCATTCTAGGGCACAAGCAGTTATAGAAAAATATATAAATGAACGAGCGTGGCTGTGTCCCATAAAACTATTTCAGAACACTGAAATTTGAATTTCATAGAATTTTTACGGGTCACAAGACATTCTTCTGTAAAAATTATTTTTATACTTTTTTTTCCTCAACCATTTAAAACATAAAGATGATCTCAGATCACAGGCCCTATAAAAGCATGCAGGATACAGTACGTCAATTCCTGACCAAGTAAGATAATAGCCATATGTAGCACCTCAGTACAGAAAATGAGGGTAGGCCCTTCAGACTGGTCCTACTTGACCTGCTGTGTTCCCTGGCTCTGCAAACAAGCTTCCAAAATCTTCCTCCAGCAGATCAACTTGTCTTGTCTAGGTCTTGTCTCTGCTCTCATCCTATCTCTCACAGCCCCCACTTCATCCTATACAACTCCTCCTTTCAAAGCTATCTCCACTCCCTCTAGCTGATATCTTGGGTCCCCGCGTGTGTGTGCCTAATCTCAGCTGGTCCGCCCAAGACTCCCTGAGCGCCAGCCCTAGTCCCATGTGCTGCCCCATATCCGCTCCGACAAGATGAAAGAAATTATCATGAACCAGGAAAAACTTGCCAAACTGCAGGCACAAGTGCGCATTGGTGGGAAAAGAACTGCTCGTAGAAAGAAGAAGGTGGTTCATAGAACAGCCACAGCAGATGATAAAAAACTTCAGTTCTCATTAAAGAAGTTAGGAGTAAGCAATATCTCTGGTATTGAAGAGGTGAATATGTTTACAAACCAGGGAACAGTTATCCACTTCAACAACCCAAAAGTTCAGGCATCTCTGGCAGCAAACATTTTCACCATTACAGGCCATGCTGAGACAAAACAACTGACAGAAATGCTAACCAGCATCTTGAACCAGCTTGGTGCAGACAGTCTGACTAGTTTAAGGAGACTGGCTGAAGCTCTGCCCAAACAATCTGTGGATGGAAAAGCACCGCTTGCTATTGGAGAACAGGGTGATGACGAGGTTCCAGATCTTGTGTAGCATTTTGATGAGGCTTCTAAGAATGAGGCAAACTGAACTAAGTCAGCTTCTGAAAAAGATCTAACTTGGAAGAAATTACTGGGAGCTGCTATTTTATATTATGACTGCTTTTTAAAATTGTTTTTGTTTATGGATCTGATAAAAATCTAGATTTTAATATTTTTTAAACTCAAGCCCCTTGGACATTGCAGCTCTTTTCAGTTTTTGCTTACATACAATTCATTCTTTGCAGCCAATTAAGCTGGAGAAGCCTGGGAATAAAGTTTGAAACAGATTAATAAAATGATTTGCCTAGTTAAAAAAAAAAAAAAAAAAAAAAAAGCAAAAAGCTGTCTCCATCTAGCATGAAGAATGATGCACTCCAAAAGTATGGAAAGGAGCAGATAATACTAAATTATTTTGTCTCCTTTTTTCAATTGTTTGTCCTTTTCTTCTTAATTCCTTATACATTTCTTTCTTTATTCTTCCAATTTTACATGCACATATCTAGTAATACAAATAAATGGTTGGAAGACAACACTATACATTACAACAAATACTATGACATTCATCCTACTTTAAGTGAAATTCTGTATCACTTGTAATTTTTTGTTTTAATTCTAATTTGTAGTCTCTAAAAAAAAAAAAAAATACTCAAAAAAAAAAAAAAAAAAAAACGTGTGGTCAAGTCATCCCTGAAACACTAGCATCTCTTCCATGGCTTGCAATGCTTTGCCTCACTCTCCAGTTTCACTGCGCTTCTCTCCTTGTCTTCAGCCTTTAACACATGCTCATTTTGTGTGTCAACTTGACTAGTCTAAAAAATGCCCAGATTATTTTAGCCAAACATTATTTTCAGTCTGTGAGGATTTCTCTGGATGAGATTAACATTTCAACTGATAGACTGAGTAAAGAAGATGCTGTCCTCTGTGAGAACCAGGATTTCTCAAAGAAATGAGACAAAACGATGAAAATTTATCTTTATCCTTAATGAGATTTATTAAAAGGAATTGAATTGGTTCATACGCCTACAGAGGATGACAAGTCTCACAGCTGGCTTTCCATAAGCTGGGAGAGCCACAAAAGCTGGCAACATACTGCAATCTGAAGGCCTCAGAACAGCACCTGTGACAGAAGCCCCTGTCCAAGGGCAGGAGAAGACTGATGTCGTAGCTCAAGTGGTCAGGCACAGGAAGAGGGACTGAAATCTTCTGCTATTTTATTCAGACCATCAGACAATGCCCAGCTACACTCGAGAGGACAATCTGCTTTCCCAGCCCACCAGTTACACTGTTCACCTCTTCCATATGCACCCTCACAGATACACCTGTCCTCCGGCATCTTCCAGGGACCCAGTCAAGCTGATACACCAAGCCCATTATAATACTCTCCTTACATGCATAGGCCTCACTGATCAGCTGCAGCCCTGAACAGAACATACTCAACCTCCAGTCAGTAGGAAAGGATGCCTCTTGCCTGAATGCCTCTGAACTTCAACTTTTTCTTGCCTGCAGACTCAATCAGAAACATGAATTTTTCCTAAGACTTAAGCTTGTAGCTTTCGGACAGGAACTAGACCAGCAGCTCTCATGGCTCTCAAGCTTTTGGGGCTTAATTCTTCTCCTCTACCTTCAGTGTACCTGTGTCTCCAGCCTGCAGACTCATCTTGGACCTGCTTCTATAACCATGAACCAGCGTCTTTTAGCAGATTTTCTAGGAAGGAACACACACACACACACACACACACACACACACACACACACCTGTGGCCATCTTTCTCTGGAGAGCCGACACGACATACACAAGCATGAACTGTCACAGTGCTTTCACCCAGCTGCATGAACACAGTGTGCTTTCACTTCAGGATTTTCTTTTTCACGAACTCTACTCCTTACCTTCTTAATAAAGTGTCAGCTTAAATTGCTCCTTTCCCTAATATTTTTTGAGAAATGGCTTCCGCTCATCATCTTCCCCTTGTTTTATTACCATCTATCAAATTTGTAATTATGCTATATCTGTATTCATGCTTATCTTTCCCAGTGGAAACAAAACTTCGTTAGGAGAGCTACCACACACACGCTACTCTTTGAGGCCTCGAGTTCTAACACTCTGTCTCTACATATACCTTTAAGCCAAAGGAATAAGCGGGGAGCCCAGAGTTTATAGTCTCTGCCTTCTTTCTTGGATTTTCCAAACTGCTTTCTTAGTAAATGTTCTCTGCATGAATTAGTTGGTCCTCTCCCCAAGGTGCTACTTATTCCCCTATTCCACTGTGTTTACTCCTCTGCCTTATTATATTCATGCTGTTTGGACTCATCACTGAAATGAAAATATACTCTTACAGGGCTACATCATCCCATATAGCACAATTCACATTGGTCATTCAGGTTAGAGTTCAATCACCACTTCAAAATAATTCATGGTGGGGACTTTCTTCTACTACCAGCTGATTCGTAGCTCAGTCAGTCCTGGGTACTTCTGGGTACCTACAGTTCCCAGGTACATGACAGATACTTAAAAGTGTTTGTAGAATGAAGCTGCATACCCATCTATTACCTCAGTGGCTTCTCCTAAATCAGAAAGATCCCCGTAACAATGATGGATCAGTGGTGAGATGAAATTATTAAGAGTCTTTGCTTAGAAAAGTTGGATTTGAGAGCTTACCAGCTTAATGTCACTTTCCTGCATAAAGAATCAGTTTTCCTTTATTACTGATCGCTGCCTTTGGCAGGTTGCACAGACACTGCCTGCTTTCTGTCCCTTACATTTGCCTATGAGAAGAGCTCAACTGGAAGTTGAGCTGGAATGCAGCACGAGAAGCAAAGTTAGAGTAGGACGGATGATAGTCAGTGATTTTTCTGTGCTTAGTGGTAAAGTGGATGAGCTTCTCACCACTATAGTTTGATTCATTCTCTGTTCCTCTCTCATGCTTCACAAACTGCAACAAGAACATTTTTAATTTAGGTAGAGCAATCTTTTCTCAGTGCATGCTACAACTTAACTGAAGATAAAATAACCTGTCAGCACTAGTTATGTGTGTTTGTGTCCTTATACCTCAAAGTCCCCAAATGAGGTCAGGCACAGGCAAGGAGATCAAGTGAGAGAACTGGGTTCTGGGAAATCTTCCTTAACTTTAAATCGTTTGTTTCAGAGAAAATCCCAGACTCTAAACCATCTTCAGGCTACAGGGTAGCCTTCTGCACATCTAGCTCTTAAATGCATCAAATGGGATTCAAGTGTGAAATGTGTTTCTTTCCTACACAACAGTCTTTCTAACCAAGTCAGAAGACCCCTTATTCACACTCTATTTAAAGACAGGGTTAGCCCTCTCACTTCTTCAGTATGAATCCCCAGTGTGAATTTCATTATGCAATGGCTAAATTTTGGAAAAACAAGGCACTGATTTTTATAGCCATTTAACTTTTGGCTCATAAAGGCATACAGGAAGATCAGTGGCAATGCTTCCGTAAGATCTTTTAAAAAATATCCTTGATTTAACACTGACTTAATATCTGACGATTTTTTCCTTTGAATATAATGCTTTTCATAAAGCAGCACCTTGAGGTGTACACTTCAAAACTGCAACCAGAGTGAAATTATAGGCCTTTCCTAGCTCCAGATGTCACAAAGCAGGCTGTTTATTTTTTAGCAAACTCACATAATATTGGGGTGACAGGTGTGTCTCACAGCAAAAGGACAATCTATTACATGGGTCATGCTTTACAGTGACCAAGAGCTGGCTGATAAAGCCAGCAGAGGTTTTGATTCATTACATTTTCCACTCCTGTGTTTTCTTAAGGCAATGCAGTTGACACTGCAGTCCTTTTTATACAATACTTCTGTACTTGACTCGAAGTACTCATTTGTGAGATATTGCTAGAAAGTCACAAAAGGAAGGAGGGCATTCATCAATCATCCATCTCCTAAAGCTTTATTTCTGCAACACATTGTAAATGCTAGAAATGAAGAAATGTCTCAATTTGCCTGCAAACCTCCAACATGGCTTTCTAATAAGGCTACAGGGTAAAAGCATTCCTTAGCACGTGACTGGTGAAGACTCCCATAGCTGCTAAGATTAGCTTTCTAGTAGGACTTCCCTCTTTCTGAAACTGCACACCTAAAAAACACAATGGTCTCAGTTTGATTCCAACTATGCTTTCTTCTTTGAATATATATATATATATATATATATATATATATATATATATATATGGACAGAACTGTTTGAAGTCAATTGCAAGAGTAATAACAGTAATGCTATACATATTCCTACAGAAAATTGTCATACCTTCCTTACATGCATGAACAGACTCAGTCTTTCCAAGAATGTAGGGCCCCTAAGGCTGATGGATGCAACTAGAAATGCCTATTCCAGCAATCAGAAAAGGTTGGTATTTCTAAAGATGATAAACATTAAGCAGTAGAGCAAAGTTTTCTGGGCACAAATACATCAAGTAAGAGCTCAATAAAAGTTAAATGAGTTCTTTTTCTGCAGAATTTCTGAGTCCTTAATATTTTGATACGTATTATGAACCTTGTAAAGCTTTTTCCCATTGAATTTGTTTTTCATAAAGTACAGCATCTTGTAAGGCAAGTTTTCCTGAAATAAGCTACTTAACGTATCAAAAAAAAAAATTATCTTTCTTATCTCTCATGCTCACACATACAAACACACATCTTCCTACTCTACCATAAAGATATTTTTCTCTGGTGTAATATAAAATATGGCTATCACAAAAGAAAAAATACAGGATAATGAACATGTTTCAAAATGCTCTGTGGTATCATCACTCATATTTCCTCTTCGGCCGATATCCCGGGTGATTCCGTAAGGGCCTTTCCTTCAAAACACAAGGTGGTTTGATGAAAGCATGAATGAACAAAGCAAGGGGCTACAGAGATGTGTGACTGCCACATCTGTTAGCAGTGCATTTGGTAAGCCTTCCCCTGTCACTATATATATTCAGAAATAATGACAAAGAAATGTAGTTCCTCCGGGCAAATGAAACAGAGGTGCAAATTAGAATCACACCTCCAGTCTCATTCTGGTATCACTTCTTGTATGGGTAAACAACACTCTCACTCTCCTACTCATGGCGAGTAGCCACTGTTAACACTTGTATTAGGGATCAGTCACAACAAATTACAGTTAAGTTTCACACTGTACTGCAGGAGGCAGCCCAGGGCCCAGGAGAGAATAGAGTTAAGCTGTGCTGAATTACCAATTTTGAGATAACTAGCACTGGAGTCTGTGCCTCAGCCATAGGTAGTTAAAATTCTAATACTCTAAATGATATCTTACTATTTCTATGTATAGTAGCTTATTATTCTCCATGAAGAGCAGAATGGGTGA
The DNA here is from genome assembly GCF_000260255.1 of Octodon degus. Lineage (NCBI taxonomy): Eukaryota > Metazoa > Chordata > Mammalia > Rodentia > Octodontidae > Octodon > Octodon degus. Next base: position 8,630,348 of record NW_004524675.1, on the reverse strand, counting down.
TTTCAGATGATCTTCTAAATATGTACTGATTCTAATGTCTTATCAATTATTATTATACTCTATAAAATAAACTTTAAAAGACAAAAAAAACAAAAAAATAAGGTTTCTTGAAAGCAAGCACTATTATTCGTCCAATCTTGCATAACTATTTCTGTTAATCTGAGTAACATATCTGAAGATAAACAGATTAACAACCACTGTTAATTAGCTATTCTTGTTTTGAAAATCTGTAATATCTGTACTGCTGTGTTGTCCTATATCTGCCTTTGTTTCTGCAATTTGCTTTTGCTTTTGTTTTTAACTTTTCGAAATAGAGTAAATGAATTTTAAAGGGGGGGATGATTTTAACAACCAATCGTTTTTTCAAATATGCAGGAGATCAATCAATGGTATTTAATTATGAAAGCTTTATTGCAATAGGAAAACTATTTGTAAAGATTAAAAACACAAAATTCCACTTCAAGAGATTGTGTTAAATGCAAAACTTTCAGGATATGAGAATCATCTACAGAATAAGCCACATTTAAGGAAAAAAAAAATACATAGGGAAGCTGAGTGTGGTGGCACACACCCATAGCCCCAGGTACTAAGAAAGTTACACAAAAGGATTCCAAGTTTAAGGCCAGACTGGGCAACTTAGGAAGATCTTTTGAAAACAAAAAAACAAAAAACAAAAATGTTGAGGATGTGGTTCCATGATACAGCACTTGCCTAATGTGCATGCGTCCATGGGTTCATTCCTGACAGGAGGGAGGAAAAAGAGAAGATGCAAATATAAAAGGAAGTAAGGACCATGGATTCAGGCCATCAATGGAATGGTCCTATGTAATGGGTAGGCAAAAACAAGGAGCTATATAACATAGCCCCTAAGATGGCTAAGGCTGTTCCAGTAGGACAAAATCTACCTTTTCTAGCGAAATACATAGAGAAAACTTGAAAGTCTACAGAACGCTATTAATCTTTATTAAAGAAAAATTTCACTTTCCAAGATGATGAAAAAAAGAAGGAACAACGGTCATGCCAAAAAGGGCCGCAGTCATGTGCAGCCTATTCGCTGCACAAACTGTAACCAGTGCGTACCCAAGGATAAAAAAAAAAAAGCCATTAAGAAGTTTGTCATTCAGAACACAGTGGACGTTGTCAGGGACATTTCCGAAGTGAGTGTCTTCGACGGTTATGTGCTTCCTAAGCTGTATGTGAAGATGCACTACTGTATGAGTTGTGCCATTCACAGCAAAGAGGTCAGAAATCGATTTCACGAAGCCTGGAAGGACCGAACTCCTCCACCCCGATTTAGACCTGCCGGTGCTGCCCCATGACCTCCACCAAAGCCCATGTAAGGGGAGCTGGGTCTTAATGGACTAAAGAAAACTCTCTTGAGAAAGAAATAATAAATTGAACGTTATACTTTAAAAAAAAATTTCAAAACAATTTAAGAAACCATAAGAATCAGCACCGCTTTGAATAAATACAAGTCATGTTAAACAGTTTTTAAAAGAAACAAATATAGACAAATTCTTTTATCATCAGACTTGATGCTTTTTTTTTTTTTTTTTTTTTTTGCATATTACTTATCTAGGGCACCTCTAAGATGCTTCCTGAGTAAGTAATCCTGACATTTCAAGATGAGGTGGGTGAAATCGAGGTGCTTTGTGATACAGAACCAGATGGTTTTCTGAGATCTGGGGACAGGATGTATTCTAAAACTTAGTAAATGAAGAAGGGAGAAAAAGGATTTTTGACATGCCTTAATGAATAGCAAGTCAAACATGGCTGGATTTATGCTGGTTGTACCTTGCTTTTCCACAAGGCTCTTGTTGAATTTCAGGTATCTGTTAGTGCCGTAGTAGAGGAAATGCATTATTATCCATCCTTTGAACATTCTCTCAATCATACAATGTGGGATATTCGTTAGGAGAGGAGTCCTTTCCAATTTACAAGAAATCATGCAAAGGGCTTCTCGTGACCAAGTATTTGCACTGATCTAGCTCTCCATAATGTCAGCTGCACAGTCTCTCTTGGCCCTCACAACAAAGCATTACACAGCCGGTTTTATTCTCATTTTACAAACAAGGAAGTTGAAGCTCAAAGAAGTGAACTAATTTGTTCTACTAACAAAACTGCTAATAAGGCACAGACCTGATTAACCTAAGCCTGATTCCAACAAGCATGTGAAACTGCCAGGGAGAGTGGATGCAAACAGGTATGAATAAAGCAGGACACACACTATCAACTGGACAAATTTCAGAGTGGAATGCCATCATTTCCCATTTGCTTTACAGCAATCATCTCACTGATCTTCTACATTTTTTTTCCAATCTACCATCCACTTCTCTCCCCCAAAATATTCTCATTGAATCATATTACTTGCCTGCTTAAAACTCTTCCACTGCCCCGGAAAAGCGGTAGAGTACGGAGGAGAAAAACCTCATCTTTTTAGCACAGTGCACAGCACCTATCAAGGTCTGGCCTCTGTTCATAAACATAAACCATTGTCTCACTCTCCCTCACCTGTATATTCTATTTAGAAGGACCTTTGAGAAAGTTCTTAAATTCCCGTGTCCTTTCATACTTCCTGACTTTTGCATATCACCACTCCACACAGGTCATGCCTCTCCCGCTTCTCAGATGTAACCAGCTATATCTCTCGCCTCTTCTTAAGTTTTAGCCTCAATGCTACTTCTGCCAGAAGACTGGTCTCTCTCCTGAGGCCTGAGTTAGATGCTCTTCCTCTGTTCTTTCACAGTTCCCTCATACATGTGCTCTATCGTTCCATACCACAAACTCCTTTCTGCTTATGTTTCTCATTCCCTTAAGAAGTTGATGATCTCATTAAATTTTTGCAATACTACATATGACAAAAGAACTAATTTCTTTATCATCCCAATCTTATTGTGTTTACTCATATTTGTAATCACTCATTTTTATACTTCCTGTAATCCTGAAAATGAGAGAAAAGTTCTAATTTTGAAGAATATTAAAATAAACCTATATATTCATGTAATTATCTCTACATTCTTATTTCCTCTGCTCTTAGCAACCTTGGCTATAGTCCTTTCAAGGATTTCACAAATACCTATCAATATCAAAAGACAGTAAGTCAATATACAAATGAGATGATTATAGACAATTACCTCTACGTACTATTTTTTATGAGGTTACCACATAAATTCCATCAGTATCAACCTACAGGCATATAGATCACTAGAGTAGGAATAAAATGGGAAATAAGTCAGTATTCATACCCTTTCATCTCACTGTAGTTCTTTACTTTCTTATTTTTCATTCATTTCATTATTTTTCATTTCATTTCTTTGTAGTCTAACAGAGATTTCTACCCTGAACAAGTTCTCAAGTGCATAATGTACTTTTGGCATTTGAGATCACTACATACCTCTAACACTGAACTACTGAAGTGAGGCGTAAGTAGTTGCCTAATGTTTGACATACTAATCAAAAAATTTAACCTCAAAGCCAATCTTGGAGTATCAATATTGTTCCTCAATCACCTAGTTTAAAAGGTCAGTGTCTTGGTTACTTTCCTCTCATTGCTGGGACAAAATACCTGACACTCAGAATTCAGGAAGGGAAGGTTTATTTAGCTCTCAGTTTGTGGAGATTTCAGTCCAAACTAGGCTGGCTCCTGGGCAGAGCAGCACATGGCAGAGGGCAGCAGTTCATGGTAATGAAATGTAGCACAAGCAGCTAGAGCAAAAAGGGAGGTGCAAGCGCAAGCCCCTTGCTCTACCTTATACTGCATGCAGGCTACTGGCCCCAGAGTGGGTACAGCACTCACACCCATAATTTGAGGACTCTAACATGAGTTAATCAAAAACTCTAGAAGCCCTAAGACTGAGGCTTTGAGGGGAGAATTAGTATGTCTTCTTAGCATATATCGGATTAAAAATAAAAGGGCAAACATTAGGATGTCTAAAAATGCATTGCTACTTTAAGCTGGACAGTAAATGCAGAATTTTCACATGGCCATAATTACCACACCCTTCCCATGGAAAAGAAAGAGACAGGAAATGATGCAAAATACAGAACCATCTGACTGGTATTTACATTCCAGCTTGTAATACAATTTCTAATTCACGTATCTAAAGAGTTAACCATTAGTCTGGATGTAAAGAATTTAAGCCCAACCAAGAAACAGGAAGCACCGGTTCCGTCATAAGTGTTTTTATTTTGGTGGCTCACATCTGCAGCTTTGTCCCCTCAATATATCCTTTCAGAGCCAGAATAGAGAAGGGAACAAAGGTACTGGGCCTGAATCCATCACTGTGATTGTGATGTGCTGAGCCACCCACAGCATCACAAGAAAATTGTTAGTTTCTTGAGGAAGAACTCCAACCCACAGAGGCAAAGCCTGGAAGTAAAAGAATGGTCTATTCAACATGATTAACTTTATTCAGTATACCAACAAAGTCCCAGCATCAAGCTAGGCATGTGTAGTTTAAAAGAAGTTCAACTACATGGCCATATTCTGACTCTCAGAGGAACTTGGTGTGCCACTAGGAGCCCAATTCCAGTGTTACAGCTTTTCCATGTCCTCTTGAGCTGATGAAGAGATTACTTCCAGAGAGCCAGGTCAGTGAGAAACAGAGAATCCCATGGAAGAAGGGGATAAGACCATCTCAAACCAAATTCATAAAACCAAAAGATACAGATTTCATACATCACTATTGCCAATTATACTGCACAAAACAAAGCCTTGCATGGGGAAATCTCCTACATATACTAAAATTTTAAGAGGAAAGGTTCAACAAATTATAACTAAAGGCCAAATCCTCCTGGTCACCATTTTGTGAAGTCTGAATATAAAATAGTCACATTCACTAGATTACACATTATCTGTGGCTGATTTTGCACTAAGGTGAAAGAAACCAATAGTTGCATAAGTAATTATACAGCTACAAAGCCTAAGAATTACCTCATACAGAAATAATTTATTGGTCCCTCAACTGGAATGGTGAATTTGCATTGCTATACAACAGTTAGAATCTAGGTAAAAATTACTGTCTCAATTCCATACTTCCTTGTTGAAGACCCCAACACTTATGCAGCTTTGGGTTGGCCAACAGACATCCCAATACTCTGCTTGGAAACACTATAGGAACAGGTCCAGGTGGCAACCCTGCAACTCTGAACAGATGCCTACTTTTCTTCTGCCCATGAGACAGATGGTTCTCAGAGAGGGGGAGAAGAATTAGTCCATCAGAGAGAATTCTCTGTGCAGCACTAATTTTGGAACTATATCCCTGATCCATCTGGCCAAGGAGGATTCCTTAGGAATACCTTCACTATTTGAGTTCCCTTAACATTCATGAAGGGAATCCTAGGTTCCAAATATCAGGTCTCTACTCTCTGTCAAAATATCAAAAGGCATTCCAACACTGCCTATGAGAAAGGAAATCTCAAATGATTTTAAGGGCAAAATATGATTATGAAGATGAAGACAAGGAGAGCTCATCTAGAGACCTGATTTCAGAAAATATGTTAACTCTCTTGGCAGTATATATTCCCTGAGATTAAGGAGGTAAAACTCTGATAGTCTTTAATATATAGAAAGTAGGAGGTGTAGCATTTACTTCCTGACCTGTGAACAACTCTTCACTAGGTATAGCCACTCTTCTCATTAACCATGATGGCTCATTTTTTAATCACACGAACTTGTGAATTCTGAAAGATACTTCCTTTTAGAAATCAATCATAAATTAGCAAATTTAATTAAACTCAGATCTGATGTTTTTCCCAATTCTATTCCTAATATTCCACTGTAGAGAATGCTAGTCCATAAATAGCAAAGAGATAAAATTAAGATTAGATGAGAGGGAAAGTTAAGTAACTAGAAGCAGAGACGTTAAGGAAAGCAACTGCTGACAGACTGTCTTCATTTAATTCCAGCCAACAGGATTTTGAAATCTGAGAAATTGGGGATTAAATCCCAGTGCTGCCATTTGCTCCCTAGTTAATCTTAGGGCTCTTATCTATGAAACAAAATAGTAACTTAGCTATTTGTGGCATTGTTGTGGGGATGACTGGAACTATGTACAAGTCACATAACAGTCTCCTGATTTATACTAAGTCCTTAATATACACTTAAAATCATAACTGAGCAAAGTTCTACTAAGAGAGTATTTGTTCTTAGAAGCAGATACAAAAGCAGACTGGAAAACAACTGAAACTGGAGTGTACTTCCAGATGATTTTATTCTCTTTAAAAAAAAAAAAAAAAAAAAAAAAAGTGAACTGGGGGAAAAAACATTAGGGAAAAATCTTTCCTGACTTTCTCTGAGTCATGTGCTTCGAACCAAAGCAAAATTCTCATCAGAAAAGATGGTTTACAGTTTACAGACACTCATCCCATTATTAAAAATACAATTCTTACTGTATAAATGTTTTTATTTCCAAAACCTTGTATGGGCTGTCTTAATAATGCCTCTTCCACTTTCACATTAAAAGGAAGAAAGACATCACCTTAAATAACTAAAGAACTCTGTAAATGATGCTATGCCTCACAGATCAACCAGGAGAGTTAAACACCCAGCATTCTTCAGGGAGCTGTGGAAGAAAGAACTCCTTGTACAAAGAAAGCGTAAGATGCTGTAATATTAGGAACATAATATCACTGACCGTAATATGCGAAAGCACTCAGCTGAAATTTTACTTTATAACTTTAAGACTATATATTTGCTTACAACGTCTAATTAAAAGTATAACATCTTTGATTCGAGATTCCTAGACACAAGTACAAAATGTAGGAAAAGTGATAATGAAAAATCATAAATCAAGCACCTACAGTTGATTTTCATGACAAACCAAAATGACAAAAGGCTTTATAAATGAAAACTAATGTTTGAATTGCATCTGGAAGCAACTAGGCAGCCAGGAAGATGACACAAGACAGCTGCCATGACTTCTAGCTGCTCTTACCCCATAAAACTCACCTCTGGGGCAACTCTCTGAAAGCAACACTAGACTACTCACTTTCCTCTCACCAGATGCTTCTCTTTTTCCAGACTCTGTGGGTTTAGGCTACATCAAGCTTACTTTTACCCATGTTGCAAGCTAATTACAAGGAACCCAGAAATGTGGGAATGAACTGGGAATATTGTAGGCTGCTTTATCAAATCTTAGCACCATCTGCTGAAAAGCTAAGATGCTTGTTTTAAAAGCTGGCTGTCAAAGAAAAGCCCACAGCACAGACAGTGGGGAAGTTCTCTTTAATAATTCCTTCTTACCTCTCTTTCCTGGACACAAGCAGCAGGGCACTGAGCCTAGGTGAGCAGTCCAAAGATGAAAGACCATCGCTGTTTACCTTCTCCTGGTCCTGTGGTCTGCAAGAGAGAACCCCGACCACCTTGGTCATCAAAGCAGAAAAGATACACTGAAGAGATCTGTGTATTTCACCAAGCAACAACAGATATTTGGGAAACTTCATAGGGATGTCATTAAACTCCTATTTATAATTAGTTGGCAAAAAAAAAAAAAAAATTACTCCTGTTTTTTTTTTTTTTTTTTTTTTTTTTTTTTTTTTTTTTTTTTTTTTTTTGCGAAACCGGGGATACTCCTGTGCTTAAGGAAGATACTATATGGTTTTACCTTGGTAAGGCAAACATCAGTATTTTGAAACTATGGGATTTGGGGATTTTAGGGTTCCTTTTGAGGGTTAGATGTTTCAAAGAGAACGTAAAATCATCCTCAGGCTTGTAGATAATGATTAATTAGGTCAACAGCCAGAGTTCCAAGGGTAGGAAAAGTAAAGGAAAACCTTGTATCATTTTATTATTTCCATGAAAAGGTGCCCTCAATCATGCCAGTTGGACAATGATGGCCATTGGATTTCATGTCCTCTCAATAAATAAAAGTAACTTTCTAGTTTCCTAAAGTAATAAAATAAATGTAGAGATTTAGGGCCTTACGAAACAATTCAGCAAGGAATAGGTAGAGCTGGTAATAAAACCAAGCTAGTTACTGTGGAAACTTAACACCCCTTGTAATGAGTGATGCTAGAAAAAACAAGGACTTTATGAGAACTCAAAAATATGCTTCAGGAGACAGCACCACACAGGTCAAGTCAAAGCAACAAGGTTGCAGGAGGCACAAACTCACGGATCTTCACTGCTGTACACAACTGCTGAGACACAACTACTCTGCCTATATGCCTTGCCTTCCATTAACTTGCTCCCCTTCTCTGTAACTGGCCACGTCACCCACTGGCTAGCCTACAGACTGGTGATCCTTGAGTTAATCAATACCAATGCTTCAATTAGCACAGGCCAGATACAAGAGCCTGGTAGCAAAGAGTGCTGAGAGCCCGGACTGCAGCAGGATTTACAGGCAGGCAAAGTGAAAGTGGCTTTCAGTCAAGGGGCTCCATGCTGCTTGTGCACTGTGGAGGGAAATTCCACATCCTAATGGTGTCCTGCCTTCCACTGCTGGCATTTACCAAGACTGCTTTCATCCCAAAGGGCACGCAGCATTATTTCTCAGGTCTCAGCAGTCTCTGTGTCGTGACTACACACATGAACAAAGATGAAAACCTTTCCTATTAACAACTGAAAACCACACTAACAATAACAGACTGCTACCTTAGAGCACGTTTTCCTTGACCTCTTCCATTCTGTGTTTGTTTCAAAGTCTTGTTTACCCGAATTAAAAGTTGCATGGTTCCTTATTTCCATTTACCAGGAGGAGCCAGGGTAATTTTTCATCACTGCACAAAGGGGTAGCTCTGAGTTTACCCTGACCATCTGTTGCCCCTCACTAGCCTGAGGGGTTCACAGCAGGACCAAGTCACACTGCCAACCCTCTCAAGCAGCCTCTCAGGGCAGGGTTGACAAGTCACTTCCCAGGCCTGGATGGAACAGACAGGAAAAACGGACCCCACACAAGACTAAACAAAGCCAGACCTGAGGGTATGACAGGTCACAACAGAAGCAAAGTGTCCCTCCAGAAAGAACTCACACTGCAACAATCACAATCAGAGCTACACATGTTCACAGTGATACTACCTTTCAACCCCAAAGGTCTTTAGGGCATATAGGTTAGAAACATTCTTGGGTTAGGCAAAGCCTGTGAATGCAGACAAAAATTAATGATGTAAACAGTAAGCTAAAACATAAGCCAAAAAATCAACAAACCTTTAATGAGCCTGATCCACTCACTGGAACAAATACTATACTTAATTTTTTAAAGGGCAAGACATTGAAAAATTTGTTTTGTAGGAAAATTAATCTAAGTCATAAATATTGAATATCTGTGGATTAGAATTTGACATTAATACATTTCCTCCATGCCAATTCTCAGAACCATCCAGCTTCCTGCTAGTCAGTTTAGAAAAAAGGACAGGAGGGTGCAGATCAGGGAGGTATGGAAATAAAGGTGTTTTTGATGTTACAACCCTAAGAAACTTACATTTCTCCAGCCTCTTTTAAATGAACTTAGTCATAAGAAAGTGTAGCAGTCAGGCCTGCAGTAAACACAACCAAGGGGAGACAGGATGACCCCAGACTCTTAACATTTATTTGCCTGGTTATATCCTGCAAGTCCTTCAAACTCGGAATTTCAGATTCTTACTTATTCAACCTGCAGATGAGTATATTAGCACCTATGCTGCCTATTCTACACTATAATAAACATAAAATTAAAATATATATTCCAAACTTGAAAACTCTAAGGCAGACAACTGGTACTTCCATCTTTAGTAGCCACAGAAACTCAAACCTATTTTATCCAGCTTTCAACAAAAAAGTTGCATGTTGACAAGGGGGTTCCAAAACCTATGTTCAAATCACAAATTTAAATTTCAGTTGTGCAAATAAATATTGGGACCAGTATCCCAATTCTTCATCTATAACAGAATACATCTCATCTTCTAGAATTGCAAAGTACCATATTCATGGTTAGGTTAGCAGTGGATATTCAGTGAAACATGGGTTTTCTTTGAATTACATGGTTCTCAGATAAAACCTCCAGAAGTGTGCGCCAGCTTTTTGAAATAGTATTGTCACATAGTACACACATACACATGCCACCCCTAAAAGGAATATAAAACCCAGATTTTCCTGGAACACATTTTTAAGAATATACTCTTACAACTTTTTCCATCCTTGTTCTAAAGGCAAGCTGTATAAACTTTATCAGTTACTGTTTATGACTAAAAGAGCTGAAAACTTAGGGCAAATGAGCAAAATCTCACGTGTCCTAACTTCACCTGAAAACAATAGTTTGCTAAGGATCACACACAAAAGGTTAGAATCTTTCCTTCTTTCTTGATGGATAAGACATTAAATACTTAATTCCAACACAGAAGATAAATAATGATCTAAATGTTATGGGGGGTGGGAAATCCACCAGCAGAAACTTATCTTTGCAGTATGTGTCAATTTTCCAGTACCACTGCTGTTTAAAACTTTCCTAACACAGTATATGAATACACTTCAATCCAAGAATTTTCATTTTGACAAATACACTTACTAAAACCCATCTAATACATCCTCACAGATTTAGCAGTCTTACAAGAGTAATACTGTTTCCTGACCATACTAACCAACAAACTGTTTACCAACCTTGAAAGTACCTACTCTGCTACAGGTAAACAGGTAAAAAGTGCCTGAAATCAAGGTAGTAGGCAGCCAACCTTGGTTTGCCTAAGAACTGTTCTAAATTCACTTAAAAAAGGGAAAAAAAGGAAAAAAAAAAATCTGGATGGCTGTGTCAGATGCTGGTTTCTGGAATGGTTTGCTGTATACTACATAGCAAGAGAAGAAATAAAAACTTAATCATAGTTCTTTGAAGGAAGTGGAGTCTCAGAAAAGCTGAGATATGCAATTTTCTTTCTTTTTTGATGGATTAAGAGAGCCAAGTATCTGGCCAACCCATTAAGCAGTTTACTAAAAATTGAACATCATTCTGTTTTATTTATCTTAATAAATATCCTCACTTTTCCTACTGATTACAAAACAGTTTTCCATCAACCTTAGTACTCTGTGGGGTTTTTCAATAACTAATGTAGAATTTGATTTTATAATTATAGAATAATAATATCCAGAATTGGGTGCAAAGAAAATTAACCTCCCATAGGCAACCATCCAAATAATATCTGGGATATCATGGTCCCAGGGACCATCCAACCAATGCTGCAAGATGTCCAGGGAAAGCATAGCTCTGCATGCATTCCAGGCTTACTAACTCAATCTCCAGCACTGGAGTCTTCATTTTAGCAAGACCTGGGGTCAGTTTTAAGTACACTAAACTTTGCAAAACACTGCCTTACCACTTATCCTCAAACTTTAATGTGCATATGGGTCAAGCGGGGATTCTGCTAAAATGTGTATTATAGTTCAGCAGGTTGAGGATACAGATAAAAATCAATGTGCATTTCTAACAAATCCCTAGGTGAATCCAAGACAGCCAGTCCCACGTACCATATTTAGCAGGATATTAGCACACGGTAGCCAATCTTCTCCCACTGTGCATCAGTAATCTGATTTGAGAGCCAACATTATGTGATATTGAAGCCCCTTGGCAATAAGTATAAATAAGCAGCCCACTACCTGAAATATTGTGCATTTTCTTTTAGAAAAACCTATACATTTCATGTTTATACACTCAATTTAGAAAGTGAGTACTATTAGAAAGTACATTTGAATATTTCTAGATGTTATTCCATATGGCACTTCACAGTTTCTAAAATCAGCCTGGTACCTATAGATCTAATCACACAAGTCAACTGCTTCTCCTTTACCTACATTCTTCACTGGTCAAAGGAAGGCATTTGTACCAAGGACCCACAGTCTTAACATATTTCTATAGCTGCAATAATATGGATAATCAACAGAAAACAAAAATAACTAACCAAAAATAAACTTTATGGGGTCCAGGAGATAGCTCAGTAGAATAAGTGCTTGCCTGAGTTCCATTCCTGGTACCACAAAAAAAAAAAAAAAAAAAAAAAAATAGTGTTATTGAGATAAAAACTTTCTACATATAGAAAGCAGTTAAGATAAACAATTATCTGGCCACCAAAAGAACAAATACTTTCTTGTTTCTAAAGGCCATAAATAAAGTTTTTCATTAAAATTCTATTCCACTGAAGCCTACATGTTCTCTGATCTCTTGGAGGTATGAACACAAAACACAAGGAATTACTAGGATTTGGTCCCCTGATATTTCAGTTACCAAATACATTCGTTTATTATTCATCTTCCTGGAAACAAAGAACTCTTCATCTTAATCAGCAGCAATGTTTTGTTTCCCAAGCCTGAGGTTTTCCTAGCTATAAAATGGGCATAGTGAGTAGCTTTCGAAATAACCATGAAAACTAACAGAACAGAGACACAATTCCCAGCCTACTGATCCTATCATGGTTGAAATTCAACAAAAGAACACCAAATGACAAGACAGCTTTAAATGATGAAAATATAATACGAATCACCATCTGCCCAAATACATCCTAGAACGCCACAGTATAATTAACATCCCAATATTTTATATGATTTTTTTTTAGGATAGATTTATTCAAGAAATAGCCCAAACCAAGGTATAAATTCTGAGGGATTTTTCTACCATAAGTAGTAAACTCAGGCAGAATTACTTTGTACCTGTCACCATAATACTTGCATCAAAAAATGAAAAGCTATAATCTTACACTTAAAATTTAAACCAAATACCATTTACTTGGGACCCTTGAGATATAGAACCAAAGACATTTCTATTTAGCTGTCTCATTCTTACTAATACACATACACCACATATGTGTGTGCATGCATACAGACACACACACAGACACACACAAATTCAGACATAGGATCAGCTTATACACTATCCAACAGGAAAGAAATAATAATAACTCAATTTCCCTGAAATTAAGTTAAAAATTTTCATGCTAAGACCTAGGCACAAAAGCAGAAAATGTAATGAAATTCAACAGTTAAGAAGACTTACACTTCCTCCTAGAACACAGACGTTCCTTTCTGGAAACCCCTTTGTAAAAACACCCAACCATTCTGAGCACTCACAACACAAAGTTGCTGTTGGAGGTACAGAAGAAACATCAAGCTGAAGCACAAAAAGCCTACTAGAAAGAATTTCCCAGTCAAAAAAGCTAAAACATTTACCTATGTCTTCTCACCAAACAAGAAAAAAAGAAATCTCCGACTCTTCCAAAAGATGCATTTTTAGCAGTAAAACCGAATAACTTCATTTAAAGGTAAAGGTCTAAGATTTCCATCATGGCTGTCCACTAGTAACCATCAACATTATTATGTCTTGTGTCTAGTTGTCCCCACAAAGCCTCAAGTAGTCATGGGGCAGCTTTCTGGAGTTTGTGACTGATTTTTGATCCAATGCTGGAATTGTGGGTGTGGGTACTGCACCCACCCTGAGGCAGCTAATCTGCATTACAATGTAGGACAGAGAGAGGCTAGCTAGCTGCCTAAGCTGCTTGCTGCTCTTCCCTCTGCTCACTGCCACTTCCATGAGTGGCTGCTCTCTGCCATGCGCCACTCTGCCTTGGAGCCAGCTGAGTATGGACTGACACTTTCACTAACTGTGAACTAAATACGCCTTTCCTTCCTTCATTTTGGGTGTTGGGTATTTTGTCTCAGAAATGAGACAAGAGTAACTGAGACAACCATATACTGTGTTGGCTAGACTGTAGGCTCTGAAGTCAGACAATGGGTTGTAGCCGAGTCACTTTAGAAATCATATACAGTCTTAAGAGAAGTTTTTTAATCTCTTACAGTCTCTTTCTTTCCCCTCTGAAACATGTTTTTAGAGAGTACCAGTCCCATGATATTAAATGACACACTGCATACAAAACATTTAGCACTGTGCCTGACCCAAAACATCCTAAGCAATGTGACTCACCTGGGAAGACTGGGGTAGGAGCAAGCAATCATCAGCTTCTTAAAACCTGAGAAGATAACCAAGAAAGATAAGAAGAAACCAGTGGGGTAAAAATACCTCAGTGTTCCTTTACTCTCTTCAGCTAAGTCTAGCTACTAAATCAAAGTAGCTGATAAAAAGCTGACTCTATAATAAAGCCTGGTCTCTCTGTAGAGCCACAAATCAGAACCCACAGGTGAGTTTGAAGCACCTCATTAATAAGTGTCAATGCAAGAACCATCATACTTAAGTTTGAAAAACAATGTGAGAGACAGAATGTTTTATAAGTACTTCAGTATTTGTTTTAGATATGGTTCAGCTGAGGCCTTATGCTTTACTTTGAAGTTAATACGGTGTTGCCCACTTGTTCATGGTTTTACTTCACGTGGTTTGTGTCACCTGCAATCAACAAGGATGAGAACAAGATTTCTAGGAAAGAGATTACGTTCCTATAAGTATTTATTCAGTATGTTATTTTAATTGTTCTACTTCATTATTAGTTACTGTTAGTCTTTAAACTATGCCTATGTACAGAAAAAACAGAATATGACCTCTGACTTAAAGATTTCATTATAGGATTTTATAATAGTGTAAAGACAAGAAACATGCAATAGAAACAGAATTTCAAAATTTGATCTTTTCCCTGGACGAGCAATATGCAATATGCTACTCTCCAACAATGCTGGGCAGCAGCAGTGGGAAGCTCCCGAGCACATAAGGACAACTTCACGAGGACAAATGCTAGCACTCAGTCATCCAGTACAATGTGTTTTAAAGCTATGATGCTCCATAAATTAGATGTACAATATACTTTCAACTTAATATTTTCAAGTCACAATGGCTCTGCCAGGATATAACCCCATTACAAGCTGAGAAACATTTTTCTATCAGAAGTTTAGCGTTACCTGTGGTTTCTAGCACCCAATAAGGGTCTTGGAAAGTATCCATAGAGAAGGAGGATCCGTTATATAGCTACCTGATCTTTAAAACCGGAGGACCACTGCCTAAAATTTCATTCTGAAGTCTTTCTCCTGGAGTTCCTTTAGATGCAGCAAAACTCCTGGCCCCGGGGCTCCTGTATTTTCACATGAGGCAGAGCACGACTGAAGTCCCCCCCAGCTCTCACTCAGATGTCTGAACTACCAGTCCATCCTTGCTCATAGTTCCTCATCCTTCTCCTCCGACTCAGTCACATCGCTGGTCAGCCCTTAACTAATTTACCCAAACTGGTATTTTCATCAATTTCAAATGTATGTATAATCTACTCTGAGCATTAAAGTAACTTTGTCTGACGGCAACATACATGAGAGCTAATGTTTTAGTGGCCTAGTATATGTTGCTTTTAAAGCAATTAAAACGTAAGAACTTGTCTCCAAGAGTTTGAAGAAATAAATCCACTAACAGTTTCTATAACAATCACTTAATCCTCTTCAGAATGGAAAAAGGAACACAATATTGCAATTTTTTAAACTTTGGGGTACAGAGAGTGGTACCAACTAAACCCACAGCCTTAGGCATGCAAGGTATGCATTCTACTAAGCTACATCCCAGGCTTGATGAAACTTTTATGAGATCAATTCAAAACATGAATCCAGCAGGATGCTACAGTATCATTTTAAAATGCATTCATCCCAAGAGAGAGAAACTACTTACTGAAAAAGTTCAGTAAAATCACTAGGTAAGTTTTTCACTTGCTAGTGTTCATACCTCCCAGATTGTATTAGTAGTGTGATTAAGAAGAACTACTCCACTCACTAGTAGATCCAAGCTGGCTAATCAAATATTGCCAGCTGGCCAATCAATTGCAATTTGAAAGGCTATTCTAAAAATATCTTTATGTAAGTGTCTAAAATCTCATCAAGGGGGCCTGGCCCTAGCTCAGGCCTTTAAGTGGCTGCTTCCACAAAGCTGTCAGCCTCAGGTTGCTGGAGTTCGAACCTCACACCTCTCCCGCTGGCCAAAAGTGCCCTGAAGGTATTCCAGCAACAACAACAAAAAAATAAATAAATAAATAAAATAAAATAAAATCTCATCAAAATGTAACGACTTCTCACTAATTTCTGCTAGCCATCAGAAAACAAACTTTCAAGGTAAACCTTAGATCACTACCTTTAATACAACTACCAAAATCCTCCAAGATTTCTAAATTATTCCCTTGCCAAAAGAGGTAACATGCTAATTCTACTCTAGCAATAAGCTCCTATAAGCTTGTCTTATACCTGAGAACAATCTCTACCAACCTTTAAAATAAAGCTTACCCATGTACGTCAGCTTGCAATGAAATACATAAAATGTGCATTTTCTCACTTGCACAAAATAAATGACTGCAGTGCATAGGAGTAAGCAGGTTGTTGGTTAGTCACCAACCCTGAGCCTGCCCACTCTTCCAGGAAATGGAGACTATACACTCAATTTCCTACCTCACGTTTTGCCATCGGTGTTAAATGAGAAAACCTATGGAAAGCATAATGTTCATCCTAAGGCAAAATGATTATTACCTGGGTACAGAGATACATACTCCTCAAAATGATGTTCTAATACAAAAGTATAGACTTTATAAAATAGTAGAACAATCCTTTCATTTGAGCTGCTGTTTCGTATGTGTCGGGCTTCAAACCAGAGCCAAGTTTCTCCAAGAAGCCACCCTAGGAAAAGACATAAATCAACAGGCACCAGGTACATCTGTGATTCCTTCTCATACCTGTACATGCAGATTTTCTTACAAAAACCCCAAGAGCAGCAAACAAGGAGTAAACACAAAAGGAAAAATTTCTGAGAAAACAGCATAATGTTTTAGAATGAATCACATTCAGGTCTGAATAGGGAGGATTCAGACAGAAAGGAGTGGTGCATACTCTTTCTGCACACAGCAGCCGCAGTCATCATGGCTTCCACAAAGCAGCAAGGTGTTTAAGTGACTGATCAACACAGCAGGCTGATGATCCCATTGTACACTTGATTTGGCTTGGGATTGTCCAATCCAATTTGCTAACACAGTAGACTCCAGAAGAATCACCCATTAAAAACAATCCAAATACAGACTCTAAATGTGCATAAGGCCTTTTGTGATCTCCATCGGAGCTTATAGTATCTAACAGCTGCAACTGTGACTGTTCTAGCTAATTGCTCTCAGCAACAAAAATAAACAATCACTCCAGGAAGGAGACTATACCCGGCAAATATTAATGAATTTTTTTAACAGTCAAATATTTCAAATCTTTGTTTAAAAGGCTTACAACTGGTGAAAGTTTCAAAGAGTAAGAACAATGTTCAGGAGGCTCAAAAGTAAGCCTTTATTATTTAATCTGCACCCACCTCACCTTCCCCACAAAAGGAAAAAGGAATGTGTGCCTTGTGTCTAGAAGAATTTAAGCAATCTGAGATATTTTAACTCGTGTATAACTTTTTAACATATGGGGGAAAAGAGTTGCACTGATTGGAGCTATTTTTAAAGTGCAGCTCTATCATAAAAATAGACATTTACTCATAAGGGTGCTTGAATAGAGAATAAGCCCAATCTACGTCTCATTGTTAAGAAAGGGGTAAAAAAAGGCTGCCGTGCTTTCTGGAGAGTCATTGAGGGTCTGCTTGTGATGTCATGGCCGGGCCCAGGTGCACTCTAACAAGCTTCTTTCATTCTCGTCAGTCCTTTTAAAAGTGCTCTTCTGCCTACTTCTCTGAGCACACGCACTAAGGAACCAGTATTCACCCAGAGCCTTGTGAGAGAGAAGATCACTGCAATCAGAGACCCAAGGGAGAGGGAAAAATCACTCACCCACAGTTGAATTCAGCATTGTTCTTTAGTTCTCATCATCCTCACTAGGGAAGTATTTTCTTTGCTAAGAAAAGAAAGAGGAGTTAACTTACTGGTGCTCTATGACATCTGCTTGTCCTCTGTCCAAAAAAGAAAAAGAAAAAGTCGCTTGGTACAGACTTCTGCCCCATCCAGATTCTGCTGCACTAATGAAGCTTACAATCCGACTGCCTACTTAAAGTGTCACAGTCACTTAGGCACCACCAGCCCATGAGGCCTAGAGAGGTCACCCAGGGTCTTTTCCTGAGAGAAAGGGAGCTGTATTAAGAAAAGATATAGAATGCCCCTTTTTTATTACTTCCTGATGTAATCTGAGCAATAATCAATATAACAGAAACTAAACTAGTTTTATTTCATATTCCTTAAGCTAAAATTCAGAATCTATTATTTTATGACTTTTTTTCCAGGGGCCAGCAAGATGGCTCAGTAGAATAAGCGTTTGACTGGCCTGAATTCAATCCCCAGTTCTGCAAAAAATAAACAAATAAATATAAATAAAAATTTCCATATGCTAAAGAACAAAATAAAAAATGGGGAGAATATTCCTTTCAAGGAAAAAAAAAAAAAGACTAAAAAAAGTGAATCTGAATGTTTATACAAAGGGTATGGATATAGCTAAGTACAGTGCTTGCCTAGATTGCACAAGGCCCTCATTTCAGTCCCCAGCATTCTCAAAAGAGATAGTATATAGAGGAGACTAGACATACAATCACAACCTTAAAAAGTAACAAAGTCAAAATATATTTAAAAATCTCTTCAGAAGATTGGCTATTATTTTTTGTAATTTTTAAATTTTCTAGTGACTGTGTTATTGGCTGAACACAGAAATATTTATAGTATTAAGTGCACCACAGTAAAATAACTATGTGCATTTACCTAAGTTCAACTGCCATATATATAGCTCCTCCAGGATTTTAGAGTTTGACTCCATGAGGACACAGTTTATGAATGTTAGTTTAGGTGGTAGTACTGTAGTAATAACAAAGGGCACAGCTCCAAGAGTGAGGAGAGTTGGGTTCAAGTGCCCGGTCTCACATTAGCAAAAGAATGGGAGAATTTGAACTATTCTGGGCCTGGTTCATCCCTCTGTAAAACAAGGTGCTGAACAAGAGCTGTGAAGTGTCTTGTATTTAAAAAAAAAAAAAAAAAAAATTAGTTTTCAGTGTAGAAAACAGCACAGTGACTGATAGGAGGTACTTGATATACATTTAATGAAAAAAACGGAAATCTTAAAAGAATAAAGCAAACAATAATGCATTTAAAAACAGAACTTGTCTGTGTGTTCCATAGACAGCTACTGAGCCATAGCATGATCACAGCTGTGTCACGGTACAGTTTCTGTCAAGACTGAGGACCACTATATGGAAAAATTGGGACGTACAAAACGTTAACCTTTCTATAGCCAGGTATGGTAGCACACACCTGTGATCCTAGCACTCAGGAGGCCAAGGCAGGAAAATCATGTCAGTTTAAGGCCAGCTTCAGATACAAAGTGAGTTCAAGGCTAACCTCAACTACACAAAAAAATTCTGTCTCAAAGATTTAAAATAATAAAAAAGAAAAGCCCTTTCTAATACTAAAGAATTTTTGGTATGAACAAAAGCATTGTCTCTTATCACTACCTACAAGTATATAAAACCTATTTTTGAGACTAGAAAAGATCTAAAATATACATGAAAAAGTGTGAGGGTTAGCCTCCAACTCTATCCTCCGTAGAATTTTACTTCAGAATCCAAGAAATAAAAGTTGTACACCTGTCAGACACCTAAGCACCTACATTTACGCATCACGACCTTCCTTTCCCGTTCAAATGGCCAGCTGCTTCATCTTTACCACCCGGGAAATGAACAGCCTACAGTCCAGACAAGGAA
This sequence comes from Octodon degus, assembly GCF_000260255.1. Lineage (NCBI taxonomy): Eukaryota > Metazoa > Chordata > Mammalia > Rodentia > Octodontidae > Octodon > Octodon degus. The sequence continues at coordinate 8,610,771 of NW_004524675.1, read as the reverse complement.
GCTACCTTGTCAACTGTGCTTCACTCCAAAGTCACCTTGAAGGTAGCTGTTGTTCTCATCACACCTGCAAAGAAGTCGACAGATGGGCCGGATGCTCCTGAAACAAATAGGCAGCTCTACAGAAAGGACTGTGGGGAAGATATAGCAGGCAAATCGGCATTAGAGACGGCAGGCAGCTACCAAAGTCCAAAGATTCTACAAAATAAATACACAAACCAGCAAGCTCTTTCCACTGAAGAGCTATTCAAATGGTCTTTATTTTATGTGGTAATGTGAGGGAAAGTATGACTATTACACTAACTTCCAAATTACAAAAAGATCTTAAAAAAAAAAAGAAAAAAAAAACTGTCTAATCAAAACCTTATTTTAGAGGTAAATGTATTTGAGAAACAAATGGATTTTATGATTTTTCCCTCAACTTTGATGAAAGGGATGGTTGAGAGATATGGGCAAGAAAAATGTAAAATAAACAGGATACCCAAGAGAAAAATGAGCCAGGTATTATGGCACTGGAGAGAGTAGAAGGGCTGAGAAAGGATCCAATAACTTAGCTCATTGAGTATGAAAGGTCTAGAGCAGTGGTGGAGAATCTATGGCACATGTGCTGCAGCAGGCTATTTGATTTCATCAGAAGCTCTAAAAGATTCACTATCACTGGTCTGTAGTTGGAGAAATAGATCAGACCAACGTTGCATTACCAGGAAGATTTTGGTTCTGTTTGATCTTTCTGCACGGACTATACAACATGCTTCAAATAAACACCTCTTTTTAAAAAAAAGGCAACATCCTTGTTACTGAGCTCTGCTCAACTCCCCAAATCACATACTATCACCATCATGCCAAATATTTTCATTGTAGAATAGAAATAGGGAAGAGAATAAGATAAAGTTCCCATGCTTATGTACTTTGCATTTATGTCTAAGTTTTAACTACTCATGTTCACAAAAACATTTATAAAACATATAGATGTACATTGTACACAATGTAAAAATTTATGAATTGCTCCAAAATAGGCTTACCTGTGTTTGATCACTGGAATCTGTGCTTGTATTCTTGCTCCCAATTCCTTCTAAATCAGTTACTCTTAATAATTAATTCATTTAACTACCACTTCTGCATGTATGGCTTATCATTCTTATCTCACTAATTCTCAACACCCTGCCACATGTATTGAATCAAAGGTTTTTTTTTTTTTTTTTTTTTTTTTTTTTTTGTGAAAAGCAATTATATTCTGTCCACAATAGTCACCTTTCCTTCCATTGTAGTTATCTGTAGATGTAGAGTAAATAATCTTCGGCATTGCATACAACAGGGTCCATGACAGCGCAGAGATGTCTTGTATACATTTATGTCTGCAAAAATATTTTCTTACATTTATGCCTACGTGGTTGTTAAAAAGTAACAACTGTGAATGTTTCTGAGGGTGTCAATTTGGTCTTAACCTACACCTTTAGCTACTAAGCCAAAAGTAATATTAATACTGAATGTGGGGCCCTGAACAATAGTGACTCTTAAGTGGACATTGAGTAAAAACAGTCATGCATTGTTTTAGTACTCAGGATATTTTACCAATTACCTTTCCAAATTGTCAGGCCTCATATAGCACAGACACATCAAGAAGGCCCAGCCAAATGCCTTACTCAAATATTCAGGTCCAGTAGCTTATTGCATATTAATAGTTTTTATTTTGCTAAAGAAAAAATTTGGACAATTTAACAGGCATGAGAGCACCCGAGAATTCACTAAATGACAATGAATATGTTAAGCATTTCACAAACTCGTAATTAATCCAAGAAAAGAAGATTCTATAAGAGTAAAGGAAGTTCTTGTCTGTGAGACACAACTGGGTTCAGCAGTAAGCTACACAAGCTGCTTCTGAGCTCTCACAGCACCACCGTCATTGCAGCCCTGGCCTGGTGGTTCTTCTGATCTTTCCTTTCTAACTGATGATTTCCAAAAAAACTGTAAGTGATAGCTGCTCAGTTTTATAGCCTTAGATACAGAGAAGCAGGGAGATAACCAGTAATTCTTTGTTGACCAAACAAAAATTTCTGCTGCTAATTTCTACAAACCAGAATTCTGGAAAGGGTAATTCAGTAAAAATTCATCGTATGTTGACAGGCTGCCTGTGTTGGTGCTCTAGATGCTTAATCCTTCCAATTTGAAGAAAAATGAACCTACCTCCTAGAATTTTCAGAGGAACAATATAAAGCACAAAATGGCCATTGACTGCAATGACAGACTATAAATGCCCATCATCCAAATAAATTGTTAGGATTTTATCAGAATCTCTCTTTACTCCCACTGTTCAAGGTTCGAAAATGGAAATAAAGGCATAGAGGAGCAAAACTACTGCTTTTTTTTTTCCTTCTTATCCAACATGCATAGTGCTCTGGAATTACACTGAAAGACCCAAATATTAAAATTTCAATATACTTATTGTTATATGTACTTTTTTTCCTAGGTAACTCTGAGAGCAGTAGTTCCAAATTCACAAAATTTATTGTTCATACTGTCTAAAATGGGAGAAATACTGTAATCTATTATTTTGAAAAGTATTAAACTGCTAACATTTTTCTTCAAATCAGATTAAAATAATATAAAATGATGTTAAAATTAAGAATTTCTTTGAGTCACTCTAACAGTGAACCGCAATACCAGATGATTTGCAATCATGTATGAGTCAAGATTACAAAGGAGGAAAAGTGTAATGTCTACTCAAATATACAGTGGTACCTTGGGATTCACGAACTTGAGTCTTTCCACAATTCTGGTTGCACAGCGAATTGGATGAAAAACAAATCGAATTTAACGGTTAGGTTCACTGTTGACCTTATGGGGAAATCTGACTTGGGTCTTGTCCAGTCTGGTTTGCAGCCAGAGTCACAGAGAGAATGGAGTTCGTGAAGTGAGGTACAACTACCAGTAACAGTTTAACCAAGAATTTTTCTAATACATGCTGAAATATAAAAGAATTACTGATGTAGAAACCAGTCAAAATACTGAGTAAGTAGGCAAGTGGAAAGAAGTTATTGGAGGATGTTCCAATTAAAGAGTACTTAATTCATGTAATTAAATACTCTAGGAATTTGGAAGGAATATGGAGATCTGAGATTAACTGCATGTGGAAAGAAGAGGAAGTGTCTTGTCACTCAGAAACACTCCTGACTACTAAGTTATGAATTCAGGACAATTACTGTTAGATGTCTTTTACCAAACAAGTAGACAGACATGATCAAAAGATATAGATATAGATATAGATATAGATATAGATATAGATATAGATATAGATAGATATTAAAGTACCTACTATGTTCAATTACCTTAAGTCTTAAAGAAGTAAAATTCTTGCATAAAAGAAAATCAAAAAATCTTTTTTGCCATCCATACATCTGCTGAGGCAAAAACTGAACATGTATGTGAATGACACATGGGGCTGGCACTGTTTGTGATGTGTACATGTGTGCTACATACACCATCTTAACCTGAAAGAAGCTCCATTTTTAATCTGGGAAAAGAATTTAATAATATAGCAACTGTGCAATAAAAGGAAGTTTCACATACTAACACTCGCATGGGTAAATTAAATCTTACCAGTAGAAGCTCAGAACCTTCCTGTTTTTGTTTTGGTTAGTTCAAGTAAATCAGTGAGGGCAATTTCTATTCTGCAAAAGGCTAAAGGTTAGATCAGAGCTACAGAATGGTATCAGCATCTGATTTCCAAAACTACAAATTTGGAGATTAAAATACATGCGCCTGTAAGAATCATTCACCTGATAATATTTAAAAGCTAACTAATCAGAAGGTGTTGTTCAGTGGAGATTTTTCCCCCCACATTCCAATTAACTTGCTTTTTGGAATTCTTTCAACCAAAGCTCTGAGGGAACCACTTTTAACTCAAGAGTATGTTTATTCATTGCACTGAGCACAAGAACTCCCCTCCCAAACATGTACAAAGACCTACTCACCACACTGTTCTTTCCCTTCAACTTTGTTTATTGATGTACTGAACATGAAAAAGTACAAAGAATCCAAACACAAAAGAAAACATGTACAGCCTCTTAAATACTCAACAGAATATATTTTCTATTCCAACAGATGTGAATTAAGTCATACTGTACAACTTCAAATAAATACCAGCCTTACATTTTATTAAGTGCTCTGATAAACACTGTAAAGTGAAGCACAATTTGCATGCCCTCTCATCAATGCCTCGGTTTGCTACAGTAGTATAGGAAAGAAGCACGTAGCTGCTGTTTTCCCGTGAGGGAAACCTTATTTTTTTTTTTTTTTTTTTAAGTATATACATGTATTTTACTTTTTATTTTTTTTTTAAACGCAGAAGGTTAACTCTGACAATCTAAATGCACCTAAGGATATGAGAAAGTGCTAAGCCAATTGATTTCTGAATAGCATTGAGTGGGTCAGCATGAAAACTCGCTTATTCACTTTAGCACGCGCCTCACAGTATATGTACTGTACTATACTGAAAAATTTTAACTACAATTTTAAATAATAAAAAATAGAACTCAAAGCAACCGCAAAGATAATGTACAACTATGTTATGCATAGCACATTGCCTGTTCTAAGGGGAAGCATGTGAGCATCTCAGTTTATACAAAAAGCAGGACGTAACTATATAGTTCTCAGTGCATCCTGATGAAGGCAATTTCTACCTTCAGCTTTTTTGAAAATTTATTATAAGCTAGATGCTAATCAGAAAATATTTTGTATTTTTAAAATTTCTTTCATACATGGTAAAGACTTATTTTATTATTTCCCCAAATAGTGGTTTAAGCATCATACAAAGTTAAATTTCAATAGCATACAGATATTTATGATTTTTGTATGAAAAATGTAAGGAAATTTGTTCAAAACCTATGGTTATACTCATTTTTTTTTACCACAAACATATTTATAAACGAAAATGTAGCATCACCATAAACAGCTGAAGCTAGACTATCTACAGACAAAATTAGCAACGAATCTGATGCACTGTAAATTCAAGTCCTCAGGACAACAAAAGTGATTAAGCAAGACCTCAAGTAACAATGTTAATGCCATTTACAAAGGAAAAAACTGATACAAAAACATTCAAAACCTGAACATCACTTGGCATGTAAGGGGGAAAAAAAATCAAATTAGCTGAAAGGTTCATAAACACAAGGTCTTATTTACATTACACAAAGCTCAGGTGTTAGCCTTAAACGTAACTTTCAAAATACCTTCAAATATATCCAAACTCAGATCACTTTTGCTGATTTGCTGCAGTACAAATCATGTGCAACATCTTTTTTCCCTTAAGACAAAACAATTCTTCAAACAATACTGCAAGTACATCACTAAACACCATGAGCTCTATCTGAAGGGATTTCTTTAGGAAGAACAGATTTTTCCCCCATCTCTTGGTAATTTAAATTTCTTGCCTGCTCTTATATATTCTTTTGTAAATTTTTTATTTGTTTCAAAATCACAAATCAATGTGAGCCACCTATCACATAATAACCAGGACGACCAGACACTCCACTGGTGATCACAAAAACGAAACCAGCAGTGTTTCCCTCACTGATTCAATTCCTTTCATACAAAGATCTCAAAAGTATTTTCTACATCATAAATCTTTCTAAATTTTCCAACCACTGCAAATTTCCTGGTAAATTTTAAAAGCTCACTAGGTGTCATATGAAGAGATTTCTCAAAGTATTCAAGTCAAAATATTTGTTCCAGGACCAGTAAAAAGTTTCTCCAAATTTTCTTTTTTATAAAAATAGATGCTTTTTTTAAACCCACATCAAAGAGGCTCTTATCTCTTTGGCAAGGTACTGCTTTACGAAAAGTTCTCCAGTATTCTTACAATAAGCGTTTATAATGTAGCCCCCCCTTCCCCAACCCAAATCATAATTAAAAAATAAATACTGTTTTTAACTTCATAAATAAAAATGTAAACTTTCAAAATACTTTTCTTAGACATAATAGCAATGTTTTAAATGTAAACCAAACACAAAGCTAACCAGAAAAAGGAAGAAGAAAAAAAAGAAAAAAAAAAGGGGGGGGGGGGGGGACACAATCAACTGAAGAATTACAACACAAAGCCTCAATATTTACTCACAGGTTCAAGGCAGTTATGTAAAAAGAAAAGAAATGTCTTCCCTTAGCTGAAACACTTTAAAAGGTCCACCTTCTTCAAAGAAGGCAATAGAATGCAATGTGACAGGTAAAAACCCTGTACCTCTTGTCCATATTCAAACATAAAAGATATTTAAGAAGTTTTAATTCAAATACTAGCAATAAAAAATCTCACATATTTCTTAGGATGCTAAGTAGTCGTTTTATCCCCATCTCAACACTGACTTACAAAGACATTTACTAATGTATAAAGTTTCTCTTAACTTGCCTTTGTTGTATAGTTTTCATATATAAATGGACTGAGGACAAGAGCTCATTAGGCTTTGTGCGTTTTGTTTGTCTTAAAGGAGACCTGCAGTACTCTGTCTCCTAGACGGTATCCATTGAGGCTAGCTATTGCCATGGCAGCCTCATCATAGTTTGTCATAGTCACAAATCCAAAACCTTTGCATTTATTGGTGTTAAAGTCACGGATGACCTTCACGTTGGTGACAGCTCCAAAAGGCCCAAACATTTGCCACAGGATACTCTCATCTGCATCAGGAGCCAGGTTGTACACAAATATACACCACCCTGTTCCAGGGTGCCCAGGGATATTAATTCCAGCCAAACTGGTCATTCCATCAATGGTCATTGGAGAAAACCTACTAAACAAAATAGGAAACATACACACACATACACAAAATAGAAAGAGAAATTGGTTACAGCAATAGACTTACTTCTTTTCCCCTTTGTATCCTCAAGAATCTTAGCAATTACTCTCCTCAAACAGATACACACAACTATTCGGTGTTTCAACCAAGGTCTATGTGTAGCCTGCAGTTAAATGCTATACTACTGAGTTATTAATAAGTTGATAAATGGACATTATTTGCTGCACTGATTACTACTAACAAGGGCATATACACTTATAACTCCATGAATTAAGACTGTGTAATAAAACCAACACATACATAAAAACATGCTATAACGTCGCAATGCACTATGAAAAAAAAAAAAAAATGAGTTTTTAAAAGACCAAGTGGCATCCAGTAGTATAAAAATATCCCACGAACCATCCGTGCTTGAACAAACAACTTTCCATTACATTGTACATGCAAAATAAAACCCAACACAAACTTATGAGGGTGGAAATATCATTCCCCAAAGCAAAGAAACTAATTGTGTGTGGGAAGGAATTATGAGTATCATGAACCTCTATCATTACCTCTTTACTCCATAAGCCATATTGAGCAGATTGTCCAACCTGCAAAACATACATTTAGCAAACTTCAGTTTTTAATTTTCCCCTTGATGTTCTAGAAAGCTGGGCTCACTACTGCCACCTTCTGAGGGGATATTTGCACAGTATGTATATGTGAAATTTCAAAATGTTCAGTCTTTTCACATTCCTGGGAGAATGGGCACTCACTGCCATTGGACACTAGCTCTTCCACTGGATAAAGTGTGTCCCTACACAAAGCAAGTGCAAAGGAACAGTGGTGGTAGTCATCTGAGTACTCTTCCCAAAAAGGAAACCTGGGAGTTCTGGAATCACTAACATTTTGGTTCTCACCAGGCAAATTCTAAGTGCACTACTGAACTGAGAGGTACTCTATGCTATTACAAAATTACAACTTTTAATTTTCAAAACTCTAGGAGGTTCAAGGAATACAGGGCTAGTAAAAATAGTGGCATTAATATTCAACTGCAGTTTACTAAAATTTTTCTATTTCCTATTATTTTCCATTTATTAAGAACTTTCCTCTTTTAGAATCAAAAATTTATTGTATAATTACAGACAAAGAATATTACAGACAACTTGGCTAATGCTTTCCTTTCTCAAATGTGCTCAGCTAAGGTCCAGAAAAAGAAAGACCCACAGCAACAAAGCCAGGAGCTCAGAATCTGTGGCTGTTGCTGTATTTACACTGTTATGGGATGTATAGCTCAACTCAGTTTTAAGAAACTTGGCAAGAAATACAACAGCTTGAATGTTTCTTGAAATTTTTAATAGAAGGTGACTGGGATAAGTCTATTTTTCCCAATTTTATAAATGAGACTAGTTTTACAGCATTTGATTCTTGCTGCTTTATTAGTTTCAAAAATATACTTAAGAGACCCCATGTTTCTAGTGTTTATCAATAGATTTGTTCTAATTGTAGAAACAGATGTGTTCTAAAACACAGCTATATAACCACCCCCTCAACTGTCAAATGCTCAACACTCATAGGAGGTCCTTCTAATACTCATCAAAGGTAAGCCTGAATAAAGTATCAAGCTTTTTTGTCTAACCTGTGGCACAACTTAGAGCACACATAAAAATAATTCCCTCTAGCTTTAGAAAAGCTAAAAATCTCTTCTATCTTTCCACATTGAAGTAAGAATGTTGTCTTTGCACATTTTTGCTTCCAGTCTCCACTGGGAGATTATGAAAATGAAAATGGAAGGAAATGGAACAAATCACAATGACAAAGGCTCCTCATGTGCGCATCTGTGTCTGTGTATCTGGGTGTCTATCTCTCTTTCCTTTTCATGTACCACTAAACATGGAACACGCACCTGAGTCACTGTAATTTTTTCAACAAATATCTAGTGATCAAAACAAGGCAACAAGTTATCAAGACATCAACTACTTAATTACATAATGAAAACTATCAGGAGGAGAAGTTAGGCAAGCTTGTTCACACATTCACGGGATAGAGTGGCACATGTGTGAAAAGCATATATATGGGAGGGTTTCAAGTTGTGCAGAAGCAGGGCTGGGGGTCCTGAGTTCAATACACACATATATTCTGCAGAAGTGACAGTAAGTTTCATACTTTATACTCAATGAAAGTCACAAATACCCACCCCCCAAAAGCGATGAACACACATTGGCATCATTTAGGTAAACAGCAAGTTACCTAAAGCAGAAAACTGCATCAACTTGCTGAAATGCTTGATAAAGGATCATTTGGTATAAGATACATGTAAAACAAAACAGCAAATGACTGCCTCTGTCCAAAGTGCTGAAAGGCCACATTTCAGAGGCACTTTATCCTTGCACTCAAAGTTACACCACCTGGATGTGTGATGGGGCTTTGCCATCAAACACTTCGGAATACAACTAAAAATCTAGTGAGAGCGTTTCATTAACTAACATATCAGTATTTTTTACAGCCAATTAGAAACCAAATCTGCCCCAGAAGTAAAAGACAGACATCTCAATTCCCCAGTTCCAATCCATCCCTGGACTCTCCAGGATGGATGCTGAGAATATTCACACTGGGCTCTCTGAGGACCCTCCCAAAGGGCCTCATAGTTTCACTACTGGTGAAATCCTGTATGATACATCATTTTCACTGAATTTACTGAATTATTCATTTGCCTCCCTTTTAAGTCTTCTGAGACTTAAAGCAAACCACACATCTTCTCCTACCACCAGGAATAGTAAGAAGGTGCACAGGTTCCAGAACACAGGGCCTGCAACTGGTCCTGTCTACTTGGAGCCAAGCCCAGTTGTCCTATCTGTCTCAGTGGCACATGTCCATATCTACCCAGGCAGCTCAGAGAAAATAGCAGGTCTCCACATGAGTGTGTACTGTGCAACCCAACTCTGTTAGCAGTCTAAAAACTATAAACTAGACAGTTTCAAAAGAAAATGGTATTAATACCTTGGACATAAGGATCACCGCAACTGTTACGTCTTTGCTGGGCATGTACACAGTTCAAGGACATCTTTTATATGTGGTCATTTAAAATGCAAATCAGTTTTTAAGCAGAGATCAGAATGATGGCGGAGAGGATGCATGATGATCTACTATACTATGGTAAATATTAAAGACTGCATTAAACATATAGTATTATTTTAAACTAATATTTCTTTAGCTGCTTTTACTAACTGCACTCTGCCCAGTTCCTGCATTCAATTTCTATGCATCACATGTTTTCTAAAGAAAGACTGAGCAGCCCTCAGAGGTGAAAAATAACATTCTCACCTGTTTTTCAGCCTGGACACAATCCACTTTACACGTAGCAAGTTAAGAGGATTTGGAAGATTAAATTGTACAATATAGCTTAAATTAAAATAATCTTCACTTTTAAAAAAAAGTAGCTTTAAAAGGATTCCTATGGTGGGGGGAATAATCAAGTTGAGGACGACAGTAGAGAGAAGAGCCAATCATTTTTCCTCTCCTAGGTACAAGCCACCATATGAGCTTAGGCGCAAGATAACCCAACATGTCTCATGTAAAGTCAGGAAATTCAAAATTATCAACATATTATGCATACTGCTTTAAAGGGACATTTACTAAAATATTAGATAATTAGGAATACATTTAATATACTGTATATTTTATCCAATCTCATTTTCTGTGTTTGACTAGTTTATACAGTTTAGCTAACATCCACATATAAGGAGCACATTCAAGTACAGGGGAAATGAGAAATTAAAGTCACAGATAAAAATACATGGAAAGCCCAATCTTGAGAAATAAAACTCTAAATCCTATAATTATCAAAATCTCTACAAGTCACAGACTAATACTTGCTTTGAAATAACCAAAACAAGTTAATTCAAACAAGATCAACTTCCCTCTTACCCAATAAAACATCATCTGTCTGCTAAGAATGAGAAAAGTTAGTCAAGAAGCCAGACATCTGACTATTCCAAAAGAAATCCATAGAGGCCATCCAGAGAGCTCAGTGGACTAAGGCGCCGGCTTAGGCAAAATCGCAGGGACCAGGGCTGGTTCCCTGGCACCACAGGCTGTGTTGGCCCCGCCCCCGGGGCACCCTGAGATAGCAAGTGAGACTGGGCATGGTGGCGCACACCTATAATTCCAGTGCTTGGAAGGCTGAAAATAGGAGGATCACTATGAGTCTTATCTGTGTAGATCAGACAGACCCTATAGACCCTATATTAAATGCACGAAAAAGAAAGAAAAAAAAAAAAAACTGCAATGAGTCAACATTCCTCAAATGCAACTCAACTGATTTAAACAGACCTTTAAAAATTCATAAGGGCTCATGAAAGCAGACACATAGGCCATTAGACCAGACCATATTCAGTAAATTAAAGCTGCTCCACAAGAACATGAAAATGCATACTCTAAAGTTTAATCCAAATATCATATCCCAAGAACACACTAAATGGCCCTGACCTACGCTATTCACCCAAATAAAAAAGGCTGATTTTGAAAACTAAAGTCAATTAAGTACTATCAGACCAACGGTGCTCATGTTAAAATAATTATCTGGTTACTAATATGGGTTGAATGATCCATAAACCTCAAAAGCTCACTTTCAAACTTAATTCTTATTACATGACTTTTATTTTTTACCTAAGAGATATGGAATACTTCATAAATATTAAAATTTTATTGACTGTTACTATACTTCTCATAACTTGTACTCTCTAATCTGAAGTCCCAAGGTATTACGACAACATAAAAACCATGAATTTCCTAAATGCTCGCTGGAAAGTGACAAACTCAAAGCTAAGGGCATTGAAATGCAAATACTAGGGATGAAATATTTGTTCAGGAAAACAGAACTGAAGTACAGGAAAAAAGCAAAACAACAACACATTCATTCTTTTTTTTAAAAAAAAAAGATAGCCTTTTTTTGTCTTTCTGTGAGGCATGTCTTATATGTAGTTTATTTTTTTTTTTAATTTTATTTATGTGGGGGGGCAGCTCAGCCCACCAGGGTGCAGGACTGGCTGGCATGTGGTGCTGGGGGATTGAACCGCGGTCCCTGTGCTTTGCTAAGCTTGTTCTAAGTAGGTGCTTCAGACCACTGAGCCATCTCACCAGCCCCAACACACTCATTCTTAATTCAAGGATCTATGTAAATTGAAAGGAGGTGCCATCTTTATTCAAGGTAATGACGGTCAAGTTAAAAATATTTAAAGAAAAGCACCAATCACACATCAGGCTAAACACGAACTGTGGAAATAAATCAGTTGTCCAACACCCAGTCTAGACCACACAATGCCCAGTTCATCTGGCTCTCTGGACAGAGGCTGAGGGAGAACAATCACCTGTTCTCTCCACACCCAGGTTCCCTTCCAACTGACTCCCCTTATTTTCATCTGTCAAAATTTCTCTAGGAGTCATGGAAGAAAGTTTCTAAGTTTCTCATTTATTGATAAAGCTCCAAAAAAGATACAGACACACAATGCATAGATGATAAAAATATATTTAACCATCAGAACCTCCTCTGAGGGGGCCAGCCAAATAGCTCAGTGGATTAAAGTACCTGCAAGCAGGCATAGGAGCCAGGGTTTGACTGCCAGGCTTGCTGTGCAGATGCCACCCCTGGGTGCACTGAGACAGCAATTGAGACTGGGAGGCCATTGAGACTGGGCGTGGTAGTGCATCTGTAATCTCAGCACTTGGGAGGCTGTACACAGGACAATCACTACGAGTCTGAGTAGTGAGACCCTCAACACCCTGTAGACCCTTCTCTAAAACGCAAAAAAGAACCTCCTCTGAGGGCTGGCAACATAGCTCAGCAGTCTAAAGCGCCTGCTTAGGCAAGTTTCAGGCAAGCATGTAGGGACCTTGCGGTTTGACCCACAGTATCACATGCAGCACCATGGTGCGCTCAGACAGACAGACAGACAGACAGACAGACAGACACACACACACACACACACACACACACACACACACACACACATCCTCTGAAAGCTCTATCCCATCAGAAGTAAAAACCACAGGTCTCTGAGGAGAACAGCTAATGGACTAAGAGACAATACTGCAGTCATCACCACCAATGCAGCAGGAGCCACCTGATATTTTTACAATCAGGGTGAATTCATTTGCCTGAATTCTGTCTTTGGGGTCCTCTAGTTGGATCTTCATCAAAATTTAATCCTAATTCTAGAAACACTGCTAACCATAAAACAAAAATGCAGCCTAAGTTACAAAAAAATTACTAAGAATTTAAACTAATAATTTTCTACTAATAGCAAATTAAAGTTAACTTGACAGGCTGGTTAGGAAACACCTATAAAATTACTTCGAGCTTGTCTTATATACGGGGGTCTCAAAAAAAAAAAAAAAAAAGGTATACATACTTCAGTAAAACACAAATAGTATGGTGTTTTTTTTAACAGATGGTGTTACCCTCATACGGGAGACCCTAAAGAATATCATGTATCACAGAAAACCCACTAAACTGCCAGCCCTTAGAGAAGAAACTTGAAATTCATGCACAGCAATCTCAATGACCACAGCTACCTAATCAGTAGCTTGTCTGGAAACCACTGGCTACCACTTAGAGCACTTCTTATAATAGCAGAAGCCAAATATAACTTGTATTAATCTCATGATGTCTAAATAAATTCAGTTTTAAAATACTTATGCAAGTTTTTTCCTGAAGTGTGCACACATGTACACATTTTTAGTGGAATGAAAACACACACACACACACACACACACACACACACACACACTACCACAGGGAAAAACTAGAGAGCAAGCTAAAAACATAAAGTTTCTCCAGAATGCCAAGTATCAAGTAGCCTCTGAATCTCTCCTCTGGTCCAACTGCCACTATCATCTATCAACTGAAGTTGATGGTGACAGCATTTCTATTTCACTGAATTTTTTTTCCACAAAGCTACAGCAGCAAATCTCAATTGGAGACACAGTCACACTGTTCAAATGTACCATTTCTTTGCTCAGGGCAAAAGGCAACTTAGGTAGGAACACAACATGGTGTTTATGACAACTCTCTTGTATCTCAAGTAAAACACTTGAGTTTTGGGGTTGTTTGTTTCTTGATGGTGATGAGGATCAAACCTAGGATTTTGTGCACGTAAGGCAAGAACACTATCACTGAGCTACATCCCCAAGCCACTTGAGCATTTAAAAAAAAAAAACAAAAAACGAGATAGTTTCAATGATTTATCCCCAATGGAAAAAAAAAAAAAGGTAGAAAACAGAATTCTTCCATCTTAATAGGTTAAGTTCATGATTATAATTTCAGTAATTGTTCCACCTCAGGAAAGAGAGGAAGAAGGAGAGGGAGAGGGAGAGAAAGAAGGGGAAGGGGGAGGAGAGGGGGGAGGAGAGGGGGGAGGAGCCAGTGAAGTGGGGAGAAGAAGAGGGAGAGGGAGAGGGAGAGGGAGGCAGTAAAGGAGGGAAAGGGGAAGAAAGGGAGTGGGAAGGAGACAGGGAGAGAGAAAAAAGTGATACACTTGTAATAAAAGAAAAATGAGTGTGGGGGCTAGATGACATTATGGCTACAGTATACCATATGGTAAAAAAAGACATTTTAAAATGTCTTGAAAAATATACTGAATGACTTGTTTATAAAAGCAAAAAAAGTCTTAAGAGTTCTGTTTAATCTATTAAGGTCACTATTCTTCTCACATGCAGGTTAGGGGTGTTTTATATGACTCTTGATTTGGTTGTTACCCCAAGATACCAAAACTCAGAAAATTAGAACATTTATATTTGTCAATAACATAGAGTATTAAAAATGTACAAATAGAGGCCAGCGAGATAGCTCAGTGGACTAAAGCGCCTACTTAGGCAAGTGCAGAGAGGGTCTGACCCTGCGCAATACATGCCATACCAGCCGCGTCCCCAAGACTGCGCTGGCCACAGAATCTGGGCATAGAGGCAGACACCTGTAATCTCAGAGCTGGGGAGGCTAAAAACAAGAGGATCACTATGAGTCCAAGCTGCACACTGAGACCCTGTAACAACAAAATACATTTTTAAAAAGAAAGAAAAGTGTATAATAGAATCTAAAGTTAAAATAAATCTTACTTCAAAAATGACCGCAATTTTCCTCAACCTTTTCAAAAAAAATTTTTGAAGTTATGAACAGAATATATTTATTGAGGGAAAGAAAGCTCTGTCCAAGAGAGGGACAGAAGGGGGGGGTCTCGAGTGGATGGTCCTCTCAAATTTTTAAAAAATATTTATGTAGAAGAAATTTTTATATTAAAAATTTTGTTAAGAAACATTTAATCAAAAATTACATATCACAATTTTTCTTGTTCAGATAGGGCAAGTGTAGTATCTTTAATTATAAAATAACATGTGAAGGTTTATCTATATAAAATTATACTTTTTTTTTAACGGAACCAGGGATTGAACTCAGATCCTTGCATTTGCCAGTGAAGCGCTTATCCTACACTGAGCCATATCCCCGGCCCCTATACTTTCTATCAATTATCTACTTATGCATTTTATTTCTGTGTCTGAAGGATATCCATTCTTTCTCCAGTATATATTCAAAAAAGTACGGGCAACAGAATGTTTGATAAATGTCAATGCTTATAGAACTTGGGGTCACTGATGTTATTGTAAAGGGAGATGGTTCACATGTGCAATATATGCAGATCTATTCTTTATCTTTTATGGAAACAGAAATGAAATTGTATCAAAATTTTTAAAAAGTAATACTGAGCATTTCTTTTGTTAGTGTCACTGTTATTCTATGAATCATGCAGAGGTTAGTAAATTACCACTCACAGGCCAAGTCAAGGCTGCCACTAGTTGCTATGATGGCCCAAAAGCTAAAAAAAGATTTTATATTTTTAAAAACTTGCTAAGGGGCAGGTGGGGAGATAGCTCAGTAGAATAAGCACTTGCCTGGCAAGCAGAAGGTTCTGAGTTCAATCCCCGGTATGGGGGTGGGGGGGACCTTGCTAAAAGACACAGATATATGTACACACCATTATGCATAAAGCCTATTTATTACTGTATGATTCCTTACAGAAAACATGTGCCAACTATTAAGCTATAAGAAAAAAAGGAATGGTGGAATCCATTTGTAGAACTTAGTATATTCACAAAGGTCATATATATACACACACACACACACACACACACACACACAGAAAGAACTTGCCATAAAACTTAAAACACACACACATACACAATCTTATCAAGAAAAACATTAAAAAGGGAAACCAAAAACTCTGGGAACAGTTCACTAGACCCTAGAAATCTGTACATCAAAATTTCTCAACCAATATTTTGAGCCAAATAATATGCGGTTGTTGGCCATCCTGTACACTGCAGGAGGTTTCACAGCATTCCTAGCCTTGACCCACTAGATGCTAGTAGCATCTCAACCTCAATTATGCCAACAGGAATGTCCTCAGACATTGCCAAGTGTCCCCCAGAGGTAAAACTAGTCCTGGTGGAGAACCACTTTGTAGATTATTGCTGTTCTGTCTTTACTTTCATTAAGAGCAACAGAAACTATTCCACAAATATGTGTTTTGCCCTGTGCCCATAAAAAGAAAGAACAACAACAATGACAAGAACAATTAGATATCCTGTCAATAAAAGTACTGGCAGTAAACCTGAGCATTCTCTTTCAGTTTAGTAGCTGGGCACAAGAACTAGACCAGACTTACCTAAAACGCTGTGCCTGCTGAGCTAGCGGTCCTGGATACCTTCTGTTTGGAGACTGGTACAGCTGGGAAAGGATGGCCTGATTGGTTTTTTGGCTTGGATTATTAGCAAACTTTACAGTGATTGGCTCTGTGGCACCAGGAGGTTTCTGGCCATTTAAGCCTTTGATAGCTTCTTCTGCCTCAATCCGCTTGTCAAATCGAATAAACCCTACACCCCTTGATATGCCTATGGTGGGTGTGAGTAAAGATTTGGGAAAGAGGGAGTAAAAGGGGAGGGGAAGGAGAGAAGAAAGGATATATTAATTTTTCCTTCTCAAGAACATCTTTTCATCCACAAATAGCATTTGCCACAAAAAACATGTCAGAAGTTTTACCTTAGCATTCCAGTCTATAATCATAATTTTGCATTTCTTAAATATGTGAAATCATCTATACAGTTTGGCTACTCATTACCACATGCCTTCCAATAAAAGCCAAGGAAGCACAACTTTTTATGACTTTTCTCCCTATTTCCTTTCTCTCTCCCTCCCAATACACTCTTTTAACAATGACAATAGAAAGCCTGAATTCTATTTTTCAAATTGTGCTATTGGACAAGCACTGTAGAAATGAGGGGCACAGTATCTACTCGTCTTATAATTAGAAAAGAAACAGATTTGCTTAAATTGTTTTGTTTTGTTTTAAAGATGCACCATGGAAGAAAGACACATATTCCAGCTAAAATTTTAAATAATGCATACAACTGAATATGCAGTCTTAATATTATCAGTTTTTTAAAAAAAAAAAATACTTGAAGAGTCTTTTTTGATTCTCTGATGCTCCCCCAGGTTTGTAACAAGCTATACTTCATATTACAAATTAAATGAAGATAAAGAAGCAAAAGAAGACCTAAATTTTAAAAATAAGTAAGTAAGTAAAGCATCAAAGTTTTCTGGCCTCAGAAGCACTGCTTGTAAGTATCGAAGGCCATTCCATATTCACTTTCTCTACACTTAAAAAAACTAGTATAGCAAAGCATAGGGATGGCCAAAACTACTTCTAGCTTATAAGAAAAGGCAGCAGAAAACTTAGTTCTTTCTATTTAATTAGCTTAAACAGGCTAAGTGTAGCATGGCCAAAGCTGTTCATCATAAGATAAGCAGTGGCAAGAAAATGGTTCCTTGCCAAGTAAACAGATATTAAAAGTAACAATGGGAGACTAGTAGGTACAAAGGTATAGATGATTTAGAATATTTCAATGAAGAAAAAGAGTTACTGAGAAAAGGCACTAGATCATCATGATTTAGATGAACTTTAAAAAGAAAGGTCTACTTGCCTTACAATTGATGCTGTATAAGGTTAATGGCCCAGACATTTCTGAGGTAAAGCATTTTTCCATATATGCTTAAACTCAGCCCCTATTGCTTTACTTTTTATATTTAAGGTATTAACTACTGCACACTACCACCTAATAGATGACTTAATACTGCACGTTTTGCTATTTTAACTGCAGGCAAAGGAGTAAGATTTCCTTGAAAGCTCCAAATACAAAGATTAAATGATAGTAAGAGCATCCACTCATTCATCTGTGAGTTCGTCTTGAGGACTAGTAATCCCTAGGACTCAAATGTTCTACTAATTTGCAATGACATGACCTTACACAGACTGAACCATCTGAAAGAATTGTCCTGAAACTTGAATGTTGCCTCAGAATAATTTGAAAGTAAGAAACACTCCCACCCGCCTAGAATTTCACTCTGCCGGCTGTGGGTGGGGTCCAAGAATCTGCAAGGCTGGCAAGCTACTAAAAGGAAGCTAACATTGCGGGTGTAGGGCAGTGTACTTGAGAATCACTGACTACACCACAAGGTGGTGAGCTAGGTCCACCTGTGATCCCACATGCTCAAAACACACTGCCAGTTAAGGAATGAGATGGCCTTTAACTGATGAAGTCACAGTTAAAGTCTTAACTGTATCACAGATGAAGTCTTCTCTCATTTCTCCAAGTTCTCATTAAGAATGAATGGATTGAAAAAGCTGAATGATATCAACAAATGACATTTCTATTGCTCTAATTCTTTTTCTTTTCTTTTGTTTTGTTTTTTGGTACCGGGGATCGAACTCATGACCCTATGCTTGCCAGGCAGGAACCTAAGCTGCTGAGCTATCTCCCTGGCCCTGCTCTGAATAAATTCTATCCAGATTGTTGTGCCTAGACATCTATTTAATCCTATCAGTCTGTGTGATATAACACTGTGGTCGATGCATAAGGATAATTATGAAATAATTAATGTAGCTAAAACCGTATTCTATATACTCTCACCTAGATTTTTTTCATGATAGCAAAATCTATAAACCATTATTCTAGGTATTTATACAGTGGTAGATATCTCTTGTCCTAGAACTCTAAAGGTGGTACTTTCCATGAAGTTAATCAATAGCACATGGGAAACTTTGATCAAATTCAGAGCAACCAAATTAATCTTCATTTGAAAACTTAAAACTTATCCTAATCTTATTCTGTGGTTAATCTGCTGTTTTCATTTTTTAAAGTTCACACATTGCATTCTATAAGATCTTAATATAGCTGCTTAGGAAAATCACACTTGAGGTGGTTTTTCTACTACCTTACCACATTTTTTCTATTTTTAAAAAGATGCTTCTAAAAGAGTGTAATTTTTGTAACAGAAAACAATGTATCTGTATCTTGCTTTAAAAATCCATAGTGCAATCTATATCATCAACTTTCCTTTAACTAAAAGCTTTGGCTAGAAGTGCTCCTACACAAAAAATATTCTAATAAATACTGTATTCCTTTTGTTTTAATTTGGTAGAAAGCTACCTAAGGCATAAAATAAAATTTCAATATTTTGTATTTTTATACGTGCCTATGCACAGTATGAACGTGAAAAACAAGCTCAGCAGCATGCACTACTGTAGATGTAGCATAATCCTCCCTTAAAGAACTAGTGGCATACTGCCTACATTAAATTTTGCTTTTTAATACTGCTTATTAGTACTTTATAAGGAAGACACTTTTTTTCACATAGCAGCTTGCAAATGAAGATTACTGCATCTATAAATTTACTGCAAGCCATGAAACAGGCTTCAAACCTACACCTTCAGGGTGGAAGTGACTCAAATTCACTCACTACACTCCACAATCTATTTTTGTCCGTGCGTATTTATGAACAATTTCAGCAGAAAATTGCATTTTCTGGCACACATATACCTTTGATGTGTTACAGAAGCAAGATTGCTGTATGGGAAGACAGAACATTTCACAATCTGCCAGTCAAAGTGAGCAAAAGACTGTCCAGAACTACTGCCTACTTACCAGTAACCTGGTCAACAAGAATACGAGAAGTAATAATTCGTCCATATTGTGAAAACAGCTGTTCCAATTCCTTCTGGGTCATTGTTTTTGGAAGTCCACTGACATACAAGTTTGCATCTCTGATAGAAGCTGAACTTGGGCGAGCATAGGAAACCTGGAAAATGGCAATATAATTAAGTATGCTATATACTCAATCACTTCCTCACAGAAAGAGCATTGAATGCACATTGATACCAATGCAAGCCTGGTATTAAATGCTTGCTCATTTCTGGAGAAGTTCGAGACAAATGAGAAAGGCTATTCTTCTGGGTGGAGAGGAAAGAGCATTTGCTCCTAGAGGATTTGTAAATTCTCAAACAGACTAGCTGGGCATATAGCATAGTACCGTTTAGAATAATAGGCTGTCCTCAGTGGAGCCAACTCAAGAACAATCATTATAGGCTTAAGCTAAACTCACTGAACACATTGGGATGTTTTCCAGCCTTTCCCATCTCCAGCCCTGGTGGTGCCACATTTCTAAATATTCACCCTCTAACTGCTAAATATTCCCTTTGAGTTAATACCAAAATAATTCTGTCTCATAAATTTGCAGATGTACTTGAGTATACTTGAGTATACCCTTATTCTCCTTTGTCCATTTTCTTATCTACAAGTTTCAAAAGTTCCTTATCTTTGAATTATAGTACCAAGATTGTGTACAGATCAAGGACAGTAAGTCTGTATTTGTTTATAACCAGCACTATTCGTATCCCCCAAACATCCAGTGAAAGCCCAAATGTGACAGATGGTAAAATATTTTATCATTAAGGCCTATCCAATACCATGTTGATTATGAAGGTCCATAATAGCTTACTGGACTAAAGCATTTAATGAACAGTTCATCAAATTGTCTAGATCTCTAGACCAAATTATAATCAATGCCTTTGCCCATAATCTCTCTCAGCCAGTATGTAGATAGCTGTGAATCTCATAAGCTACTTCTGGCCACACTGTCTTTGTAACTGTGAGCTCTTTAGATTAGTCAATAAAAGAACAGAAATTTTATATAACAGTCCATTTTTCATATCACTCATAAGAAGACTAATGAGTCTCATTCTAAAACTGATCTGCTAGGGTTCTACAAGGTGGTTACTTCTGCCTGCTCTATTTATCTATTACTATTCACCTTCAATCTACTTTATCATCCATAAAGAATCTTTTCCAACTAACACTAACACAAAGGAAACTTTTAACGTAGAACACCAAGTATTTTTCCCTTGGTTTAAATTTTGCCTGCAACTCTGTCAACATATTATTTTAACTTTCCAGGAAAAGCAAAGTTTTATACTACTTTATAGAGTTCTTATAAAGATTCCACTGTTGCCTCAGTGTTTATATTTGATCTTCCAACCCTGTATTCAACTAGTTTATTAGTAAGTGAAAATGCAACTGTTGCTACAAATCTAAATCACGTTGGCACTGTCTTGTCTTAAAGAAAGAAGGAAACTGGGATAATAACAGTGGAGAAGATAAATATTCTTTTTTTTTTTTTAGAATTTTGAGATTTTTTTCATTTGAAAATAATCTTAATGCTATTAAATTCACAAATATGCTAATTTAAATACCCAATCCTATTTTATCTAAAACACACATTGCAAACATACAAATGTCTATTCTCTCCACATGTCAGTGCCCATTTGTATCATGGTTTGAAATGGGAGAATAGATTTTTTCCCCTTAATCTGCAAGTCAGTAGGTGTTTCTTTACAGTTAACGTTAGCAAAATTCATACAAAATAGTAATTAACAATGGTCTTCTTTACTTGTTAACTCACAAGGAAACACCTTCAAAACTGCATTTTGTTAAAGTTT